>NC_036853.1:27402259-27592259 GCF_002910315.2 Salvelinus sp. IW2-2015 | reverse complement strand
ACCCCTATGCATGTCCCAATATTGGGAGAGTTACCAATTTGTCGTAATATTTAAATAATATCTGTAAAGACAAATCTAATGTGCACAAATATTGAAGGAACAATGAKATTTGCAGTGTACAAACTTAACATGATGAATAAGAATGAATAAGAACTCATGGGTGGCCAAAAATATCTATCTGAAAGCCACGCCCCCAATAGGCCATGCCATCTGTCTCATCTCCTCCACTCATCCATTACGCTCACCTATCTTCTCTCCTCCTGTCCTCTCCTCCTCTCACCATCCTTTACTCTCACCGCTCTCCTTCTCTCCTCCACCATCTCCACTCCCTGTCTCGGCTCAACCTCAGGGAACAAACAGGAGTTCTGTCTAAAACATCACTGCTTTCTTTCCGGCATCCTCCTGATCCCAATCCTTCACATGTTGATGTACAGTAACGTGTGAGTGGGAGCAACGTGACCCAAGCACAATCCTTTTTTCCATGAGTCAGCTTACAGTCAACCATCAGCTATGTCCTTCTCCCGAACACATCACACTCGATACACCAGGAGGATGTCTTCACACTACTCAGACAGCATGTCTGCCAATCATAGTGGCCGGAGCAGCACTATTGTTCAACACAGACAGACTAGGGTTGCTTCCCAAATGACACCCTACTCRGTACATAGTGCCTTACTTTTGTCCAGAGCCCTATGGCTGCCCAATGTATCTGTCCCAAATGGTGCCCTACCCTATGTAGGGTAGGGTGCACTACTTTTGATCAGAGTCCTGAGCCCCAGTCAAAAGTAGTGCACTATATAGGGGATATGGTGCCAATTGAAACACAGATTAAGACTGATCAGACACCAGTCTAGTACATGCTACAAAGCCCCCCTATCTGGCTCCTCTCTCTATCTATCTGTATACATTTACATCCGACTGATGGTAATTCTGCCATTAACCTGATCCTAGATCAGCTTATACCGATCTCGGTTAACACCAATTACCTCAGCACCCAGCCACACGCCTAACAAGACCTTTGGTAGTTTTGAGAATGCGTCCCAAATGACACCCTATTCCATAGTGCACTACTTTTGACAAGAGCCCTATGGGTACTGGCCAAAAGCAGAGCACTACACAGGAAATAGGGTGCCATTTGGGACATAGACTGAAGTCTTGGGGGTTTTCCGGCTATGTTTGCTGAGCAAGCCAGGAAGGAAGCCGGTCAGCCTGACGGTATCTYCAATATCGTCTCCTAGTCCAGATAATGTGTTCCTAGGTGATTTGGAAAAACCCTGCCAGCCGGCCATATGTTTGCAAATATTTCTCTATCAATTTGAGTGTGGATAAAATAATTGTTGTTTCCACTGGCAGGAGAGAAAAAACGAATTTCACACAGACCCATCTACAGTAGCTATYAGCTTCAGAACAAAAACAATTCCTGCAGTCAGATTGTAGATTCATGGTCGGAYAGTGTAATAAAATAGAGATGTCAAGACACATCTCCAATCAGTACATCTAACAGCTACGGGCAAATCACAAACTGATGTATTGTTTCTATTTCATCAACCKAGCAGGCTACCAAAACWAGCAGGACATAAAATGCCCTCTCCACTCTGATCAGTGGTGCAGACATCCCGACATGGTTGGAATCTGTGTGGACATATTGAGCCACGCTGATCAAGACAGAGAAACCCATTGTGGCGGGAATAGATGAGGAGAATAAGAGAGATGAGAGAGACAGACAGAGAGAGAGAGGGAAAGAGTGAGTGTGTTTGTGCCTGTGCATATGAGTGAGAGTGAGAGTGAGAGTGAGAGTGAGAGCGAGAGCGAGAGCGAGAGAGAGAGAGGAGAGAAAAGAAAAGCTAAAGAAAGAATGTTCGAGAGAGAGACAGAGAAAAGGAGTGAGAGAGGTGTATCGTACCTTCCAGGACGGTGAGTTTGGCGCTGGTGTTGATCTCTCCCACACTGTTGATGGCAGTGCACTCATAGATGGCCTCGTCCCTGTGGGTCCTCAGGGGCTGGATACGCAGGACGGACCCTGAGCCGTCATCAAACTCTATCACCTGAACACACGGATGGGGAGAGGAGATAAAATCCATTACAATCAGACCTATGGTCGTRCTGTGACTAAGATTAAATTCTAAACTGATTTAAACAGTCATCTTAGCACGGGCTTCGCTTTGATCGCTATTRCATCAATACGTACAGGACCACCAGAGCACTGTAGAGCCCACTGAGCCAAGGGAACACTCCTTGTTGGATCACTGGCAGGGGGACTAATATAGGGGTAAGAACTTCTACTTACTAGCTAGGCGGGACTGAGGAACTGGGTWTATAGCAAGAGTACAGACTATGCTCCAATTCTACCCAGTCTGCACAAGCATACAGAAAAGGCATACCTGACCAAACTCAAACTCTATTAAGCCATCTCAAATAGAGACTACTCTATTCTGATCTCAATTGCAAAGGACCCTCCGATATTGCATGACTTTGTTGCTGCCCTATGCTCCACAGGCAGGGAGCTAAGAGGAGTAGGTAAGTATGATCTGATACAATCACCCGATTAGAGAGAAATATGTTTTKTGAAATGATGACCCTGAGTGGACAGCAGGTATTTCAGGAAGGCCTTTCAGGAAGCCAGCCTTTAGGGTGGTAAAGACTTAGAGGACAGGTCAAGGGAGGGGATCTCCTAAACTTCCTTCCACTGCAGTGGGAAGTGTCTGACCCAAACATCCACATGAGKGGAAAAGAACATTCCAGAACATTCTTTACTCCAATGACTGGATTTGTATCAGTCGAGCACACCTTGGTTCAAATAATATCTGACATTTTTCAATCACTTTGAGCGTTCACTTGAGCCTGCCTAGAGTGCCAGATAGGCTGGGTTTTCACTGAAGGGGCTATTTTCTTTGTCCCATTATTCATATTCATAACTCTAAATTCATAATATATACACTACCACTCAAAAGTTTGGGGTCACTTAGAAATGTCCTTGTTTTTGAAAAAAATAAATATATATCATTAAAATAACATCAAATTGATCAGAAATACAGTGTAGACATTGTTAATGTTGTAAATTACTATTGTAGCTGGAAAAGGCAGATTTTTTTTATGGAATATCTACATATGCGTACAGAGGCCCATTATCAGCAACCATCACTCCTGTGTTCCAAAGGCACGTTCTGTTAGCTAATCCAAGTTTATAATTTTAAAAGGCTAATTGATCATTAGAAAACCCTTTTGCAATTATGTTAGCACAGCTGAAAACTGTTGTGCTGATTAAAGAAGCAATAAAACTGGCCATCTTTAGACTAGTTGAGAATCTGGGGCATCAGCATTTGTGGGTTTGATTACAGGCTAGAAAGAGGAGTGGGAGGCCCCGGTGCACAACTGAGCAAGAGGACAAGTACATTAGAGTGTCTAGTTTGAGAAACAGACGCCTCACACGTCCTCGACTGGCATCTTGTTTCAGGAAGATGTGCATATGTCGCGTGTCACTACTTCACAGGAGAGCCATTTGAAAGTAAACTTTTTTTGAAAATCAAAATGCGTTTTTTGGCAGAAATGCTTCTTCAACATGTGAACTTTCATGTGCCTCAATAACACACTTGTATGCCATCTGTAAATACAAATACAGCTGTTAAATTTCGAGCCTGATTACATTCATTTACTTTTAAATTACTTTCCCCTTAAGGGACATTAGAAGACACAAATGTATGTTACCAATTGAATGACATCTATTACAGAAGAAATCAATGTTGAAGTTTACATAGCTGGCCATATATGGATGTAAAATGTTACTTTATGGGTTGGTTATGTAGGCTTCCTCTAACCCATCACTTTCCACTACATATAATAATACTATGAAATGATATCTTTACATTAAATACCATTAAAAAAGTCTATCAGAATTCCAGTCATTCCAATAAATGTTCCACCACTTGATCTTCAAAAATAGGACTTGGAAATATGGAAGTATAGATTTAAACAAATTGTTATACCTGAGCATAACCCCAAAACTAAGGACTTATTAGCCAGCCCTACTCTGTTGTTTATGATTTTGTTGTCAGGCAGACTGATTGGGCTCATTGTTTGAAGTTGAAAAAGTGCTATTTACATGTGAAAAATGAACGTTATTTACTATAGACCTATTGTTTACCTTTTTGTTGGTGATACTTTGGTATCTTGATAATATGCAGCTGTTTAAAGGGCAAATCCACAGATTAAATGATAACAAAACAGTCAGCATCCTGGAGTCGCCTCTTCACTTTTGACGTTTAGACTGGTGTTTTGCAGGTACTATTTAATGAAGCTGCCAGTTGAGGGCTTGTGAGGCGTCTGTTTCATAAACTAGACACTCTAATGTACTTGTCCTCTTGCTCAATTGTGCACCGGGGCCTCCCACTCCTCTTTCTTTTCTGGTTAGAGCCAGTTTGCGTTGTTCTGTGAAGGGAGTAGTACACAGCGTTGTATGAGAGCTTCAGTTTCTTGGCAATTTCTCATATGGAATAGCCTTAATTTCTCAGAACAAGAATAGTCTGACGAGTTTCAGAAGAAAGTCTTTGTTTCTGGCCATTTTGAGCCTGTAATCGTACCCACAAATGCTGATGCTCCAGATACTTAAGTAGTCTAAAGAAGGCCAGGTTTATTGCTTCTTTAATCAAAACAACAGTTTTCAGCTGTGCTAACAACATTTCAAAAGGGTTTTCTAATGATCAATTAGCCTTTTAAAATGCTAAACTTAGATTAGCTAACACAACGTACAGAAGAGTTATGGTTGCTGATAATGGGCCTTTGTACGTCTATGTAGATATTCCATAAAAAATCAGCCGTTTCTAGCTACAATAGTCATTTACAACACTACCAATGCCTACACTGTATTTCTGGTAAATTTGATGTTATTTTAATGGACAAAAAAAAGCTTTTCTTTCAAAAACAAGTACATTTCTAAATGACCCCAAAATGTTGAACGGTAGTGTAAACTGTCTCTGTATCAGAACATTTAGATTTGTATTTTGTTGAATTGGCCTATTTAATTTCTGCCACAGCACACTCATCACTTATTGTAAGCAAGCTAGTGCCAGTGACTCCTAGTAGGCTACTAACTAGAGACGAGATGAGTGAAATCGGGAAACGTGTGGCTATCAGCTGATCATAGGAAATGATGTTAGCTATGCTGTCAAAAACTATTTTCTATTTTCGCTTGATTTGAATTTGTTGCTGCGGACATCTGCCTCTTACTAGCAAACACTTGCCCCCTTCCCTGTCCATAACAGCGAGAGACACACATCACAAGTCCAACTTAAAAGTAGTTTACCAGTGTTCAAAACCGTAGACAGTACAGAGCACTGCATGCAGAAGTCAGGTGAGTGCGTGCTTGAGACGGGAGGGAGGGGGAATTTAAGATTCAAGAGAAATTAAATGAGCTTGTTTGAGGTCTAATTCATTCTTTTTTATATATATATTTTTTAAGAAACAATAAATAAAATAAAGTATTCCAACTAGCTGATAGTCCCCTTTTTGCCCTCCTTTCTCATAAGAAGGCAAACGGGCAGGTACTCGAGCACTGGTTGAGCCCGATCTGTGCACATTCCTGTTGGTCTGTCTGTCTCACTGCCAGTCTGCCTGCCTGCCTGTGTACCTGCCTGTCTGTGTACCTATCTTGTCTGAGCAGGGTGGCGTACCTCCGCATTGCTTCCGGTGCTTCTTTGGTGGAATAAAAGGCAGACAGAGCGAGAGAYGGAGGTGGTCACTCAACTGACAACTGAAACAGACAGACATACTCCATGTGGTTGAGTGCTGCTTTGAAACAAGGATGTGGGTATGCCCATAGAATAAAAATGAATCTGGTYATGTAATTAGGAAAGGTATACTATGTCTGCTTGGGGTTCCTACAGTTTTTCTCAACCTTCTCTGTACGGGCAAGCTAATCCATTCTCATTTATGGGTGAGGATTAGCMATGTAGCTAAAATCTGGTGAAAAATCTGTTGTACATCGTATTTGTCAAATTAAAGAAATAAAATACATTAGTAGACCATGTACCTCAAAGCGCTGAGAGCTGACTTTCTTGCCCTTCTTCATCCAAGTGATGCGTGGCTTGGGATCGCCCACCGCCTGGCATACGAAGGATGCCACGCCTCCCGAAATACCTGTCTGGTCATCTGGAGACTTGATGAAACTGGGCATGCCTGGGAGAGAGAAAGAGGACATCCAATGTCAATCAATCAAAAAACTCCCTAGGAGGATGAAACSTCKGYGAGGAGGCCGATACTCTGCTGACTMAACCAGGTAGAAGTTAGGAATACGTACAGTAGGTCTTCACATACAGTAGGACCATGAAGACCAGACCAAAACCAAGAGAAAGACAACAACAACACAGGAGCATACAGCTCTGGGCAGGTTACAGGGCATTCAGATTTCCCTACCAGTTGATGTTCAGGCAGTAACAATGTGTTTTCAAAATCTGATACCAAACTGCCTGCAGCCAAATCAAGTCAAAAAAAGTCTGAGCATAAAACAGTCCAGTGCTGTACTGTCCTTCCTGTCTTGTATTGTGTGTTGCCGTAATTCCAGTGCCTGTAAGTCTCAGTCTCATTAATAGTCATACAAAACTAGCAGATACTTCTCTCCCTTTTCATGCCTGAACAAACCAGCCCTATGTGCCCTGGTCAAAAGTATTGCACTAAATATGGAATAGATTGTCATTTAGGACAGGATTTCTCAAACGCTGTTCTTGGCCTCCCTCTGGTTTCACGTTTTGGTTTTTGCCTTAGCACTACACAGCTGATTCAAATAATCAATGCTTGATAATGGAGTTGGTTATTTGAATCAGCTGTGCAGTGTTATGGCAACAAATTCTAGTGTCAAGAGTTAAATTAACACTGTAAAGCATTAAATGAACCCTATTGGTGTAAAATAATCCCAGTGCTGGTGTTAATAACCAGAGTTGAACCAAAACCATGCCTGTCATTATCATATTTCCCAGCATGATCTATTGCAGGTTGATTTTTAGTATTGTTGTTTCAATATCTATGTTTTTGCATATACATCCATTGATTGATTGATTACTCTCATGCTACTCAGATATAAATTACATACATTTTTCAAAACAATGCCATCTGTTAATTGGACTTTTTTCACCCGTTACTGAAATGGTTGTTCAAGTTTAGATGTTTAAGGTAGTCT
Organism: Salvelinus sp. IW2-2015; assembly: GCF_002910315.2. NCBI lineage: Eukaryota > Metazoa > Chordata > Actinopteri > Salmoniformes > Salmonidae > Salvelinus > Salvelinus sp. IW2-2015. Next base: position 27,585,091 of record NC_036853.1, on the reverse strand, counting down.
CATATAGTACTGTTCCCAACCCTGGGAGTCATTCAAAGCGGAGGTTGAGCGTTCAATTTGCCTGCTGGGGGGCAGGGATACCCCCAGCTCTGCTAAAACCATTGACAACTGCGTAATTTGATTGTAATATAATCACATTTTAAAGAGCGTAATCAGAACTACACATTTCTGATTATTCCATGGAAAAAAAATATCACATATTTAGTGCTATCATCAGAGTTATACAGCACGTAACTGCATGCTTTTCATGATCAGTAAACATCAATTGATCATGTAATTTCAGATAGATAAGGGTAGCCTGACAATATCTCAATATTGGCCACCATTAATTGGATATTTGAGTGATGTAAAATAAAAGTGAACTATACCTGAAAAGTATGATTGGTTAAAGTTAATTTCCCATCCTTTGTGGGCTCTGCCTGTCAAGCAGCAGAAGGGCACATTTGCCGATGTACTGTTAACTGATAATGTTAACTTCGCAAGCTACTTGTAGAAATGTTGTACAGTTGACTAAACATAGTAGCAAGTAGACCAAATGTGCTTTTTTCGTAGGCCTACCTAGAGAAGTTAGCTTACATTGTCCCCTTTTCAACATTGTTTTTAAGAGTGTTAAACAATCACAATTGCAGCTGACAGACATGATAGCTACGCTACATTGATTGATGGACCTCGTCAAATTYGCTAGCTAGCTAATAACAGATCACGTCAATATGGCTAGTTAACAAGCTAACTTTCAGGGGATAAGCTAAATGGCTACATCCAAATATTGTTTGATTTGCTTGCCAGCTACACTGAATGTACAAATTATTTGGAACATCTGCTCTTTCCATGACAAAAATTGACCAGATGAATGCAATGATCCCTTATTAATGTCACCAGTTWAATCCACTTCAATCAGTGTAGATGAAGGGGAGGATACAGGTAAATAAAATATTTTTAAAGCCTTGAGACAATTGAGACATGGATTGTGTATGTGCCATTCAGAGGGTGAATGGGCAAGACAAAAMATTTAAGGGCCTTTGAACAGGGTATGGCAGTAGGTGCAAGCACACAAGTTGGAGTGTGTCAAGAACTGCAACGCTACTGGGTTTTTCATGCTCGACATCTTGTAGATTCCATGCTCCGACAAATTGAGGCTGATCTGAGGGCAAAAGAGGATGCGACTCAATACTAGAAAGGTGTTCCTAATGTGACTTGCAGGCCGGATGGGGCCTGTAAACTYTGAGTTTCAGGCCACTATATTAGGGTAAATCTAGACCCTCAAAAGAAGGCCTTTTGAAATAATGTATGTCTTGTATTGTCTTAAAACATTTCTGGTTTGGGATTTTTGTATGGTTATTCAAAGAACCATCCCATTCATGGTTCTTTAGAGACCCTAAAATGGTTCCCAAATGACATCACTCTCAAGAACCTTATTTAGTTAATTTTTTTTGTTGAATGAGTGTGTAGTATTCTGCTTGTTGTTCTCGTAGCTTGTGTGTGTGTGTGTGTGTGGTGTGTGGTGGTGTGTGTGTGTTGTGTGTTGTGTGTGTGTGTGTGTGGTGTGTGTGTGTGTGTGTGTTGTGTGTGTGTGTGTGTGTGTGTGTGTGTGTGGTGTGTGTGTGTGTGTGTGTGGTGTGTGGTGTGTGTGTGTGTGTGTGTGTGTGTGTGTGTGCTCCTAGCAGTAGATGCATTATGCAGAGCTATGCCTGCCCTTGGCCTGTTTTCAGAGAGCAGGAGGGCTGTGTACTGTATGTCAGTGTCTCTGTGTTAGGGTGCATTTACAGAAAGRGTCCCAAATGGCACCATATTCCCTTAATAGTGCACTACTTTGATCAGAGCCCATTGGGGTCTCGTCAAAAGTACTGAATTATTAAGGAAATAGGGTTACACTTATGACACAGCCACAGTATTTGTAGGATGAGGAAGGGGCACAGAGGGTAAATAAAATGTGATGTGTGGGCGCTAGATGTAGGGAGTAGTGAGACATAGCCGACAGCAGTGTAATTACCACCCTTCTTTCTCTCTTTTTCCCCTCCCGCCATCCCTCCCTTTTATCCTGCCCCAAAAGATCCTCCTGGCGTCAGCGTTTCTCCTAAACTGAGCGCTTATGTCACCGCTGTAACTCTGACAGAGACCCTAAGTGAGCGTTGAGCTCTCCTCACCGCTCTGTGCTGTCCTGTGATGATGTAATGGCGACCATGTTCCGCTCTGTAGACTTTACGTTCCAAATGCCACCCCTTTCCCTACTTAGTGCAAAACCTTTGACCAGGGCCTATAGGGCACCCTATCTCCTATGTGTAGCGCAAAGGTAATGCACTATAAAGGGAATAGGCTGCCATTTGGGACACACKSTGAGATGATACCATAGCAGGCTCCTGTCCCTGCCATTATTGTTCCTCTCCTGTGGTTTGTGGTCTGTGGCTGCTCTTCATACAACACATCCCACAAGGTATTATGTGAGAGACCCAGCTGGGCCACCCAGAGGCATTCACACACACACACACACACACACACACACACACACACACACACACACACACACACACACACACACANACACACACACACACACACACACACACACACACACACACACACACACACACACGTGAAACAATATTGTGAGTTGAGTCATTCAAAGCACATAGCACATGTTCTCACTTTAAGTGGATACAGCTGAAAACAGTGGCAATATCCGAAACCCATAATAGCATACTACATACTTAAACTACATATTATGTACTCATCGTCGCATTCTATTTAGCACGTACCGTTTAGTAAAAAGTATGCAGTGTACCACAACCGCAACACAGTAGCGGCTCCTGACAGGCTGAGTAGGTTGGACGGGGCCGAGTGTGGGTGGATTCTTCCAAATTCATACATGTCCAATTTGATACATTTTTCTAAACTCTGAATAGAATAGGAATGGAGCACGGTTGGGGAGTAACGGATTCCAAAAAAACAGTAACTGTAATCCGCTATATTACCAGCTAAAATATTGTAATTAGATTACAGATACTTTTGAAAAACTAGATGATTACTTTGAGTATTACTTTTACATTCAGAAAGGATGTTTGCGAGCAACAAAATCTTTGATACTTCTCTGTTTACTCAAGGACATTCAAATCAGCATTGAAAAAAGGTGCAAGTTTAAGTTTGTTCCAAGTCAGAGACCACTATGATGACACACCGAATGTGTTTGATGGATCACGGGAAAAGAGCAGGAGTAGGCTTTTGTAGGCTACAGTCCAAGCTATTTCTTCCAATTGTGCGACTGCTGTTGGCATCCAAATATTATCCAACTTGAATAAACGCTTGGAGGTAAGGATGACAGCAGTGGTGTAGCCTACGGCGGCAATACAGATATCACTTATTATTGATATCTACTTAGCGCATTGATGTGAATCACACTGCTGCTCTCTCATTWAGCTATTTGCGCCTCACGGATTGAGGTTGTTGTTGGTGGCTGTTTACAAATCTACATGTGTATTTGAACCCAATGATGGTTCAATTCAACAAGTTTAAGCTGCCTATCAATCATTGTTTTTGAAACCAGTGGACAGCCAGTGAAAAATGCACTCTTGCAACAGCTGCATAGTGCAGATCCAAGCCTAGGGAATGAAAGTGGATTTTTTATTGCTCAATCTAAATCATAATGATAAAAAAAATCCATAGGCCTAATGGACACATGCTTAAACTCACACAGTTTTGATAGACTTAAAGGGGCTATCTGTAGATGCTACATCAATTTTTGGATTTATAAATTATATATACACTACAGTTAAAAAGTTTGGGGTCACTTAGAAAAGTCATTGTTTTTCWTGTCCAATCAATTGACTTTACCACAGGTGGACTACAATCAAGTTGTAGAAACATCTCAAGGATGATCAATGGAAACAGGATGCACCTGAGCTCAATTTCGAGTCTCATAGCAAAGGGTCTGAATACTTAAGGTATTTCTGTTTTTATATTTAATACATTTGCTTTGTCATTATGGGGTACTGTGTGTAGATTGCAGCGGATTWAAAAAAAAATCWATTTGAGAATAAGGCTGTAACGTAACAAAAWGTGTAAAAAGTCAAGGGGTCTGAATACTTTCCGAAGCCACTGTARTTATTAGTGAAACCAAAGAGCTGTAACATATATAKATTCAATCAAATAGCCTAGGACATACACCAAAACTTTTCAAATGTTCAAATCAAAAGGCTATTGCACAGAAAAASGTGGARAGTCGGGTGCATCGRAAATTCAGAACCGCTGGACCAWAATGACATCAAAATGACTGCRGCTTGATCCATAAATTAYATAACTAAATAGGTAGCCTAGACTGCAAAACTAAAACATTCCATATGTTCAAATCAAAAGGCCTGATTAACATGACATCAATAACGCAGCCACATCCCGAATCCCCAGTTCCGATACGTTCAGAAATAAAAGATGGTTTAGTATTTTGTTGAAAAGCTCTGACGAAGGCTAAGAGAACTAGAAACACTCTGCCATGAGAAAACAGAAATCCACTTTGYATAGAAAAATACTTYTTTTTTCAAAGATGTAGCCTACGATGCAATACTTGGGATCATTTTAAGGAGAACAAAACTAACTTAGCCTACATTTGTACACCACCATATGTAACAGTATAGCTTCTCGCCCCTACCTGGGCTCGAGCCAGGGACCCTCTGCACACATCGACAATAGCCACCCCTGAAGCATCGTTACCTATCACTCCACAAAAGCCGCGGCCCTTCCAGAGCAAGGGGAACAACTACTTCAAAGTCTCAGAGCGAGTGACGTCACCGATTGAAACGCTATTAGCGCGCACCCCGCTAACGAGCTAGCTATTTCACATCGGTTGCATATAGAAGATTCGCTATTCGGCATCTTCCCAATTATATAGCCTGGCTTTGTTGTTTGGCTGCTTGGGGAGAACTAGGCCTTATCACTCACAGCCCACCTCTTCCAAAGCATTGTGGAAAAGTGTGCATRGAATTCTACTTCATCTGAAGAGCTGAAATTAGTATAACATCCAGGCATTTAAACCATACTCGATTTTCAAAAATTAAAATAKTACATTTTCGCATACTGACAATGCGTCATGCATGTGTTCTTTCCCGTATTTTTATTTTTTATTTTCGATAGCGCATCCCCATATCTAATTGAACAGCCGTTGTCAAAGCCAAAAAAGATTATGACATCCAGGAATTTAAGGTATACAATATTTTTGAAATGGTGCATACTATTAACCATTATTTTTTCGCACACTCAAACAGCCTATTATTTAGCGCGCAAGTARGGGTATTCAGACACGGCAAGTTTGTAAACTATTTATTGTGGGTAAATTGGCTCCATTAACAATGGCTGTCAATACTAGTTTAACTCACATTGTTTAACCAAGAGGCACACATATACTTTATGTCATACTGTCCATTGGAACTATYCTAAGCCCTAAACCCACCATGCTAGAGCTATGACAAATCCCATGAAGTTAAATATAATTCATATCCCCGCCATCATCATCATCATAGACAACACTCCATATCTAACCGTTGTCTCTAATAGGGTGCTGTGTGTATACAGCACAGTGAGTGGTATCCATAAGGAGGGATATGCTATTGCACAACACACACACAGACAATACAGTGGAAGAAAGAATTACACCCTCCTTAGACACAGCCATGCTGATAACYCAGCCACAGCGCTCTCTCTCTTGCCTTCTCGAGGCTCATATAATGAGAGATATATGCCTTCTGTTSGACTGTGAATTGWTTCATCTTAATCTAATTGAGAAAGRGACAATCTCTTTGGATAAACTGAGAGAACTACAGTAATACCATGACATAAGCATGCTCTATGGTGGTAATTAAAAATGGGATGTAATAAATGTATCACTAGTCACTTTAAACAATGCCACTTTATATAATGTTTACATACCCTACATTACTCATCTCATATGTATATACTGTGCTCTTTATCATCTACTGCATCTTGCCTATGCTGTTCGGCCATCGCTCATCCATATATTTATATATTACTGCACGGTCGGAACTAGAAGCACAAGCATTTCGCTACACTCGCATTAACATCTGCTAACCATGTGTATGTGACCAATAAAATTTGATTTGCTCATTTGCTTGTCCACCACCATGGGCAAAAGTGTGTAATTCCGCTGGGGAACCGAGTTTTACACGTCCGCCTCCATGGCTAAAAGAAACAAGAACACAGCCCAGTCTCTGGGGGAGAGTTGCAGACTAAGGGACAGGATAGATATACCACTGTCTGTCGGTCTGCCAGCTACCTCCACTCTTATATCTGTCCTCAAATAAAAACATCTGCAGGGTTGAATCAATATTTTTCGACTGGCACAGTGTCACAACAACAACAACAACTTCAAAATGGCTGTCTAGGAGTGGTCCGTTTAGGTTGTATAGAAAGAGAAGGAAGGTGATGTGACCGGGGATGGGAMGGGGCAGTATTCAGGAGGACAAGGTTTCCCTTTAAAATACAATGTAAGAGGAAAAGAGGAGCAGAGAAAGACATGAAGAGCGAGAGAGAGAAAGAGTGTGAGCAAGCAAGAGAGAGAGAGAGGGACAGAGGGAGAGAAGAGAGAGTCACAGCGGTGGTGACGTAGGTTCTCAATCTGAGGGATGCGGTGGGGGACAGAGGTTGAGTTCACACCATTATTTAGCTATTTATTTCGTATGGTCACAACAGCCTGACCCTAGGTCATGACATTCTAAATGTAAAACGTGCTTAGCTTGTAAAACGTGCTCTGCTTTCCCTCTCCTTCAGCCCCACGCTTATATGACTGACAGCTGTGCATTCTCTCTCCACCACATTCACATGTGACCCTGTGACTATGCTGAATGTCTTCTTTTTTTAGAAAGAGGGAGAACGAGAGAGAGAGGTGAGAGAAGAGATACACTCTTACAAAAAAGGGTTCCAAAGAGGTTCTTCGTGTAGGGATAGGGTTCTACCAATAACGTTTTTATTGCAGGGATATTTTCTGAATTGTTTGTTTTACTGTTATATCTGTTGTTTTTGCATTGTTTGGTTGATTAATTTTATGCTACGCAAAGATAAATAACATACCGTTTTCTAAACTAATCCAATCTGTTAGTAGTTGGTTGTTCCTGTTTTGATGATTGAGGTAGTGTCGGTATTCAATCTTCCCTAACCGGCAGTCATTCTGAATGCAGGTGGGGGGTGATTAACAATTCTAGAGAGAGAGAGAGAGAGAGAGAGGGAAAGAGGTGTGAGAGAGAGATAGAGAGAGAGTAGATGAGAGAGAGAGAGAGAGGAGATACAGAGAGCTGAGAGAGAGAGAGAGAAAGGTAGGTGAGAAAGATTTGAGAGAAAGAGAGAGAGAGTGACAGAGAGAGGAGATCGAGAGAGGGAGGAGAGAGAGAGAGAGAAAGCTGAGAGAGAGAGCAAGAGAGAGGAGAAAGAGGAGATAGAGAGAGCTGAGAGAGGAGATAGAAAGAGAGAGAAAGAGCCAAATTACGTTGTTCCTCAAAAGAACAGACATGGAAACAACCACACATTCACAGCCCAGTAAGCTGTACAACATCAGCAATTCATACAGATYGGCCAAAACAGCACAGAAGAATACCAAAAAGCAACCTGGAACCAAAATATCCAAACAACTTAGATAACTTTCGATACCACATTCACTTATAGTAAAGAAGGCATCCATCTAGCAGTAAAAACATCAACTATATATTCAGGCAAACGGCAAAAGAAGCACAACTGAAATTGATAAAAAAACAAAACAAAAAAAGACCACAGATGACAACTGGTTTGATGCAGATTGTAAAATTGTAAGGAAAAAAGTTAGAACACTATCCAACCAAAAGCACGGAGGCACAAATAATGATGAATTACCCCTTCATTACTGTGAGACTTTAAAACTCTATAAACATACACTCAGAACCAAAAAAGCACAGTACAACAGCAAGAAAGCTGACACTAATTGAGGAGTCCATAAACACAAACAACGTCTGGCAAAATTGGACAAAAAWAWWWWAATTAAACAATAGGAATTAGCGATACAAAGTGGTGACATATGGACAACCCATTTTAAAACACTCTACAACACCTTTCAAATTGACACAAACGCAGAGCAATGCCAAATTCATGAGAAGTTGAATGGATTAGAAAAAGCTATAAAGGACAATCAAAATCCATTGGACTCCCCAAGTACTGACCAGGAGCTCTATAAGAAACTTCAGGCCCTCAAATTTAAAAAAGCATGCAGACCTGATGGCATCCTAAATGAGATGCTCAAACTCACTAGTGCAACATTTCAATTGGCTATATTAAAACGGTTTAATTTGATCCTGAGTGTAGGTTATCCTTTTGTCAATAGGGGGAGCTGTTAGCACTTTTTTTGTTTGTTGACATTGCCAAATTAAACTGCCTAGTACTCAATTCTTGCTCGTACAATATGCATATTATTGTTATTATTGGATAGAAAACACTCTCTAGTTTCTATAACCATTGGAATTATGTCTCTGAGTGGAACAGAACTCTATCTACAGCACTTTTCCTGACAGGGAGTGAGATTTCAGAAATCTTGGCCTCTGGTCCCAGGTCAGTTTTAATGTCCCTGTGAATGCTATGAGGATACAAACACTGCCTACGCCTTCCTCTAGATGTCAGTAAGTGGTGACAATTTGAATGGAGTCGATTGCGCAATCAGGGCCTGTATAAAACACCAAAGACCGGAAGTAGCTTTCTTTTGGACCCTGCGCTCGACGCGCGATGGACGTTGGACTGGCCTCTTTCCAAGCCTTGGTTTAGCCAGTAATATATTGCCGGTCATGTTTTTACTCGTTATAGGTGTTAAAAACATCATAAGGTAGTTAATTTAAACCGTTTTATAGCAATTTATATCKGTTTAGTGCGATTTTGAGGCATTTATTTGTGACGCCCTTCCATGAGCTGGGCACGTTTCCTGTACATACCGAACGTTAGTGGCCATTTCGACGGGACAAGAGGACATCTTTRGACCAAAAGACGATTAGACCGGAGAAAGGATACATTGCCCAAGATTCTGATGGAAGAACAGCTCATAGTAAGAACTATTTATGATGATAAATCGCTGTTCTGTTGAAAAATGTTAAACGCATATATCGCCATTTTGTTTTGTGTAGTTTCGCTTTGGCGGACCCGGTATTGCACAGTAAGGATAATTTTAGAAATGTAATTCAGCGATTGCATTAAGAACTAATTTGTCTTTCGATTCCTGTCAACCCTGTATTTTTTAGTCAAGTTTATGATTAGTTATCGATTAGACTAGATCACTCTCAAAGATGGCGCCCGACATTTTCAGGCCAGTTTTGCTACTATTCTCATTGTATAACCACGTTTTTTTGTGGCTAAATATGCACATTTTCGAACAAACTCTATATGTTGTAATATGATGTTACAGGAGTGTCATCGGAAGAATTCTGAGAAGGTTAGTGAAAAAATTAATATATTTTGGTGATGATAACGTTATCGCTCCCGTTGCCTTGAATTCATGCTGGGGTAACGTTTGCACATGTGGTATGCTAATATAACGATTTATTGTGTTTTCGCTGTAAAACGCTTAGAAAATCTGAAATATTGTCTGAATTCACAAGATCTGTGTCTTTCCATTGCTATGCTTTGTCTATTTTTATGAAATGTTTTATGATGAGTAAATTGGTAATACACGTTGCTCTCTGTATTTATTCTAGTCGAGTTGTGATGGTGGGTGCAATTGTAAACTATGAGTTCTACCTGAAATATGCACATTTTTCTAACAAAACCTATCCTATACAATAAATATGTTATCAGACTGTCATCTGATGAGGTTTTTTCTTGGTTAGTGGCTATCAATATCTTTATTTGGCCGAATTGGTGATAGCTACTGGTGGAGAGAAAAAATGGTGGACAAAGAAAAATTGTGTCTTTTGCTAACGTGGTTAGCTAATAGATTTACATATTGTGTCTTCCCTGTAAAACATTTTACAAATCAGAAATTATTGCTGGATTCACAAGAAGTGGATCTTTCATCTGGTATCTTGGACTTGTGATTGAATGATATTTAGATGCTACTATTTACTTGTGACGCTATGCTAGCTATGCTATTCATTTTTTTTACTGGTGGGGGGGTGGGGGGTGCTCCCGGATCCGGGTTTCTGAGGCAGTAGAAGTTATTTCCCTGACATCTGGACTCAAGGACTCATAACCCCAATTTTTAAGAACGAAGACAAATTTGACCCTAACAATTACAGAGGAATTTGTGTGAACAGTAACCTGGGGAAGGTTTTCTGTAGTATTATAAATGTAAGAGTTCTAAACTTCCTTAATAAACACAATGTCTTGAGTAAAAGCCAAATTGTATTTATACCAAAACATCACACGACAGATCATATTTACACCCTGATAGATAAACATGTCCAACAAAATAATACCAAAATATACGTGTGCTTTATCGACTTCCAAAAAGCATACAGGACTGTTTTACAACGTTATTGAAAGTGGTGTAGGTGGTAAAACATATGATATAATTAAATCAATGTATACTGGCAATGCGTGCAGCATTAAAATTGGCAAGATAATAACAGAATTCTTTAAGAAGGGGCGGGGCCTTCGCCAGGGTTGCAATCTGAGCCCTGCACTCTTCAATATTTACATCAACGAATTGGCCACTATTCTAGAAACGTCCTCAGGCCCTAGTGTTAGTCTCCACAATTCAGAGGTTAAATCCTTACTCTTCGCAGATGACCTATGCCTGCTGTCACCCACAGCACATGGCCTACAGCAGAGCCTGGACCTGCTAGAGCAGTACTGCCAGACCTGGGCCCTGGCAGTAAACCCCAAAAATACTAAAATAATTACTTTCCAGAGAAGATCCAGATCTCAGGGAATTAGACCAAAGTTATCAATTGGTACAAAATATATAGAGTACTGCACACACTACAATTACTTAGGTTTAAAAAAAAGATCAACTGGACACCTTAATGAGGCAGCGAATGAACTGAGAGAGAACGCACACAGGGCATTCTACGCCATTAAAAAACAAATTCAAATTGAAATACCTATTACAATTTGGCTAAAACTAATTAAATGTATCATTGAACCAATTGCAATTCATGACAACGAGGTGTGGGGTCCACTTGCAAAACAAGATTTCACCAAATGGGACAAACACCACATTGAAACCCTGCATGCAGAGTTCTGTAAGATTCTCCTACATGTCCACAAACAATGCATGCAGGGCAGAATTAGTCCAATATCCACTAATAATAAAAACTTAAAAAAGAGCAATTAAGCTTTGGAAACATCTAAATACAGTGACCCCCTCATATCATTACCAAGCTCTGCAATGCCAAGAGCTGAGCAAAGAAAAGAGTCACCTCATCCAGCTGGTCCTGGGGCTGAGTTCACTAACCTGTTCTACTGACACACTGAAGCCTCAGGACCAGAACATCCAATCAATCATAATAAAACAAATTACAACACAATCAAAACAAAACTACATTGCTTATTGGGAAACACAAGCACAAGCACAAAGCAAAATGCAATGGTATCTGGCCCTAAATCGACAGTACACCATGGCAAACTATTTGACCATAGTTACTGATAAAAACCTTAGAAAAACCTTGACAAAGTACAGGCTCAGTGAGCACAGCCTTGCCATTGAGAAGGGTAGACACAGGAAAACCTGGCTCCCAGTAGAGGAAAGGCTGTGCAACCACCGCACAACAGCAGAACCTGAGACAGAGCTGCATTTCCTGAAAAAATGTCAAAAATATAAAACAATTAGAGACCCTTATTCAAGGTTTCAAAGACTTCTCTGATGAGAGTAGGCTACCCGTCCTGTTGAGGGAGGACTCAGAGAGCTGTGGGTTGGCAGCGCACTACATTGCTGCCTGCCATAAGTGTCTGACAGACCAATCAACCTGCACATGTCCTCTACAGTATGCTTAATGTTATTGTTCAATGTATGGTTATTTTGACCCTTGGTTATTGTTGTTACTGTTGTCCCGTTGACAATTTTGATTCTGATTATTTTCATATTGTAAATATCCAAAGTAAGCTTTGGCAATATGTACATTGTTACGTCATGCCAATAAAGCAAATTTAATTGAAATTGAGAGAGATAGAGAGAGAGATGAGATAGAGAGAGCTGAGAGAGGAGATAGAGAGAGAGAGAGGTGGGATAGGAACGTTTTGCCTCCTATATACATTCTTCAAGGATGTGCCACGTCCAGTTAAAGGGGAGAAGAATACTGTGTACATATTGAAGGTAAACAATTGACCATGCCTACAATGTTTCATAACACATTATGTGTTCAGATCTGTGTAAGGGGTTTGTGAGCTCGCCATGCATATTGAGTGCACACGGGCCGCTGTCTCCAAAGTAATAAATACCTAATCATATGATCACCATTTAATCATAAATAGATTCAATTTGAGCTTAAACACGATTCACCTTCTCAGTAAAACGCCATTTATCGATCCTGTATTTCTGGGGAGTATCTGTCTGGATTCAGTCAGTAGTGTAGCCTTTATCAGAAGTCAGAGTTAAGCTGTCTAACTGATTGCATTAGTGGCAGATGCTTGGTGCAAGGCATATGTTTGTTAAAATGGCAGCCAGATTTGGAGGATTTGGTGTCAATTCCACGTATTAGGAATAGAATACAATTCAACTCCCTCTCCACATTTTAATTGCTAGCTACACACAAACTATTCCAAAGTACAGTGGCACCCAACATAATAATCCCTTCTTTAGAATATATAAATCAGACAGATGGAAAAGTCGAGAGATAATCTGGATTTTGTAAAGATCAGGCGGATCTCTAGCACATCCACAACGACCAAACGGAATGGATCAACATAAAAGCTCCCCAATATGACTGCCAGCCTAAAACACACACTGCTGTCTGAGGACCCCTCAGGGTTGGCCTGGGCAGAGTTGTACACTTCTTGTTCCAGAGTACACACAGCCAATGACCTTTGAACCTGAACTCATGGGGGTGTAGTATAAACAGACAGTACAATAGCCCAAGCTGCATGCGTTCACAATCCTGTATTGCTCAGTTGGTAAGCCTGTAGCACAAACAACGCCAATGGTATGGGTTCAATTCCCGCAGGGATCACAGTCACATGTACTAAAAATGATTAATGTTTAGAAAGCTTTATGGTTCTAACAATGTACAGTATGCACTAACTATACTGTAAGTCACTTTGGATAGAACCATCTGTTAAATGGCTTACTGTATCTTCTACAGGAGCCAGGAGGCAGACAGACTGTTCCATTGGCATGCAGTGCATCTAGAGAAGTTGTTATAGCAAGAGCCAGGCAATAAAACCAAATGAGGCAAGGAAACATTGTGTTTTGTGCTCCCTGCGGAGAGGACGCATCTTAGGACATTATCTAGGACAATGGTAGCTCTGCTCAGTCTAGTGTAGTATCATTATGCAGTGGGAAAGAGGTGTAGCTACTGTACTCACTGTGTTGGAGTCACACACACACACACACACACACACACACACACACACACACACACACACACACACACACACACACACACACACACACACACACACACACACAACACACACACACACACACACCTTGTAGAGGTACCTTAGGATTGTGTGCGTTGATAGCAGACAGATCTCTTCACACCACAGTCAACACACACAGGTTGTGTCCCAAATGGCTCCCTATAAAGCACTACCTTTGATTACACGTAGCAGTGGTGGAGTGGAAGCAGAAGGGAGAGAAAGAGAAGGACAGCTGGGAGTTTGAGTGCAGCTGGGAGGCTTTCCTTACATCTGGAGCCATTAGCTCTCTGTCCCTACAGCCTTGGAACAAGAGAGAGAGAGGGGGGGTAGAGAAAGGATGAGGGCTGCCTGCTTCCCTGCAGCGCATCACCAGAAAATACCTCTGCATCAAAAATAACACAACACCCACAGAGAGCTTTCCAGAACAGAGTGAATACTGAATACACCCGAACAGCCATTACTCTGCATTTACAGAGAGCTAAGTTAACATGACCTGCATCCAAATGGTACCCTACACTCTAAAAAATGCTGGGTTAAAAACAACCCAATTTGGGTAATTATTGGAAAGATCACAATGTTGGGTTATTTTACCCAGCCAGTTGGATCACTTAGTTGGGTTGCTGGGTTATTTAGCTATCACCAGGCCAGATTAGAATACTGGAGGCGTGGCATCAGTTGGGGCGTGGCTTTCAGGTAGTTCTTTTTAACCACCCGTGAGAGTAAATGTCATTCCTGTACATCTGTTCTGTTGTATAGTTATGACATGTCAAGGTTGAACACATGTAGTTTCAGTGAGGCTTATAGGATTGTATGAGTTTCCTGAAACTCAATGCAAATCCAATTTTTGGGATAGATATCATCTCATTATAATATGTAATAAATAATCCTAACATTCCAGAAGAATGTGTACAATGCAAAAATTAAGGAACCATTACATTGTCAGTATGTGAAATTAACATGATGAAAAGGAATGGCATTTAATCTAACGGGCAGCCAATACGTTCCATCTGAAAGCCACATGCCTAATAAGCCACGCCTCCTGAAAATAACACTAAGGATTACATAAAAAAAGACCCAGCTGCTAGGTCAACCCAGCATGAAAATAATAAAACACCCAACTGATGGTTAAACTAACCCATGTTTGGGAAATCCCAACATGTTGGGTTATTCATTCTTCCCAACTGGCTGTTTCAAAATAACTCAGTGTGTGTTCTGTCCAATATTTACCCAGCGCTTTTAACCCAGCATTAGGGAGCCATTTGCTGAATAAGCGAGTGGAGGCAAAACTGCAGCAGACCGGACAGCAATCAAGAAGTCAGACCCAGCTACCAATTCTTCACTCAGTGAATACTATTAACAGGCAATTTGGAGCTAGGAATCAATACACACACTGGAGTCCAACCAATCTGTTCCCATTAATAATGTATCCAGACACTTACATGTAGACTCTCATTTAGACCCTTACTGTAATATGTATTTGTCGAGTAGGATTGTAGGTGATTGGAGTGGGGCAATACATTGTGTTAATGTGGTTTGTTCCACTATTAGCAACACATATTATTATACTGTACAGCGAAAACAAATTATGAAACATATATTTAGTAAAAKATATTTTTTACATACACACTCAAGCTTTTTCTTAGCTACTGAATCTGGTGGGTAAATGTGCCCAGGAGATGGCAATGTTTCAAATATTCCTAACTTGTGGATCACTAGCTAACAGGGAAAAAATTGCTATGTAGCTAACTTGATTCTTCTTACATGTTCCACTAAAGTAAAACACATTGGATTGGTTTAAACATGGGCGAGAGTTTCCTTTCAACATAGGTCATAATTTCAATTTGACCTAACCTATGACCTGACCCATCATCGTATGTATTACTGCCCCCCAGTTGCAAGAAGTGACATCCCCAAAAAACTTGCTTTAACACTAAAACTAAAACTGAAACAAAATAATGTACAAATGAAATGGAAATACTTTTATACAAATAAAACTTTAAAAAGCTAGCCYATCAGGTTTTAAAAGTAACTGAAACTAAACTGGATTACAAATTAAAATCGAATAGAAATAAAAAGTTATAAAAAACTCAAAACTACAATAACCTTGCAGTACAGTACTGTTAATATCGTTCTTTACTTCRAGTTGATTTATTTAGACAAATTTGAAATTGTTTCTTGGTTATTGTAAGGGGCAATACTTTTAATGGGAAAACCCATCGAATTCTGCAACATTTAAAATGTGCCCATTAAAAGTATTGACCCTTACAATAACCAAGAAACAATTTCAAATTTGGCATCTCACCAAAACACCAACTACATATCTCTGTCGCCTTCCATCTAAACCTCCCCTGGCTATAGTGAATAATTGCTAGAATAAAGCGTATTGGTTATGAGTTCATTGCTTCATGGGTGGTTTAGCTAGAATGAGCAGAGTGTTTTCTTCATTAAATTACTTCTGTAAATTGAAGCAATTGTACACGAGAGGGCATGCTAAACAATGCCCATTTTTATGTTACAGGCTTACCCATGCTAAACAGTTTTTTTTGTACGGCTTAAAACACGGCTCAACCAATCACAATTGCTGTTTTGACCAACCTGTTGTAGAAGATGGCATAAMGAACAGTAGGGACAGAACAGGACATTGGCCTTCAGGGGATGGCTGCAGCTCGGAGTCTGTCCTGCTCTTAACAGAAATGGTGGCGTTCTCAATTGACCCAGGCATATAAGAGGAAAATAGAAAAGCTGTGGACAGGAAAGTGCTCTTCTGTTTTGGGGACAGTGGCCTTCAGCAGGCCATCTCTGCAGCTCTGTTCTACTCTGGTCTGCTCTTCTATGTACACAATGGTGATGCTCTGACATGACTCAGAGACATAAGAGGAAACATGGGTACGTAAAGGTTAGGTTCTATAAAGCAAATAACTCCTATAGAAAACCAGCTATGCCAAACCACAGCCGTTGTTGTTGAGCCATTGATTGACAGAAGGCAMGAAGAGAAATCCCCTGGTCCAACGTGACTCTATCTCTCCACCAAACATACTGTATATATGACAGTATGTTTGATGAGGAATGCCCGAGTACAAATTGGCTGCTCTGAATTACCCCGTGTGTGCTACAAATTGGTGGTTGTGCAGGCATCAGTTAATTCCTTTGCAGTGCAATGCTCTGAGACCTAGTGAAAAATGCTATCCAYTGCACAGTCAGGACCCAATTAAAACCGGACAGGAAACTTCACGATCACATCAAGTGAGCACCGCAATTTTAGGTGGGTGGGACTAAACCTGGGCCTAGAGTAAGATGACATCATCTACTTTATGTTTTTCTTTTTAAAAATATTTTCCTAATCCCAAGCATGACTCAAAGTTCTGCTACATGTTTTCAAGGACATATAGAGGATAACTAGATGGGTTTGGATCCTTCAGCACGTTACAACAACACACTACAATTTGTCCACTTCCCATTGCCCAGAACAAAACAGTGCTCATCTCTTTCTCTTTCTTTCAGAGAAAATAAATAATTCAACACAAGGAGAGAGTCCTTCCTGAGATAAACCCCATGTGAAATTACCTTTCCTTTATTCCCCGTTGTGAAGTGCATTAAAGTAATGGTCCTCTCCCAACTGACTCTCATCCCAAATGGCACCCTATTCCCTTTACAGTGCACTACTTTTTACCAGAGCCCTATGGGGCAGTGGTCAAAAGGAGTGCACTAAAATTGGAATAGAGTGCCATTTGTGACACACTTCACCAGGGTTTCCAATTCCCCAGCTATTCATGCTGGCTACTTTCCACATCGACATGAATAGACATTATAGAAATGTTATCGATATTGCTGGCTGGCAACATTATATTAATTGTGAAATGTTCTCTCGTGTGGATGACTGCAGTGATGATTGTCAGGTGAAAGCGCGTCGATAATGTTTGGGCAAGTAGAAAAAACACTTAGCCAGCCAGCGAACAGACACAAACCTTATTACATGAAATACTATGACTAAAAAATATTGTGAAAATTAACTTGTATCATAATTCTGATGATATCCTATTGCTATTGTATCATTGTTCTCAGAGATATGAATCATAATGTATGGTTTACGCTTTCAGTGTAATTGCTCTTATAAAAGCAGCAGCCTATCAGGATTATATCTAAGACTCAGAACAATAGACAGTTAAACAATGAAAAATTACAAGGGCTCTTATTTCAGTACTAAAAGGGTAACTCACACAGTGTATATTGCCTCYAGGCGTAATTTCTACTGGCACTTGAGAAGTCAGGAAACTACCACCTAGTATTATTGTATTATTAAGGGCAGGACTCACAAGATGACCCCTATCTACTAAAAGGCTTATTTGGTATTGCCAACTACTAAATGAATTGGCAAGATTAGCAAACTTAGGCATGACATGCCAGGAAAAAATGCTAAACCTGCACATCCAAGTATAACTGACCAAATTATGAAAAACAAACATTGTAATTTTGACTTCCATAAATTGAGGAAGAGGTGAAAAAAAATATTGTTGTCTATCAACAATGACAAGCCACCTGTGTCTGACTGGGATYGAAAATTACTGAGGATGATAGCGGACAACATTGCCACTCATATATGCCATCTCTTCAATTTTACAAAAAAGMGTGRGCCCTCAGGCCTGGAAGGAAGCAAAAGTCATTCCGCTACCCAAGAATAGTAAAGCACCCTTTATTGGCTCAAATAGCTGACCAATCAGCCTGTTACCAACCCTTGGTAAACTTTTGAAAAAAAAAAATGTTTGACCAGATACAATGCTATTTTACAGTAAATAAATGAACAACAGACTTTCAGCACGCTTATAGGGAAGGGCATTCAACACGKAAGGCAATTATACAAATGACTGATGATTGGCTGAGAGAAATTGATAATAAATATATTGTGTGAGCTATTTTGTGACTTTTGACAAAATCAATCATAGAATGCTGCTGGAAAAAAATAATAAGTTATGGTTTAACATCCCCTGCTATACCGAGGATTGAGAGTTAGCTGTATAACAGAACACAGAGGGTGTTCTTTACTGGTAGCCTCTCCAACATAATCCAGGTAGAATCAGGCATTTCCAGGGCAGCTGTCTTGGCCCCTTACTTTTTCAAATCTTTACGAATGACTTGCCAGTAGCTCTGAGTAAAGCCTGTGTGTGTCTATGTATGCGGATGACGCAACACTATACACGCCAGCTACTGTACTATAGCTAGTGAAATCACTTAACAAAGAGCTGCAGTCAGTTTCAGAACAGGTGGCAAGAAATAAGTTAGTCCTACATATTTCAAAAACAAAAAGCATTGTATTTGGGACAAATCATTCACTAAATCATAAACCTCAACTAAATATTGCCATGAATAATGTGGAAATTGAACTGGTTGAGGAGATTAAACTGATTGGAGTAACCCTGGATTGTAAACTGTTATGGTCAAAACATATTGATGCAGCAGTAGCTAAGATGGGGAGAGGTATGRCCATAATAAAGCGCTGCTCTGCCTTTTTAACAACAATATCAACAARGGCCTATAGGCCCTCGTTTTGTCGCACCTGGACTATTGCCCAGTCAGGTGCCACAAAGAGGGACTYGGGAAAATTACAACTGGCCCAGAACAGGGCAGCACGGCTMRCCCTTAAATGTACACGTAGAGCTAACATTACTAATATGCATGTCTGTCTCTCATGGCTCAAAGTAGAAGAGAGATTGACTTCATCACTACTTGTTTTTGTAAGAAGTATTAACATGTTAAATGCACTGAACTGTCTGTTMAAACTATTAGCAAAAAACTRGGACACCCATGCATACCACCCAAAAGACTTGCCACCATAGGTCTCTTCACAGTCCCCAAGTCCAGAACAGACAATGCGAGGTGCACAGTACTGCATGGATCCATGGCTATGTGGAACTCTATTCCACATCAAYTAATTCAGGACTGTGAGGAGTCTGTTTAAACTACACACAGGTACAAACACACATAACATACACACCATACACACATGTACACCTGGATTGTGTGTTGTGGTAGAGTGGCCAGAGGGAACACAGATAATGTATTGCGAAATCGGTTGTAAAATGTATTTTAATGTTWAKWTTTTTTATTATAAATGTATATTACTGCCTTTTTTCTGAAACCCATGAAGAGGATGGATCCATAATAAATACAAATATAAATAACTGCTATTATGTGTTAAGCTGTCTAAGCGTCGCAAATGGCACCCTATTCCCTTTATAGTGCACTACATTTAACCAGGGCACTTCAAAATTACTGCACTATATAGGGAATAAGATGCCATCTGGGACACCTTTTGTCTCTGCACTCAGCTGTGGTCCAAGTCATCAACAACAGAAATATATCCTCTCTCCCTCGGTCTTCAGCTTTTAAGAAATGCTGCATGGACAGAATCACGATTAAGTGCAGCTTTAAGTGGAAGACCGGCATGAGAGTGCTCTTAGCCTGACAGGAAAGTGCCATTAGAGGCTTGTTTAAGGCACACACATATTTATCCATTGACTGTTGTATTTACATTGGCCTGGAACACAAGGAGATGGCTTACTGGTTTAAGAGTAGGTTGCCTGTTGCTGTTCAGTATGTTAGCCCTAATGATAGTGTGTGTCAATGGAGGCTCTTCAGAGGAGGAAGGGAAGGACCATCCTATTCAGTGAATTCCAGGAAATGCAATTAGCATAATACAAAAATAGCAAAAATCTCAACACAAAAATCAGATATCCGTTTTTTMGGATTGGATGCTTTACTAATGACTTGCAACTAGCCCTGGATGTTGTTGGACAAAACTGCACGTTTTAGAATGGCCTTTTATAGCCCCCAGCACAAGGTGCACCTGTGTAATGATCATGCCGTTTAATCAGTTTCTTGATATGACACACTTGTCAGGTGGATAGATTATTTTAGCAAAGGAGAAATGCTCACTAACATGAATGTAAATACATTTYTGAGCAGAATTTGAGCAAAATAAGCTTTTATTGCATATGGAAAACTTCTGGGGTCTTTTATTCCAGCTCATGAAACCAACACTTTACATGTTGCATTTATATTTTTGTTCAGTGTATATTCTTCAAACTACAGGAGAGGGAGYTAGATTATATATTGTTTTCTTGGTTTTATAACCTTAGTGCAATATATTTAAATTTGCCTTGCTAACTTTGGTAGCAAGTACTAATGTTAACTAGCTACCAGAAAACAGTGTTGTCTGCCAGAATGGCTAGCTAATGCTAACAACAATGTAGTGGATTTTTTGTTGAAGAACCCCTTTCATTGCTCACATTAGATTCAAGCTTATTGGAAAAAGCTGCATCGATCATGTAATGGACGAACGTCTGCGTATTCAAACTGCGCAACACGAGAAGGCAAGAAGAAACAGAGTCACAAGCAGCTTATCGGCAAGAGTTGGCTTTTATTTATGAAATGGAAAGTTCAGCTAAGAAGGGCAACTATAAGGAGCTTGTAGAGGTAATTGCACATTACGAWACTTTACTTGCTGAGCATATGGAAGTTTATACTGTCTTCTCTGGAATGTCGAAAATCAATTCTGAATGATTTGATCGCTTCCATCGCTTCATCCATTACAAGTGAGATTAAAAAGAGAGGTTGACGCAGCGCAATTTTTCCCGCAGCGCATTTCCCCCCGTGCACTGAAGTAAGCTTTCCACTTTCCTCCGGTATTTATTTTGCAAAAGTGATAACACATAACCACTCCAGAGACACAAGCAGAAACTCATTACATAGCTGCACCTAAACATTAGAGATCTGACATGCTCTATGGGATGAAAACGAGATSATTTTTCAGCCTGATCAACTGTAGGCTACTAATAATAGCAGCTGCATGCAYCCTATGTGCCCTGTCCAACTGGTCAGGGTAAACAAATTGGTAAGGTTATGTTTTTATAGTCCATTTGTTTGTCAGGAGAAAATGTGAAAGTGATCAAATTTGGTTTATATTCAAATTTGGGCTGGCTGGGCTGCCTACCTCTTCAATCCAAAATGATTCACTGGAATTAATCAATCTACATTACAGCGTTGACATAGACTGAGTATTTTTTTCTTATTAGGCCTACGGTTGCATAGGCCTGCATGATGGAAACATGCATAAAGCAAGCTCAGCCCTGTGAGTTCCATTTATCAGTTTGTTGTTTCTTGTGTCTGGGTAGAGGACACCCCCCCCCCCCCTCATATGAACAAGTATAAGGTTGCTGCAGTTTGACAGGTTTTCATACCCCCACAAGTTTTTTTAAAACCATGTGACCTGATTAGAAAAAACTGGTCCCATCATAGACCATATTAACCTTTTTATAACTGTCATACCCTATAGGGTCCAGAGTTTTCCTGTTAGGTCATCATATTAGAAACAAACCTCAGGCCCCCAGGGGTAAAACATGGCCCACACCTCTAGGACCGTACTGTGCAACCAGTCTGCTGAGTTTAACTTCATGGAGAAACTTGTAATAGCGCTGCTGTAATGAAATGTGTCTGATATTTGTATTTATAGCTTAGTCCCTCCTGTCCCTGATTAAGAGGTGTAGTGACCACTCCACTACCATTGTCAACTTCTCCTGACATGAACTGAAGCCATCGTCTCATGTGCCGCTCATCCACTGGCACATTGAATGTTCTCTTCCAAGCACTGTGAGTGTTCCTGCCAATTTCTCTGATGACTGTATGTAGAGTCAATCAAATACACAAACACAATCACATTGCCACACATCAATGATTTTACTCCTTGTTGGACTAACTGATTCTCAGCTATTTTGTATAACTGTGTATGGTGTTGTGTTATTGTTGTTTGTCTTCTCATATCAAATCCTGTCCTGCCCTCAGTGGAAGAGTTGAGCTCTTCTTCAACACCGTTCATCCATGATGAGCCTGTCCTGCACTGAAGCCTATGGACACCTTCAACCCCTGTCCTGCACTGAAGTCAAGTCTCTGAACATCTCAACTCATGCCATATACTAGAGGTCGACGATTAATCGGAATGGCCGATTAATTAGGGCCGATTTCAAGTTTTCATAACAATCGGTAATCGGTATTTTTGGACACCGATTTGCCGATTTAAAAGTCCATTTATTCCTAACAAAGGCGTAATTAATTGCCAGAATTGTACATAATTATGACATAACATTGGAGGTTGTACAATGTAACAGCAATATTTAGACTTGGATGCCATCCGTTAGATAAAATACGTAACGGTTCCGTATTTTCACTGAAAGAATAAACGTTTTGTTTTCGAAATGATAGTTCCGGATTCGACCATATTAATGACCAAAGGCTCATATTTCTGTGTGTTATTTATGTTATAATTAAAGTCTTATGATTTGATAGAGCCAGTCTGAACGAGCGATGGTAGGCAGCAGCAGGCTCGTAAGCATTCATGGCTGGTGTAACCGATGTGAAATGGCTAGCTAGTTAGCGGGTGCGCGCTAATAGCGTTTCAAGCGTCACTCGCTCTGAGACTTGGAGTAGTTGTTCCCCTTGCTCTGCATGGGTAACGCTGCTTCGAGGGTGGCTATTGTCGATGTGTTCCTGGTTCGAGCCCAGGTAGGAGCGAGGAGAGGGACGGAAGCTATACTATTACACTGGCAATACTAAAGTGCTTATAAGAACATCCAATAGTCAAAGGTATATGAAATACAAATCGTATAGAGAGAAATAGTCCTATAAATCCTATAATAACTACAACCTAAAAGTTCTTACCTGGGAATATTGAAGACTCATGTTAAAAGGAACCACCAGCTTTCATATGTTCTCATGTTCTGAGCAAGGAACTTAAACGTTAGCTTTTTTACATGGCACATATTGCACTTTTACTTTCTTCTCCAACACTTTGTTTTTGCATTATTTAAACCAAATTGAACATGTTTCATTATTTATTTGAGGCTAAATAGATTTTATTGATGTTTTATATTAAGTTAAAATAAGTGTTCATTCAGTATTGTTGTAATTGTCATTATTACAAATAAAAAAACATCCGATTAATCGGTATCGGCTTTATTGGTCCTCCAATATATCGGTATCAGTATCGGCGTTGAAAAATCATAATCGGTCGACCTCTACCTTATACCCTCATTTAATCACTGCTGTAATCCCTTRCCAATTCTGTAAGTTTCCCTCTCATTCCCATTCCCCATAATATTGTACTATAAATGTCGTTATAAAATGCTTTAGGTTCAAATAATTCATCTTTGGCGATTTTTGAAATACGCTTTTTCATCTCCATGCGGTCCACGCCTATACCGTGGGTCTCCCATCCTCCTAKATTTTTCAAGTCACAAGCCTTCGCTGGTGTGCGTGTGTGTGTGAGAAGCAAAGAGAGAGAAAGAGATCCAGATCAAGAGAYAGAGAAAGATAGCGKSAGATATTGAGATCCTTATCAAGAGAAAGAGAGGTAAGGTAAATGACATACTGTACATACAAAAATGTATGTTATTTGTCTTTGTGAAGCATGATATTAATCAATTAATCAATCAAGATGGTTGTTGATCATTGCTAYACAGCCATTTTCAAGTCTTGCCATAGATTTTCYAGCCGATTTAAGTCAAAACTGTAACTAGGRCACTCAGGAACATTCAATGTCGCCTTGGTAAGCAACTCCATTTGGCCTTGTGATTTYGGTTATTGTCCTGCTGAAGGGTGAATTTGTCTCCTAGTGTGAATAAGGTTTTGGTCTAGCATTTTGCCTATGCTTAGCTCCATTCCATAATTTTTTTTTATCCTGACAGCTTGCTATCATCAACATAAAAATGCATTTTGCACGAGAATCTAAAGCTATCTGTCCGCCAATTGAAGCTTAACAGAAGTTGGGTGATGCAACAACAACCCAAACCACAGAAGTAAATCAACAATAGAATGGCTTCAACAGAAGAAACCTTCTGGYGRGGCCCAGTCAGAGTCCTGACATCAACCCGATTGAGATGCTGAGGCATGACCTRGAGAGRMGTTCACACCAGACATCACAAGAATATTGCTGAACTGAAACAGTTTTGTAAAGACAATGGTTCAAAATTCCTCCTGACCGTTGTGCAGGTCTGATCTGCAAAACYTTTGGTTGAMGTTATTGCTGCCAAAGTAGGGTCAACCAGTTATTAAAACCAAGGGTTCACAWACTTTTTCCACCCTGCACTGTCAATGTTTACARYGTGTGTTCAATAAAGACATGAAAACATATAATTGTTTGTGTGTTATTAGCTTAAGCAGACTGTGTTTGTCTATTGTTGTGACTCAGATGATCAGATCAAATGTTATGACCAATTTATGTAGAAGTCCAGATAATTCCAAAGGGTTTACATACTGTTTCTTGCCACTGTATATCATTATTTTGATGTGCATCTGTGTGTGTGTGTGTGTGTGTGTGTTTGATTTTACTATCCTTGTGGGGACAAGAAGTCTTCATTAGCATAGTAAAACAAGTAAAAGTCGGCCAAGTGGGGGACATTTTGCAGTTCCCCAAAAGGAAAAAGGCTATTTTAGGGTTAGGGATTAGGTTTATATTAGGGTTAGAATTATAATTAGTGTTGGGGTTAGGTTTAGGGATAGGAATTAGGTTTAGAGTTAAGGGTTAGGGTTAAGGGTTAGGTTTAGGGGTAAGTAAAAGTCGTTTTTTAAAATAAAAATCAATTGTTTGGTCATCACAAGGATAGTAAAACGAACATGTGTGTGTGTGTGTGTGTGTGTGTGTGTGTGTGTGGATGCCTGCATGCATGCCTGTGTGCGTTTGACATATGTATGTGAACAAGAGAAATTTAACAGGGATATGGGGAGTAAAAGCCAACCAGGCTCATTTAGTTTCACAGCACAACCCACTCCTCCCTGCCTTCTTTTTTAATCCTTTAAAACCTGCCAGTTCTCCAGTGTTACTCACTGAAGTGGCTGACAGCATGAATTGTCAGGCGTGTACCTCAGTAACTCCCTTCGGCTCGAGGGTGCAGTAGAGAATAGGGCCATGGTCATGATGTGTTTTCATATTGGTTACTAGCCTAGCTCAGCAGGAAGGGCAATACAACGTAGGAGGGAGCAGGTACCTACAGTTGAATTCGGAAGTTTACATACACTTAGTTGGAGTCATTAAAACTGTTTTCAACCACTCCACACATTTCTTGATAACAAACGATAGCATGGCAAATCGTTAGAGACATCTACTTTGCAGACACAGATAATTTTTCAACAATTGTTTACAGACAGATTATTTCACGTATAATTCACTGTATCACAATTCAGTGGGTCAGAAGTTTACAAACACTAAGTTGACTGTGCCTTTAAACAGCTGAAAATTCCAGAAAATTATGTCATGGCTTTAGAAGCTTCTGATAGGCTAATTGACATAATTTGAGTCAATTGGAGGTGTACCTGTGGAGTTATTTCAAGGCCTACCTTCAAACTCAGTGCCTCTTTGCTGACATCATGGAAAATCAAAGAAATCATCAAGACTTCAGAATTTTTTTTGTAGACCTTCAACAAGTCTGGTTCATCCTTGGGAGCAATTTCCAAACACCTGAAAGTACCACGTTCATGCTGTACAAACAATAGTATGCAAGTATAAACACAATGGGACCACGCAGGCCGTCATACTGCTTCAGGAAGGAGACGCGTTCTGTCTCCTAGAGATGAACGTACTGTGGTGCGAAAAATCAATCCCATAACAACAGCAAAGGACCTTGTGAAGATGCTGGAGAAAACAGGTACAAGAGTATCAATATCCACAGTCCTAGTCCTATATCGACATAACCTGAAAGGCGCTCAGCAAGGAAGAATGCCCACCACTCCAAAACTGCATAAAAATAAGCAGACTACGGTTTGGCAACTGCACATGGGAACTAAGATCGGAGAAATGTCCTCTGGTCTGATGAAACAAAATAGAACTGGTTTGGCCATAATGGCCATTGTTATGTTTGGAGGAAAAAGGGGAGGTTTGCAAGCCGAAGAACACCATCCCAACCGTAAAGACACGGGGATGGCAGCATCATGTTTGGGCTGCTTTGCTGCAGGAGGACTGGTGCACTCACAAAATGGATGACGTCATGAGGGAGAGAATTATGTGGATTTATTGAAGCACATCTCAAGACATCAGTCACGAAGTTAAAGCTTGGTTGCAAATGGGTCTAATGACCAAGCAATCAAGTGGTCCAGTTGAAGGCAAAATGCTTTAAGGACAACAAAGTCAAGGTAATTGGAGTGGCTCACACAAGCCCTGACCTCAATCCTATTGAACATTGTGGGCAGAACTATAAAAGAAGTGTGTGCGAGCAAGGAGGCCAGACAAACCTGACCTCTGTACACCAGTTACGTCAGGAGGAATGGACGAAAATGCACCCAACTACTGATGGGAAGCTTGTCGAAGGTTACCAAAGCAATGTTAAAGGCAATTGCATACCAAATACTAATTGATGTAATGTGAACTTTGACCCACTGGGAATTGATGAAATAAAATAAAAGCTGAAATAAATCAATTCTCTCTACTAATTATTCGGACATTCACATTCTTAAAATAAGTGGTGATCCTAACTGACCTAAGACAGGGAATTTTACTAGATAAATGTCACTGGCATTTGCCATAGTGGACCAGTGTGGGCAGCCCATATCGGTGAAGGCAGCCCTCACTTTGCCTGAATAAACCCAAACATTCCCAGAAAACGTCCGCCAATCGGGCAAATATATTGGCCCCATGTACGCTGCCACCATTGAGCCGTTGCATCTTTGCTATTAATCGAATTTTTTAAATGTATTAATTTATTTATGACATTCATTTAAAATTGTATTAAAGACTTAATGTATTTAGTGAATATGATGCATTTTATCAGAAAGACAACCAAGTTGTTACTATGGTACTATTCATATTATATGTAAATAGATATACCAGTACCAGTCAACATTTTGGGACACACCTACTCATTCATGGATTTTTCTTTATTTTACTATTTTCTACATTGTAAAAATAATGGCGAAGACATCAAAACTATGAAAAACACATATGGAATCATGTAGCAACCAAAAAGTGCTAAAATCCAAATGTATTTATATTTTATATTCTTCAAGTAGCCACCCTTTGCCTTGATGACAGCTTTGCAGTCTCGCATTCTCTCATCAGCCTCATGAGGGAGTCACAAGGAATGCTTTCCAAACATCTTGAAGATTGGCCACACAGTATGATGAGCACATGTTGGCTGCTTTTCCTTCACTCTGCGGTCCAACTCATCCCAAACCATCTCAACTGGGTTGAGGTCCGGTGATTGTGGAGGCCAGGTCATCTGATGCAGCTCTCCATCWCTCTCCTTCTTGGTCAAYTTGKCCTTACACAGTCTGGAGGTGTGTTGGGTCATTGTCCTGTTGTAAAACAAATGATAGTCCCACTAAGCACAAACCAGWTGTGATGGCAATTCACTGCAGAATAATGTGGTAGCCATGCTGGTTATGTGTGCCTTGAATTCTAAATCAATCACAGACAGTGTCACCAGAAAAGCACCCCCACACCATCACACCTCCTCCTCCARGCTTCACAGTGAGAACCACACATACGGAGATCATCCATTAACCTACTCTGCGTCTCACAAAAGATATGGCGGTTGGAACCAAAAAATCTCAAATTTGGACTCATCAGACGAAAGGACAGATTTCCAACGCTTCAATGTCCATTGCTTGTGTTTCTTGGCCCAAGCAAGTATTTTCTTCTTATTGGTGTCCTTTAGTAGTGGTTTCTTTGCAGCAATTGTCCATGAAGGCCTGATTCACGCAGTCTCCTCTGAACAGTTGATATTGAGAGGAGTACCATATATAGTACTTGAACTCTGTGAAGCATTTATTTGTGCTGCAATCTGAGGTGCAGTTAACTGCCGATTTCTGAGGCTGGTAACTCTAATGAACTTATCCTATGCAGCAGAGGTAACTCTGGGTCTTCCGTTCCTGTGGTTGTCCTCATGAGAGCCAGTTTCATCATAACGCTTGATGGTTTTTGCCACTGCACTTGAAAAAACTTTCAAAGTACTTGAAACTTTCCAGATTGACTGACCTTCATGTCTTAAAGTAATGATGGACTGTTGTTTCTCTTTGTTTATTTGAGCTGTTCTTGCCATAATATGGATTTGGTCTTTTACCAAATAGGGCCATCTTCTGTATACCACCCCTACCTTGTCACAACACAACGGATTGGCTCAAARGCATTAAACACATCCAAACTAACTTTTAACAAGGCACACCTGTTAATTGAAATGCATTCCAGGTGACTACCTCATGAACCTGGATGAGAGAATGCCAAGAATGTGCAAAGCTGTCATCAAGGCAAAGGCTGGCTACTTTGAATTATCTCAAATATCATTAACACTTGTTTGGTTACACATGACTCCATATGTGTTATTTCATAGTTTTGATGTCTTCACTATTATTCTACAATGTAGAAAATAGTCAAATAAAGAAAAACCCTTSAATGAGTAGGTTTGTCCAAACGTTTGACTGGTACTGTATATATTTTTTTCACAAAACTGTCAAGTCAACACATCCGTCAATGCTGCTGTGAAACATGCCAAACACGAGATAAAACAAATAAGAAATTATACAATTGATGCAATTTCAATGTTGTTTAAGTTGCTTTGTGTATCACCAAATTAGCTTGACATGATTTGCACTACTCAACGCATCCAAGTTTCTTGACATAGGCACTTCAGAGAGATGGCAGTCAAGGCGAGCTCATGAATATAAGATCCCTGCCCACTTAGCCTGTCTTTTTAAACTTCCTGGTAGTTAGCCATGAGAGAGGCAAGTAGCCTAGTGGTTAGAGTGTTGGACAAGTAATCAAAAGGTTGCAAAATCGAATCCCTGAGCTGACAAGATAATAATCTGTCGTTCTGCCCCTGAACAAGGCAATTAACCCACTGTTCCTAGGCTGTCATTGAAAATAAGAATTTGTTCTTAACTGACTTGCCTAGTTAAATAAAGGTAAAAGAGAAAAGTATGTTCTCAATTCATTGTCATTTCTATCTGAAACAAATATTAAGGGTGATATTTTAGTCCCTTAAAAGGCTATTTTACATGGGAATCAGAATGACTGTTCGGGACCTTTAAGGGTTCTGTTGTGTGATGCCTGATTTTTTTACACTGCCAATGATGAAGTCTTTAAAAATACTTAAAGGTAGTCATGTTACGTTTCATAACGGAACTCTGAGGCTTACATCAACATCGCTAAGCAGCTAACTGTGAAGCAGTGTGCCGATGCGTGTATCACTTTATCAGAAGTGCGTCATCAATGACGTCCAAAGCTTTGTTTGATCACGTGCTTTTTCAAACCATACGTTGCAAAATGCGAGATCCCACTGATTTCGCCGTAGTTCCAGTGCTTTCTCCGATTCGAAGCAGCTTTCAATCACCAAACTCTAATGGACACTGTACTTACAAATATACACTGAACAAATATATAAAATGCAACATTCATTAATTTCAAAGATTTTACTGAGTTACAGTTCATATTTAGAAATCAGTCAATTGAGATCAATTAATAAGGCCCTAATCTATGGATTTCACATTACTGGTCACAGACTGGTCACAGATAACTTTTTTTTWAAAGGTAGGGGCGTGGATCAGTAAACCAGTCTGTATCTGGTATGACCACCATTTGGCTCATGCAGTGCGACACATCTCCTTCGCATAGAGTTGATCAGGTTGTTGATTGTGGCCTGTGGAATGTTGTTCCACTCCTCTTCAATGGCTGTGCGAAGTTGCTGGATATTGGCGGGAACTGGAACACGCTGTCGTACACATCGATCCAGAGCAATGGGTGACATGTCTGGTGAGTATGCAGGCCATGGAAGAACTGGGATGTTTTCAGCTTCCAGGAATTGTGTACAGATCCTTGCGAGATGGGGCAGTGCATTATCATTCTGAAACATGAGGTGATTGCGGCGGATGAACGGCATGACAACAGGCCTCAGGATCTCGTCATGGTATCTCTGTGCATTTAAATTGCCATCGATAAATGCAATTGTGTTTTTTGTCTGTAGCTTATGCCTGCCCATACCATAACCCAACCACTACCATGGGGCACTCTTTTCACAATGTTGACATCAGCAAACCACTCACCCACACGACGCCATACACGCTGTCTGCCATCTTCCCGGTATAGTTAGAACCGTGATTCATCCGTGAACAGCACACTTCTCCAGCGTTCCCGTAGCCATCGAAGGTGAGCATTTGCCCACTGAAGTTGGTTATGATGCCAATCTTGACCTGACCTGCAGTCAGGTCAAGACCCTGGTGAGGATGAACAAGCATGCAGATGAGCTGTTGTAGTCTCACCCATGTTGGGCTGGTGTGGGCTTGGTGTAGGCTAGCTCAGGTTGGGGTTGGTGTGGGCTAGTCCGCATTGGGCTGGTGTGGGCTAGCCCGCGTTGGGCTGGTGTGGGCTAGCCCGCGTTGGGCTGGTGTGGGCTAGCCCGCGTTGGTCTGGTGTGGGCTAGCCCGCGTTGGTCTGGTGGGGCTAGCCCGCGTTGGGCTGGTGTGGGCTAGCCCGCGATGGGCTGGTGTAGGCTTGCCCGTGTTGGCTTGCTAGCCTGTCCCCACCTTGCTCACAGAATACCCACATGGGGCCAATCGGGTCATGTTTGCTGTGTACACTCTCCAATTAGTGGTGTATTACTGCTTGGCTATCTCTTGACTGCTCTGGCAGCACTGTGTGTTTGTTTATCCCTGGCATATTAGCTGCTTTGTTGGTTTGGGAGATGAACAACTGATAAACACTAGCATAATTTAAACTGGATTATATACTTGAAGACACACACACACACCACACACACACAAATAAACAAACAAACACACTCACACCAAGGCTCAAACACACTCTCACACACGCAAAAACAAACAAATACGCAAATATGCATTATGTATCCATCCGATAATGCCTTCAACATGTTCAAATGATGCTTTTGATCTGAAATCAATCCCATCTTTAATGGATCTTTGAWATGCAATCCAAACAACCGAAGGACCAAAAGAAGAAACAAGCAAGAGTCAACAGACACATTAAATAGTTTTACTCATCGCTCATTCCCTCTCCGGTTGAGTCCCAAATGGCACCATATTCCATATATAGTACACTATTTTAACCAGAGCAC
Organism: Salvelinus sp. IW2-2015; assembly: GCF_002910315.2. NCBI lineage: Eukaryota > Metazoa > Chordata > Actinopteri > Salmoniformes > Salmonidae > Salvelinus > Salvelinus sp. IW2-2015. The sequence goes on along the minus strand of NC_036853.1, from coordinate 27,553,466 downwards.
TATAGGCCCTGGACAAATGTAGGGCACTAGTTAATAGGGTGTCATTTAGGATGCAATACCGGTCTTTTCCTTCCTGTGTCACACTGTTCCATGTAGCCTTTTAATAGCATCAGAGCCACAGAGTGCATCCCAAATGGTACCATTTTCCCTGGTCAAAAGTAGTAGGGCATAGGGAATAGGGTGCCATGTGGGACATAGCCACAGCAGCTTTAGACTGGAAGTGCTAAGACTGATATAGATACAGTTATATTTCAATACAGAGCTAATCAATTCACATTCTTCGTCAATTAGCCTCTGTATCAACAGTAGACACCAAATGTAATAGTAATCTTCTGGGATCTCGCTCTATACCTCGTCCACCACCTCCTTCTCCTCCTTTTCTCCGCCCCCTCTCCTCCTCCCTCCTCCCTCCCCACCTCTCCTCCTCCCTCTTCCTCTCCTCGCTCCGCACGTCTGCTACTCTAAGCCTTTAGTCTTGTCTCCTCCAGAGTGTCAGAAAGGCCAGCAGATTTTCTCTCTGCAGTTTGATCCCTGCAACCACAGTCGATTCTGTTCCATCACCTCCTCCCCATGGCTACAGGGGGACCTTTTCTCAACCAAACATGCTCAGTCAGGCATGGGCAGAGAATGGAGAGGTGGGAGGAMAATTAGGGGAGGGAGAGGAAGGAGGGGAGGAAGGGAAGGGAGAGGAGATCCTATCATTCATTAGATATATTTTGATTTATTGAACAGGTTTTCTATGTCTGTGTTGGGCTAGCAGAGCTAGGAATGACAAGAGAGCTGTCGTAGTGTCTGTGTAATGCCTCTCACTTGTTGAGCAATGACACAGCTAACAGCTAGCTATCAATCGGCTCAATTGTAGCTTRAATAGTAGAACCTTCTCCTCCAGTCCTTGATAAAAGACTGTCTGAATGCAGAACAGTATCAGTCTGTGTGTGAGAAATTCAATAATTTCATAAACCTACATTTGGAAAGAGCCTGAATGCAACAGCAACACAGGCATTCATGTTTGTRCTGATAAATAATACATTATTCTTCTCTGCTCTGTTCTCTGTTTGCGGCCCTCAAAACTACCTCCCATCCACACAAGTCGGGGATAGGTACCACACAATGACTTGAAAGGTGAAGGGAAAAGGAGACAAGAGAAAGAGAAAAAAAMAGATGATATTTTGCAGATAATCAAGCAAACATGACCCGTGGGAGCAGCAAGCACAAAGACTTCATACAATTTGTCTGTTGCGCGATGGCGCAGAAGAGGTCMAGAAGAGACTGTGTCTCTATGACACTGTGTCTAGGGGTTGCAGCAGCACTGTACTGTAGAAGAGAAAATCCAATCGTTTCTCCAACCGCTGGCTTCCGAACTGAGGACCAGGCAAGGACCAGTTTTAATGTTTGCACTGCRAAAATTCACTGGTACAGGGACAGTGTTAGTGAGCAATAAGCCCTTCAAATGTTTGAAAGTCTTTGGCCAAAAGTACAGATGTAGGATCTTATTTTGAGTCAGTTTGCAGATATAGCTTTTTGAGATATGGCTTTTTTTTGCAACTCTGCCTAGAAGGCCAGCATCCCGGAGTCGCCTCTTAACTGTTGATGTTGAGACTGGTGTTTGTGGGTACTATTTAATGAAGCTGCCAGTTGAGGACTTGTGAGGAGTCTTTTTCAAACTAGACACCCTAATGTACTTGTCCTCTTGCTCAGTTGTGCACCGTGTCTTCCCACTCCTCTTTCTATTCTGATTAGAGCCAGTTTGCGTTGTTCTGTGAAGGGAGTAGTACACAGCGTTGTATGAGAGCTTCAGTTTCTTGGCAATTTCTCATATGGAATAGCCTTAATTTCTCAGAACGAAAATAGACTGACGAGTTTAATCGAACCCACAAATGCTGATGCTCCAGATACTCAACTAGTCTAAAGATGGACAGTTATATTGCTTCTTTAAACGTCACAACAGTTTTCAGCTTTGATAACATAATTGCAAAAGGGTTTTCTAATTATCAATTAGCCCTTTAAAATGATCAACTTGGATTAGCTAACACAACATGCCATTGGAACACAGGAGAAATGGTTGTGTCACGTTCGTCTTCCTCCTCTTCTGAGGAGGAGTAGTTGGAAGGATCGGAGGACCAATATGCAGCATGGTAAGTGTTCATCTTGAATTTATTTAGAAAAGAGAACGCTGAATGAACTATACAAAAATAACAAACGTGAAGCTACCGAATAATAGTGCTGACACAAAACACTACACATAGACAATCACCCACAACCCACAATGACAAAACAGGCTACCTAAATATGGTCCCCAATCAGAGACAACGACTAACACCTGCCTCTGATTGAGAACCATATCAGGCCAAACACATAGAAATAGACAAACTAGACAACATAGAATGCCCACTCAGATCACACCCTGACCAAACAAAACATAGAAACATACAAAGCAAACTATGGTCAGGGCGTGACAGGTTGCTGATAATGMGCCTCTGTACGCCTATGTAGATATATCATAAAAAATCTGCCGTTTCCAGCTATGATAGTCATTTACCACATTAACATTGTCTACACTGTATTTCTGATCAATTTGATGTTATTTTAACAGACAAAAAATGTGCTTTTCTTTCAAAAACAAGGACTTTCCTAAGTGACCCCAAACTTTTGAACAGTAGAGTATATAAATTATAACCATACATCTATATATATATATATATATATATATATATAACCATTGACCATTGATTCTTGAAGAATGTTACTTATAAATGCCTCATGAGCATAGTTCAACTGTCACACTCCATGAGAACTCAAAATATTAGCTTGTTTTTCTCCAATGTCTGTCAACATTGTAAATGTAAACAAACACTCTATAGCCTCATAACATGATTAAAACAATAATTTGGATATCATGGATGGTCAGTCCTTGCATCTATAGCTCTGTCTATTAATCTGAAAGTGGTTACATTTCCACAGGCTGATCCCTCAGCTTTTTACCAAAACAGAGGAGGGCGACCGTTTTGTTATCGTTTAATCTGTGTATTTGCCCTTTAAACAGCTGCATATTATCAAGATACCAAATTGTCTTTATCAAAGGTAAACAATAGGTCTATAGTAAATATCATTAATTTTTCACATGTATATAGCACTTTCTCAACTCAAAACAATGAGCCGAATCAGTTCCCATGACAACAAAAWCATAAACAACAGAGTAGGGCTGGCCAATAAGTATTTCGTTTTGGGGTTATGCTCATGTATAACAATTTGTTTAAATCTATACTTCCATATTTCCAAGTCCTATTTTTAAAGATCAAGGGGTGTAACATTTCTTGGAAGGATATTGACCTCATCCCGTCAGTAGGACGACTGGTTATTTAAAAAAAAAAAATGCCTTCCTCACATCTTAAATAAGCATGCCCCATCAAGAAATTAGAACGGAACAGATATAGCCGAATTCTCTCAGACCTGTCTGCCCTTAACCACAAAAACAGAGCTGTGGCGTTCTGCTTAGCACGAAGCCCCCAATGTAACTTTCAGGGTAGTTAGAAACCAATATACACAGGCTGTTGAGAAAGCCAAGGCTAGCTTTTCAAGCAGAATTTGCTTCCGCAACACAAACTCAAAAAAGTTCTGGGACACTGTAAAGTCCATGGAGAATAGAAAAGACCTCCTCCCAGCTGCCCACTGCACTGAGGATAGGAAACACTGTCACCACCGATAAATCCACTTAATTGAGAATTCAATAAGCATTTTTCCACGGCTGGCCATGCTTTCCACCCTGGCTACCCCTACCCCGGTCAACAGCACTGCACCCCCACAGCAACTTCGCCCAAGCCTTCCCATTTCTTCTTCTCCAAATCCAGTCAGCTGATGTTCTGAAAGAGCTGCAAATCTGGACCCTACAAATCAGCAGGGCTAGACAATCTGGACCCTTTCTTTTCTAAAAATTATTTGCCGGAATTGTGCAACCTTATTACTAGCCTGTTCAACCTCTCTTTCGTGTCGTCTGAGATTCCCAAAGATGGAAAGCAGCTGCGGTAATCCCCTCTTCAAAGGGGGGAACACTCTTGACCCAAACTCTACAAGCCTATATCTACTACCCTGCCATTCTAAGGTCTTCGAAAGCCAAGTCAACAAACATATCACGACCATTTCGAATCCCACGCACCTTCTCCGCTATGCATTGGTTTCAGAGCTGGTCATGGGTGCACCTCAGCCACGCTCAAGGTCCTAAACGATATCTTTAACCGCCATCGATAAGAAACAATACTGTGCAGCCTATTCATTGACCTGGCCAAGGCTTTCGACTCTGTCAATCACCACATCCTCATCGGCAGACTCAATAGCCTTGGTTTCTCAAGATTGCCTCGCCTGTGCACCAACTACTTCTCTGATAGAGTTCAGTGTGTCAAATCAGAGGGTCTGTTGTCCGGGCCTCTGGCAGTCTCTATGGGGTGCCACAGGGTTCAATTCTTGGACCGACTCTCTTCTCTGTATACATCAATGATGTCGCTCTTGCGCTGGTGAGTCTCTGATCCACCTCTACGCAGACGACACCATTCTGTATACTTCTGGCCTTCTTGGACACTGTGTTAACAACCCTCCAGACGAGCTTCAATGCCATACAACTCTCCTTCCGTGGCCTCCAACTGCTCGTAAGTACAAGTAAACTAAATGGCATGCTCTTCAACGATCGCTGCCTGCACCTGCCCGCCCGTCCAGCCATCACTACTCTGGACGGTTCTGACTTAGAATATGTGGACACTACAATAACCTAGGTGTCTGGTTAGAATGTAAACTTTCCTTCCACTGACAAACCAACATTTCCCAATCGTAATTACATCTAGAATTGGCTTCCTATTTCGCAACAAAGCATCCTTCACTCATGCTGCCAAACATACCCTCGTAAAACTGACATCCTACCAATCTTGACTTCGGCGATGTCATTTACAAAATAGCCTCCAATACCTACTCAATAAATGGATGCAGTCTATCACAGTGCGCATCTGTTTTGTCAACAAAGCCCATATACTACCCACCACTGCAACGCAGGTACGCTCTCGTTGGCTGGCCCTCGCTTCATACTCGTCGGCCAAACCCACTGGCTCCAGGTCATCTACACAGACCCTGCTAGGTAAGTCCCCCTTATCTCACGCACCGCTGGTCACAATAGCAGCAACCCTCCAGCAGGTATATCTCTCTGGTCACCCCCAAAGCCCAATGTCACGTTCTGACCTTAGTTTTTTGTTGTTTCTTCTGTTTAGTATGGTCAGGGCGTGAGTTGGGTGCGTGGGTGTTCTCATGTTTGCATTTTTCTATGTTGTGTTTTTGCGTTGGGGCTGGTATGATCTCTCAATTAGAGGCAGGAGGTGTCAGTGTCATCTGAGAGGAATCATACTTAGGTAGCCTTTTTTCCACCTGTGTGTTTACATGGGGTGTTATTTTCTGTCTTTGTTAATTCACCAGACATGACTGTTTCGTTTCGTGTCATTCTCGTTTATCGTTAGTTTTGTTGTTTTGTTCGAGTATTCGTTTTTCATTAAAAGGCATTGCATGGAGATAGCTCACCACGCTGCATCTTGGTCCTCCTCTCTTTCTCCCAACAAGCGTTACAGCCAATTCCTCCTTTGGCCGCCTCTCCTTCCAGTTCTCTGCTGCCAATGACTGGAACAAACTACCAAAATCTCTGAAACTGGAAACACTTATCTCCCTCACTAGCTTTAAGCACCAGCGGTCAGAGCAGCTCACAGATTACTGCACCTGTACATAGCCCATCTATAATTTAGCCCAAACAACTACCTCTTCCCCTACTGTATTTATTTATTTATTTTGCTCCTTTGCACCCCATTAATTATATTTCTACTTTGCACATTCTTCCACTGCAAATCTACCATTCCAGTGTTTTACTTGCTATATTATATTTACTTCGTCACCATGGCCTTTTTTTGCCTTCACCTCCCTTATCTCACCTCATTTGCTCACATTTTATATAGACTTATTTTTCTACTGTATTATTGACTTTATGTTTGTTTTACTCCATGTGTAACTCTGTGTTGTTGTATGTGTCGAACTGCTTTGCTTTATCTTGGCCAGGTCGCAATTGTAAATGAGAACTTGTTCTCAACTTGCCTACCTGGTTAAATAAAGGTAAAATAAAAAAATTGGAATGACTGGAATTCTGATAGACTTTGGATTTTAATGTAAAGATATAATTTCATAGTATTATTATATGTAGTAGAAAGTGATGGGTTAGAAGAAGCCTACTTAACCAACCCATAAAGTGAAATTTAACATCCATATATGTAAACTTTAACATTGACTTATCCTGCAATAGATGTCATTCAATTGGTAACATACATTTGTGTCTTGTAATCTACCCAACCATGATCATACACTACAGTTGAGGAACAATGGGAAAGTAATTCTGCTTTGAAAGTTGATAAACTTGTAACCTCACTTTTGAGAAAATGGCCTTTGAATMTTTTGGTACACCTACCGGAGAGCTCTTCATTGTCTTCACCCAATTCAGCATCGTTCAGCTTTAAGCTTTAGCCCCACCCATCTCTTTAAGGGTTGATGCGAGCGTTCTGTCCTATCAACAACAGTCAAGCACCCAAACTAACTGGCTAACGTTGGCTAGCTTGCGATCTACTTCCAGCTCACTCTGATCATTTTACTCACCATAGCAGAGCTGGTTAGGCTGTTTTATGTTATCCAGAGCATTGGTGACTGCAAATCTGCTGCTGGCAACAATTTACTATTTTTTTGCCAAAGTTTACTGACACAGGTCATATTAAATGTGTGTTGAGCGTTTGTAAATGTGTCTGTTATTCTACGATCTAGCACACTCAGACGAGAGTGCTCTGAAATCAGAGTAGATAGCCAGAGTGAATTTACCAGCTACGTGAACATTCTATTGAAATGGATACTTGCACAGTGGAATATTTTGTTAAGACATGTAGCTAGCTAAATAAACAATTAACCATAATCCCAACTCATAACCTTACTACCCTGCATGAATCTGCAGGTAGCTAACCAACCAGGTTGCTATAAAAAAAATGTAGCTAGTTAGACTCCTCTCTGTCACGGATGCCATGGTTGCCCTTAGTTTGAAGATGTAATCCGGAGACAGGTGTTTTCTCCATCTTCTTTACTATCATATTCCACTCATTTCAAAACTCGGTCCTCCAGAAAGTGGAGAGCAACACATATGCAATTCTAATACGCAATATCAAAAAAAAGCTGCGTTTAACAGGTTTACCTACATATACTGACCAGCTCAAATAGACAGAGCCGGGCTACGCGGCAGACCAATCCGAACTTATCTTTCGGCATGTCCAGCCCACTCATTAGCTCAACCAATCATGGCTAGCGGGAAGGTTGCTGGCCTTTTCTGTGGCTAAACCAACTAGGCTCGTAATTTAACAGTTGTATTCGTATTTACAGATGACACACATGTTTGTTATTAAGGCACATGAAAGTTCACATGTTCAAGATGGCATTTCTGCCAAGAAACGCATTTTGATTTTCAAAAAAAGTTTACGTTCAAATGGCTCTCCTGTGAAGTAGTGACACGCGACATACGCCCATTTTCCTGAAACAAGTCACATTTCATTAGGCCTTATTTTGAGGGCCTTGTTTTACCGTAATACAGGGACCTGAAACTGTTACACATACATTTGACCCAAACCATGCCCATCATTATCATATTTCCCAGCATGCTCTACTGCAGGCTGATTTAAAAAAAATTGTTTGTTTCAATATCTATGTTTGTGCATGTTCATTGATTGATTGATCTTATGCTACACAAACATAAATATGCTTTGATTTGATAAATAACATACATGTTTCTAAACTAATCCAATCATTTATTTATATTTATTGCACCAGTTACTGAAATATTTGTTCCTGTTTAAATGCTTTAGGTAAGGATTCTCAAACTCTGNTTTTTTGCCAAAGTTTACTGACACAGGTCATATTAAATGTGTGTTGAGCGTTTGTAAATGTGTCTGTTATTCTACGATCTAGCACACTCAGACGAGAGTGCTCTGAAATCAGAGTAGATAGCCAGAYTGAATTTACCAGCTACGTGAACATTCTATTGAAATGGATACTTGCACAGTGGAATATTTTGTTAAGACATGTAGCTAGCTAAATAAACAATTAACCATAATCCCAACTCATAACCTTACTACCCTGCATGAATCTGCAGGTAGCTAACCAACCAGGTTGCTATAAAAAAAATGTAGCTAGTTAGACTCCTCTCTGTCACGGATGCCATGGTTGCCCTTAGTTTGAAGATGTAATCCGGAGACAGGTGTTTTCTCCATCTTCTTTACTATCATATTCCACTCATTTCAAAACTCGGTCCTCCAGAAAGTGGAGAGCAACACATATGCAATTCTAATACGCAATATCAAAAAAAAGCTGCGTTTAACAGGTTTACCTACATATACTGACCAGCTCAAATAGACAGAGCCGGGCTACGCGGCAGACCAATCCGAACTTATCTTTCGGCATGTCCAGCCCACTCATTAGCTCAACCAATCATGGCTAGCGGGAAGGTTGCTGGCCTTTTCTGTGGCTAAACCAACTAGGCTCGTAATTTAACAGTTGTATTCGTATTTACAGATGACACACATGTTTGTTATTAAGGCACATGAAAGTTCACATGTTCAAGATGGCATTTCTGCCAAGAAACGCATTTTGATTTTCAAAAAAAGTTTACGTTCAAATGGCTCTCCTGTGAAGTAGTGACACGCGACATACGCCCATTTTCCTGAAACAAGTCACATTTCATTAGGCCTTATTTTGAGGGCCTTGTTTTACCGTAATACAGGGACCTGAAACTGTTACACATACATTTGACCCAAACCATGCCCATCATTATCATATTTCCCAGCATGCTCTACTGCAGGCTGATTTAAAAAAAATTGTTTGTTTCAATATCTATGTTTGTGCATGTTCATTGATTGATTGATCTTATGCTACACAAACATAAATATGCTTTGATTTGATAAATAACATACATGTTTCTAAACTAATCCAATCATTTATTTATATTTATTGCACCAGTTACTGAAATATTTGTTCCTGTTTAAATGCTTTAGGTAAGGATTCTCAAACTCTGTTCCTGGAGAGCTACCATCCTGTAGGTTTTTACTCCAACCCCATTTGTAATTTACCTGATTCATCCTATCGACCAGCTAGTTATTAGAATCAGGTGCGCTAGATTAGGGTTGGAGCGGAAAAACTACACGACTGTTGCTCTTCAGGAACAGGGTTGGAGAGCCCTGCTTTAGGTAGTTTCCTCACAATGTTCATAACTCTGGCACTCATTCTGAATGCTGGTGTACAACCTTCAGGAGTGAATCTAAACATTKTTTTCAGACACTGTAGTACAATGGCCTGAAACAGGCCTTCAAATCACAGTATGCTTGCAAGGTGATGTGCAATTCCTTTTGGAATACAGTCAGTGCGGGGATAGCCAATTTGTAGAATTTCTAATCACCTGAAACCTGTATCCAAAATAACTGCCAAGGTTAGGATAACTGACCTATCAGACTACCTAAAGCATCTAAACTGGAGCAACCATTTCAGTAACGGGTAGAATAAGTCCAAGTAACATATTGGACTAATTTAGAAAATGTTTGTAATTTATTTTAAACACACATTATTTTTGGTTTATATTATTTGTATAATTTTTGTTGTTGTATTGTTTGTACAGTGCATTCTGAAAGTATTTAGACCCCTTGACCTTTTCCACATTTTGTTASGTTACAATTCTAAAAWAGATTAAATAATTTTTTCCCCTCATCCATCTGCACACAATACCCCATAATGACAAAGAGAATACAGGCATTTAAATTTTTTAGCAAACATATTAAAAATAAATATCAGAAATACCTTATTTATATAAGTATTCAGACCCTTTGCTATGAGATTCAAAATTGAGCTCAGGTGTATTCCGGTTTCCATTGATTATCCTTGAGATATTTRTACAACTTGATTGGAGTCCACCTGTGGTAATTTCAATTGATTGGATATGATTTGTCTATACAGTATAAGGTAAAGCCATCAAGCCATGATATAAAAGGAATTGTCCGGGGACCTCCCGGGTGGCGCAGTGGTCTAGGGCACTGCATCGCAGTGCTAGCTGCGCCACCAGAGTCTCTGGGTTTGCACCCAGGCTCTGTCGCAGCCGGCCGCGACCGGGAGGTCCGTGGGGCGACGGCCAGTGAATTGCGCGCGTAGCGTTGTGGCCGGCGTTAGGGAGGGTGTTGGCCCGGTGAGGGAGTAGTCCTTTGTGCTCATCGCGCGTCCAGCGACTCCTGGTGGTGGGTCCGCGGGCGCAGTGCGCGTCTAAGCCAAGGGGAGCCAGGTGACGGTGTTATCCTCCGAGCAGCGTTGGGTGCGGCGGGTGTCCGGGTGTGGAGGAGGCAGCGCCTGGTGTTAGAGGAAGCAGAAAGCAGGTGCGGCGGCGGCTGTGGACGGGTGGTGCTTCGGAGGACCGCAGGTGGCTTTCGACGCTCCGTCGTCTGCGCCGAGGCACGTACGGGGGAGTTGTAGCGATGAGACGAAGGGATTAGTAATACTAGGCGATTGGAGTACCGACGAAAATTGGGGAGAACAAGGGGATCAAATAAAAATTAAAATAAATAAAAGGATTGTCCGTGGAGCGCCGAGAGCACGATTGGGTGTCGAGGCACAGAGTCTGGGGAAGCGGTAACCAAAAGATTCTCTGCAGCATTGAAGGTCCCAAGAACAGTGGCCTCCATCGTGTCTTAAATGGAAGAAGTTCTGGAACCACCAAGACTCTTCCTAGAGCTGGCCACCTGGCCAAACTGAGCAATCAGTGGAGAAAGGTCCATGGTCAGGGAGGGGACCAAGAAGCCAGGATGGTCACTCTGACAGGAGCTCCAAAGTTCCTTGTGGAGATGGGAGAACATTCCAGAAGGCGACAACCATGCGTCTGCGAGCACGGGTGCCACCAATGGCAGGCGCTGTGTGGCGGGTAAGAGTTGGCCAGGATGGAGGGACCACTCGGGCTCGCAGTGTTAAGAAGGGCAGCATGACGAGCCGCACTTGGAGTTTTTAAAAAGGCACCTAAAGGACTCTCAGACCATGTGAAGCAAGATTCTCTGGTCCAAGATTGAACTCTTTCGCCTGAATACCAAGCGTCACGACAGGAGGAAGCATCACATCTGGAGGAAACCTGGCACTGTTCATACGGTGAAACATGGTGGTGGCAGCATCATGCTGTGGGGGTYTTTTTCAGGGACTGGAAGACTAGTCAGGATTGAGGGAACGATGAACGGAGCAAAGTACAGAGAGATCCTTGATGAAAACCTGCTCCAGGGCGCTCAGGACCTCAGTCTGGGGCGAAGGTTTACCTTCCAACTGGACAATGACCCTAAGCACACAGCCAAGACAACGCAGGAGTGGCTTTGGGAAAAGTCTCTYAATGTCCTTGAGTGGCCCAGCCAAAGCCTGGACTTGAACCCAATTTAAAATCTCTGGAAAAACGTGAAAATAGCTGTGCGGCGACYCTCCCCATCCAACCTAACAGAGCTTGAGAGGATCTGCAGAGTAGAATGGGAGATACTTCCCAAATACAGGTGTGCCAAGCTTGTAGCGTCATACCCAAGAAAACTCAAGGCTGAAATCGATCCCAACGGTGCTTCAACAAAGTACTGAGTAAAGGGTGTGACTACTCATGTAAATGTAAAAACCTTTTTTGCTTTGTCATTATGGGGTATTGTGTGTAGACTGAGGAGGGAAAAWTAACAATTAATATATTTTATAGTAACYCTATAACGTAACAAAAAGTGGAAAAAGTCAAGGAGTCTGAAAAGTTCCGGAATGCACTGCATATCTTTGTATTTTAAATGTATGTGACTGTCCTTGTCTATCAGTGTATCAGTGTTTTGTTGCTTTGTTTTGTGTTTTTTGTGGACCCTAGGAAGAGTAGCTGCTGCTTCTGCAAATGTTCCCTCAAAATAATGAGTTATGAAATACATATGGTATTGTGTTAAATATATTTTTAAAATGATGTTAACATTTTCGCTTAGGCTCTCACTTGGGGAAGTCCATWGGACTGAAAATTGATGAATGCAACAACCATGTCTCTCAGTGTTAATTTGTTTGCTAATGCTAAGATGTCATTGATAGATGTCGTTGGTACCAGTTACACCATAGGATACTAGAGCAATAACTATTGATCAAGTGGACTTCATCTCATGAAACATTTATGTTAGATTTAAATTATGCAGATGAGCAATGTTGAAATGTCGTGATTAGTATATCTGTATAATTACATATTGTTGCCCTATTGTGGTCTGAATGTAGTGAAAAGTGGATATTTTATTCAGGAAAATGTGAAACCGGAAGTCCTGTCACTTGTGCAGTTAGCATATACTGTACATTTACAAATATTTATACATAAACTTGATACATTAAGTAATGACTTTAAGAATGAGTACCTGCTGCACTCAAAGATAACCAACCTACAGCATTAGACTAAACTTCACTTGCGTCATCCTTGTGGTACTGAGAGATGAACATGGTAATGCTTTCACTGATTGRACATAAAGCTTTGTTATCCAACCGATGTTTCRTTTCTTTCATCCTGTGAACCCCGTTCATTGCTTCTCACAGCTATATTAGTGTTTTTATTCTTTCAAATAATTCAGCTATGTTTGATTGACCTTGTCTGGTGTAATGAAACTAATAGAATAGTTCACAAAAGTTCACATGAGGAAACCAGACCATCTAAGCAGTCTCAATAAATTGCTCAAATTATTTGAAAGAAATCAAATACTTTTTGAATCCAGGCCTTCTCCAGTCTCCATCACATCATTACAATATCCGCATGTGAAAGATATTAACCTTGTTGACATAACAAAACAGCATCGCTCTCAGGCCCCTGTGTGCAGCCTGATAGATACTATAATCATCTAGGCCACAGGGATTGGTGGAAGTCATTTTGGCAAAACAGTTGAGTCCCGCATTCATGTAATGATGGCACCGAAGCAGACACATTGAGCACACATTTGGCATGCCAAAGCTTGTTGTGCTAATTACATATGCCACCAACAAAGACCTTTCCAATACTGGAATATAAAAGATAACCAGAAGCCCTGGACATGTGAGTAGATCTATTATTAATTAGGTAGCAATGCTGAGTGTGTGCTCAGCTGGAAAACGAGGGTGTGGGGCTTTTGACAATTCAGTAAGGGGTGCAGGTCTAACTGACTCTCAGCTGGCTAGAGATCATGTCTGTGGTGTAACATTACTGATTCAAATAACCCATGGAATGTAATTCATTATAGGGCTAATAGATTGTTAGTATCAATTGCAGATCTCCTCTTATGGGAGCAGGTAGTGTTGTTAGTCTATGCTCGCTAGCTAGTTAGATAACTAATTAATTATGTTATCAGATCTACTTCGCTAGCTAGTTCTTAACAGTGTCTGGGTGTCMGRGTTTCAGAGCAAGTTCAACCATAATTTACCCCCGGGAATGCTGTTTCATTATTTCAGCTTTTATTTCTTTCATCACATTCSCAGTGGGTCAGAAGTTMACATACACATAAATTAGTATTTGGTAGCATTGCCTTTACATTGATTAACTTGGGTCAAACATTTTGGGTAGCCTTCCACAAGCTTCCCACGTTAATTGGGTGAATTTTGGCCCATTCCTCCTGACAGAGCTGGTGTAACTGAGTCAGGTTTGTAGCGTCCTTGCTCGCACACGCTTTTTCAGTCTGCCCACACATTCTTCTATAGGATTAGGTCAAGGCCTTTGGTGGCCACTCCAATACCTTGACTTGTTGTCCTTAAGCCATTTTGCCCACAACTTTGGAAGTATGTTTGGGTCATTGTCCATTTGGAAGACCCATTTGCGACCAAGCTTTAACTTTGTGACTGTCGCTTGAGATGTTGCTTCAATATATCCACATAATTTTCCTCCCTCATGATGCCATCTATTTTGTGAAGTGCACCAGTTCCTACTGCAGCAAAGCCACCCCCACAACATGATCGCCACCTCTATGCTTCACGGTTGTGGTGTTCTTCGCTTGCAAGCCTCCCCCATTTTACTCCAAACATAACGATTGGTCATATGGTGCAAACACTGTGATATTTTTGTTTCATCAGACCAGAGAACTTTCTCCAAAAATTGGAATATGCTCCCAAGGATGAACCAGACCTTTGAAGGTCTACATTTATTTTCTGAGGTCTTTGCTGATTTCTTTAGATTCCCATGATGTCAAGCAAACGCGTACTGAGTTTGAAGCTAGCCCTTGAAATGCATCCAACCAGGTTCACCTCCAATGAGCTCAAATTGATGTCAATTATACTCATCAGGAAGCTGTCTAAAGCCATTGATATAATTTTCTGGAAATTGTTCCAACGTTAAAGGCACAGTCAACTTAGCGTTTGTAAACTTTCTGACCCACGGTATTGTATATAGGATTACTACATGAAATAATCTGCCTGTAAACAATGGCTCTGAATGCACAAAGTATTAGTCCTGAACCGACTTGCCAAAACGTATAGTTGTTAACAAGAAATGTGTGGAGTCGTTGAAAAATGAGTTTTAATGACTCCAACCTAGTGTATGTAAACTTCTGACTTCAACTGTATGATCTGTGTATAAATATTATTCAAATAAGAAAAACATGTTACATTCTAGTTAAGCCTAATGATTACGCAGCAACTTGAACCTATTTTGTTAAGCTTTAGCTACCTGCAATCATACTTCAGCGATGACAATGTCTGTATTGGTAGTAGTATTGATGCCACATTATGCCTGTGTCATTGTTTAGCTCATTCAGGCTAGCTTCATGTCTAAACAAAAGACTCCACATCCGCCAATTATTACATGACCCACAAATTAGTCTGGGGTGATTAAGGCCATCTATTGTATTTCATGAAACACGCTGTACATGTTCAGACATAGTGACCCATCCACTTAGCTAGATATGGCTGGGGTGCGTATTTCTCCTCAATATTGAACATCAATTTAAGACAAGTTGTGCTCTGTAAGCATTTATTTATTTTATTATCACCTTATTTAACCCAGGTAGGCAAGTTTGAGAACACGTTCTCATTTACAATTGCGACCTGGCCAAGATAAAGCAAAGCAGTTCGACACATACAACAACACAGAGTACACATGGAGTAAAACAAACATACAGTCAATAATACAGTAGAAAAATAAGTCTATATACAATGTGAGCAAGAGGTGAGATAAGGGAGGTGAAGGCAAAAAAAAGCCATTGTGCGAAGTAAATCAATATAGAAGTAAAACACTGGAATGGTTTATTTGCAGTGGAAGAATGTGCAAAGTAGAGATAGAAATAATGGGTGCAAAGGAGCAAAATAAATGAATAAATAAATACAGTAGGGGAGAGTAGGTGTTTGGCTAAATTATAGATGGCTATGTACAGGTGCAGTAATCTGTGAGCTGCTCTGACAGCTGGTGCATAAAGCTAGTGAGGGAGATGTGTTCCAGTTTCAGAGAGTTTTGTAGTTGTTCCAGTCATTGGCAGCAAGACTGAAGGAGAGGCGGCCAAAGGAAGAATTGGTTTTGGGGGTGACCAGAGAGATATACCTTCAGGAGCGCGTGCTACAGGTGGGTGCTGCTATGGTGACCAGCGAGGTGAGATAAGGGGGGACTTTACCTAGCAGGGTCTTGTAGATGACCTGGAGCCAGTGGGTTTGGCGACGAGTATGAAGCGAGGGCCAGCCAACGAGAGCGTACAGGTCGCAGTGGTGGGTAGTATATGGTGCTTTGGTGACAAAATGGATGGCACTGTGATAGACAGCATCCAATATATTGAGTAGGMTATTGTAAATGACATCGCCGAAGTCGAGGATCGGTAGGATGGTCAGTTTTACAAGGGTATGTTTGGCAGCATGAGTGAAAMATGTTTTGTTGCGAAATAGGAAGCCAATTCTAGATTTAACTTTGGATTGGGGATGTTTGATGTGAGTCTGGAAGGAGAGTTTACAGTCTAACCAGACACCTAGGTATTTGTAGTTGTCCACACATTCTAAGTCAGAACCGTCCAGAGTAGTGATGTTGGACGGGCGGGCACGTGCAGGCAGCGATCGGTTGAAGAGCATGCATTTAGTTTTATTTGCATTTAAGAGCAGTTGGAGGCCACGGAAGGAGAGTTGCTTWTTGAAATTCTCAATTATAGTGGTATTTTCGGTGGTGACAGTGTTTCCTAGCATCATCTAATAATAATACAATTTTTATCTGGACAAGTTCTGTTTTTGATATTACTACTATGCAAGTAACTACTTCACTGTACCATTTACACCTTCTGTATCAAGTGCATCTGACAAATAAACATACATTTTATTTGATATAGCACGTGTTTACCACATGGCCTCACATTTAAATCTTTAAAGAGATGGCTGGGGCTAAGGTTTAGGATGATGTGAATGATGCTGAATGGGTGTAGACAAGGAAGAGCTCTCCAGTAGGTATACCAAAACATTCAAGGGCCATTTTCTCAAAAGTGGGGTAACAATTACTRTCCCGTTGTTCCTCAACTGCAGTGTATGATATACCATTTTCCAGCTCTGAGTCTCTATTTTTATCCAATGTAAAAAATAAAAAACATTTCAAATGTTGCTGCATAAGACCGAATCGAAGGCGGTCAGTCACATATCTTAATGTAGTAACAATCCACGTCATGCTTCATGTGAAATTTAGGATGATTTTTAATGGAAGGAATAAGTTAAACAGAAAATGTAATATTCCTGGCTGCGGCGTGTGTATGTTMTGAGTGTGCATTGTGAGTGTGCATGTGTGCGTTGTTAGGGAYGATGAGTGTCTGGAAGTAAATCCACTCACATACAGTTCACAGTTCGGTACTCTGTGTGAATGCACATCGAAGAGTCAAAAAAACATTTRGGCACATAGATTGAAGAGGCTGAAGCTTGAAAATAGCTGGGGCTGCCAGAAAGAATGCATGGTTCCGTTGAGAGAAACCCTCTTACTGTACCTGAGATTGGGTTCTATCTCTAGGCCATCAGAATGTTAAACAGCCATCACTAACATAGAAAGGCTGCTGCCAACATACAGACTCAAATCACTGGCCACTTAAATAAACAGACTTAATAAAAGTATCACTAGTCACTTTAAATAAGGCCACTTTAATAATGTTTACATATCCTACATTACTCATCTCATATGTATATACTGTATTCTACACCATCTACAGCATCTTGCCTATGCCGCACGCCATCACTCATCCATATATTTATATGTATATATTCTTATTCATCCCTTTACATTAGTGTGTATTTGTGTGAATAAGGTAGTTGTTGTGAATTTGTAGGTTACTTGTTAGATTTTACTGCATAGTCGGTACTAGAAGCACAAGTATTTCGCGACACTCGAATTAACATCTGCTAACCATGTGTATGTGACCAATCAAATTTGATTTGGTTAGATTTACTGACACACAGTAGCCTACACCATGATGTTGCCAGTTACTGGACCAGCTAAACCTTGCCATAGCTGCAATATTGTTTGTACATTTCTTGGCTTGATAAAAGTACTAGTGATTGAGATTATCTTAAGTTTGTGATTAATTATGTGATTAGATACAGTTCTATCACCTTCTAATGTCAACTTGAACTCCAATCCCACTAGACAACTGTTATCTTCCCAATGCCATTAAATAGATTCCATGACTTTACGRCAYCACAAGCAAAGACACAACGGGTAGTTCGTTAAATAGGCTGTCCCATATTTGCTACATATGTTGAACATGTTTGCAGTCCACATTGTTCTAGTGCCAAGGCGTTGATGCAATCAGCCCAGCCGGTAATATGCTTGAGTGTCCCACAGAGACCTGTTTCTACATAAAACATCCTCCTATCAGGCTGCAAAGGCATAGAATTCCTCCTTTACTCGATTTAATGGGGGCCGCAAGAAAAAAATTGGAAGATATGCTTACTGGCTTAATAAAATGCTACCCTAGACCTAATGTATATTGCGGTGGACATGGACATAACAAATGTAGTCAATAAGCAAGCTTAAATTCACTAGGCTATTAACAAGCCCTAATAGACTGTGTATAATTCTAATCAAGTTCTAATCAAAACAAAACATCAACATGTTTTAAATAGCCTATGTCTAACTGCAGTTACAGACACGATAATTGGTCCCCATGGACGTATAATACAAACAAAGCAACTTACACTATGGAGGGTTTTACGCAAGTCCAAACTTTTCAAAGGAGCTGGATAAATATCCAATATAAAGAGAAAGGGGGATTGTCCATTTTCTGTTATACTGCTCGCAAATGTTTTATAAACATCATGGAACCATCTTACAGATAATATTTGCACTTATCCAGAAATATATATTTTTTTACCCCATTTTCATGATATCCAATTGGTAGTTACAGTCTTGTCCCATTGCTGCAACTCCCGTATGGACTCGGGAGAGTCAAAGGTCGAGAGCCATCCGTCCTCCAAAACACAACCCCGCCAAGCCACACCGCTTCTTGACACACTGCTCGCTTAACCCGGTAGCCAGCTGCACCCCAATGTGTTGGAGGAAACACCGTACAGCTGGTGACRGAAGTCAACGTGCATGCGCCCGGCCACCACAAATAGTCACTAGAGCGCGATGGGACAAGGACTTTCCAGCCGGCCAAAATCTCCCCTAACCCGGACGATGCTGGGCCATATGGGTATCCTGGTTGCGGCCGGCTGAGACAGAGCTTGGGATRGAACCCGGATCTGTAGTGACGCCTCTAGCACTGCGATGCAGTGCCTTAGACCAACTGCACCACTCGGGAGGCAATACATTTGGTTTTTAATCAAATTAAACKAAAAAACMATCTTATTTTTTTTTTTAAACAACAATATTTCTAAATAGGATCGAGTCAAAACCATGATATCAGAAATTTCTCTCATTACATGGCATTGAGTGCACACTTAGGCCTAATTATCTTTATGCATAACATTCGCACGTCTATACAAAATAATAGGCTCCTGTTAATTGTATTGTTGCCTATGTGCGAGGCAGATAAAAAATAACATCTGCTGTTGATATGGCATTATAGGAGGACTGAATAGTTTGGAGGAGCTTGTCTTTGGTAATTGGACAAGGGGCGCTCTTTCAAAATGGGGATGGATAGCCTACTTGTGAATAATGAAAAAGCATGAGTGCTAAACCCTTTAAAAGCATTCTCAGTAGACCATGTAAACCCCTTTATTCATAGGCTACTTGTGGCTTGATTAAGGGGAAGGTAGGCTATGCTTGGTTTTTAATTAAATGAAATAAAATGGGGGGGAAACCAATCATTTTTTTATGTTTCTAAATATGAGATTCCCCGGCACAGAAGGCACATCTCTCCGTCCATAGGCACTGTCCTTCATGGCTGGATAGGCTACACTTATTCTCTCAAAATCCATGCCATTATCAACTACGTTACCATTAGAAACTGCTTTTTGTGGGTTTTAAGACGTCCCATTAGCGCTGCATGAAACTGACACTTTTGCGCTTGTTTTTAAGGACAAACCTCACATTTTTCCACCCCTCCCACCTCAACACAATTGAGCTGATGTTAGACAATTCAATTTCCAAACCTGGCCATGGGGCTGGAAAATGTCAGTGCGGCATTTTTTACATGACCCCAATATCTTTTACTTTTTTCCTGTTCTTGTTGACCATGTTAATGTTGTGCAATATGCCAATACAAAGAGACAGATCGAGAGATTGCATTACAAAGATTTCAATGAATAGGTGTCATCACATTAATTTAAATTTGAATGGTTCCATTTCAGAAGTGTTTTCGAATGCGAACCACAACATTTTCTATCTCACTGATCTGAGCCAAATGCCTGCATTCCAAATGGCACCCGATTTCTTTTATACCCTCATGGCACTGGTCAAAAGTAGGACACTATATATGGGATATGGTGCCATTTGGGACGCACAGGGCAATGTACCTGATCTACAAGTCGAATATCACCTAGATATATGGCACCAATAAACACATTGTTGTGTAATTTCACCTGATAGGAAAGTGGATTACATCAAACCGCAACCTGCTCTCAGACCATTTCATATTATTCTGTAAGTAAATCTGAGATACTCCATTTAGTAGGATATGTTACCTTTCGTATGGTGTGTATTCATTTGTGGATGTCCATCACCAATTTGTCTAAACTTATGTTATGAATTACAATTCATATTATATGCTACAAATTTGCAAAATGTACAATACGTACAGTATGTTACGAATTTACAAAACCAATGATATGTTATGAATTCTACCTACGTGGCTAGCTGGCTAACGTTAGTCAGGTAAGAAACGTTAACCACCAAGACAAAAATCTAGAATTCGTAACATCAAATCAAAATCAAATCACATTTTATTGATCATATACYCATATTTAGCAGTTGATAATGGCATGGATTGTGAGAGCGAAAGTGCAGCCTATCCAGCCATGAAGCACAGTGCCTATGGAAGGAGAGATGTGCCTTCTGTGCCGGGGAATCTCATATTTAGAAACATAACATTTATTGGTTTCCCCCCCATTAAGTTTAATTTGATTAAAAACCAAGCATAGCCTACCCTCCCATTAATTAAGACCAAAAGTAGCCTATGAATAAAGGGGGTTTAAATGGTCTACTGAGAATGCTTTTAAAGGGTTTAGCACTCATGCTTTTTCATTATTCACAAGTAGGCTATCCATCCCCATATTCAAAGAGCGCCCCTTGTCCAATTACCAAAGACAAGCTCCTCCAAACTATTCAGTCCTCCTATAATGCCATATCAACAGCAGCTATTTTTTTTTATCTGCCTCGCACATAGGCAACAATACAATTAACAGGAGCCTATTATTTTGTATAAACATGCAACTGTTATATGTAAAGATAATTAGGCCTATGTGTGCACACAGTGCCATGCAATGAGAGAAGAGATTTATGATATCATGGTTCTGACCTGATCGTACTTAGAAATATTGGTTTAAAAAATAGATTGATTGCTTTTTAATCAACTTGAACAACAACAACAAAAAATGAATTAGATAGATTCACCGGTCACGGTGAGAACGTACATGGCTCGAATGCAATACATTTTTGTCTGCTATTTCTGGAGAAGTGCAAATATGATCTGTGAGATGGTTCCTTGATCATTGTAAAACAAAACATTTGCGAGCAGTATCACAGTGAATGGACATTCCCCCTTCCTCTCTTCCTCTTCATATTAGATATTTATCCAGCCCCTGTGAAAAGTTTGGATTTGCTTAAAACCCTCCATAGTCTAAGTTGCTTTGTTTGTATTACACACCAATGGGAACCAATTACGGTGTCTGTAACTGTATTTAAACATTGCCTATTTAAAACAAGTTGTTGTTTTGTTTTTATTAGAATGATAGTCTTTTTAGGGCTTATTAATAACCTGGTGAATTTAATCTTGCATATTGACTACGTTTGGCATGTCCATGTCCAGACTGCAATATACAGTTGGTTTCGCACAGCYTTTTATTAACGACAGTAAGCGTATCTTCCCGTTTTTGTTCGGCGGCCACCCATTGAATCGAGTTAAGGCGTTTTCAGCCTGATAGGAGGATGTTTTACGTAGAAATCGTTCTCAGGGCTACACTAGAGTGGGCTGATTGCGTTGACACCTCGGCACTAGAACAATGTTGACTGCAAACATGCTCAACATATGTAGCAAATATGGGYCAGGCTATTTAACAAACTATCCTGTTGTGTCTTTGCTTGTGTTGGCGTAAAGTCATGGAATCCATTTTATGGAATTGGGAAGATAGCAGTTGTCTAGTGGGATTTTAGTTCAAGTTGACATTAGAAGTGTATCTAATCACATAATTAATCATCAATTTAAGATAATCTCAATCACTAGTACTTTTATCAAGCTAAGAAATGTGCAAACAATATTGCAGCTATGGCAAGGTTTAGCTGGTCCAGTAACTGGCAAGATCATGGGGTAGGCTACTGTGTGTGTCAGTAAATCTAACCTAATCTCAGGTACAATAAGAGGGTTTCACTCTACAGAACCATGCATTCTTTCTGGCAGCCCCAGCWATTTTTAAGCTTCAGCTCCTTCTCGCATTGCTAGCTGTCCTCCCTTAAAACTATAAACAATTTTTGTGCCGACAAAACATTTTTTCTACTCCTCGATGTGCAACCAAACAGAGTATCTAACTGAACTGTCAGTGAGTGGATTTACCCCCAGACACTCATCCTCCCTGACACACACACACACACACAGACACACACACAGCGGCCAGGAATATTACATTTTCTGTCTCATTAATTCCTTCTATTAAAAATCATCATAAATTTGACGTGAAGCATGTCACGTCGATTAAAGAGAGTACTGCTCCCCCCTAGGATGCTGTGCAGTAATGAGATTACTGTGGTGTGTGTGTGTGTGTGTGTGTGTGTGTGTGTGTGTGTGTGTGTGTGTGTGTGTGTGTGTGTGTGTGCCTGGATGTGCGTGCCTGTATGTGCGTGCCTGTGTGTGCGTGTGTGTGTGCATCTGCGGGTGAAGGTGTGGGTGGGTGTGTGTGTGCTTGTGTGCAATACTAAAATGGGACTCTCATGGGAAACACCCAAACAACATGATTGCATTAGCTCGTCTGGTTCATGGGTTCACCCTCTTTGCCGTCTAGCTACTTTACCTTACCCCAGACCTGACCTTCACATATATCAATCAAGAATCCTAACAAATGTGACAAGTTATTGCTTAATGCAATTGTTGGTTACGATAATGCAATCTTCTATTTCAATTTGTAAGTGTAAGACATGCACGGTAGAGCAATATGCTGCTCAGGAGTCAGTAAAATAAGACAACCCATGCTTTAGTCACCCTGGGGACACCAACAATGTTTGTTGGAGAGAGAAACAGTTGATATCCCAAGGCTAACAATGCCATGGGCAGGGGGGTTGGGGGAACAGTAGCCTGATCTTTAGTCACTGTAACGTGTGGTAGTATAAGTGCCTGGGTTTCATGCATTGTTGCATCATTACACTTCAGCCTACTGAATACTGTAATGTAGAAGCTGACAGGCTAGAGAGGACAGGTTGAGCTGTAATGTTTCAACTGCTAGATAGGTTACTAGGCTAGAGAGGACAGGGTTACATTACAGTCATATTCCTCTTTATGTCTGGCACTTGAGAGTTCTAAACGCAGTCTCAAGCATCGTCTCTATTTGCAAAGTCCCTACCATTGTCTGCCTTGTGTGCRATTAGAATAACATTGGATGGTTGAGGAGGGGTTAGAAAAACAAGAATGCTACGAAGGCTGTCTGAGAGAAACTCTCATAGAATCACTGGAATTCATTCATTCATTAATGAAGAAGGCTCAGAACGAACAAAGAGTTAGCGAGTCTTCCTTCAGAGCACAAACAACGTTACTCAGAACACAAAAGAAAACCTGAAAGGGTTCTGGGATGCTCTCAAGACTCACTGTTTCCACACGGTCTAAAGTCAAGATATCACAAGCAGTGAGAGGTTGAAAAGATTCAACAAGACAACATCTCATGATAACAATGTGAGTAAACAGCAGAGAGAGATCAGATATGTCACAGAGTCTGGCACTGCTGATGGATCACAACAGGATGGATCATTACCTAGCTAAAATCTGTTTAGGTTAGGAGGCGATAGATATAAGAGTGAACAAACGGAACACTTAGTTCAAGCAGGGATTTAATTAATTGAATGTGTCACAGCATTGTTTCCTTAACATCCTCAGTTTACAAATTGATAATGTAGGCCTATTGCCTACAGGACTTGTCTCTGGAAAATACCTCTGCAAAGCTATACTACTACAGGACGATTTAGGAGCAATACCAGAAAGCAAAACTGGTTGAAATMATGTGATTACAAACAGTTTACAGCCAGTTCTAGTGTCATTTCAACTTTGCCCGATGACCTTTTGAGCTGCGGCTAGTTGGAGGAAATGGTAAGGATAACTGGTTAATCTCTGGTCATACAAAACAGCACTTTTCTRTCTGGTGCATCTCAGGTGAAGGTATCCACAGAAAGAGACTTAGAGAATCATCTACAATATACTGTATCTCTATGGCGAATCTTCATTGAGCAAGCTTTTTAGTCCAGGACCAGGCTTAATCTGGACCTAGGAAACCAGCCCCTATAGTCTAGGAAACCAGTCCCTATAGTCTATGAAAAATACCTCCCCAAGCTATACAAAAACAGGCAGAATGTTCTCTGTGGAGGTAATATCATGGTGCTTCTGACTGTCTGCGTGGGATGATGTAATTTCAACCATCTTTCCCCACTGGGATGATTTCCATTGGCTAGTTACATTGTACTCATAGCTGGTACATCTTTAGTGAAACAGCACTGCACACTTCTCTCTGCACACTTGTCTCTGGTGTACCCAAGGTCAGACTGACCATCTGCATTTCGGGCAAATGCTAGAAGGGCTGGTCCATMTTTAGCCTAGTGGGTCTGTCTAACTTGGGTTTTTTGTGTAAAATMATCACTATCTGGCTAATTATGGGGGCCTCAAGGAAAAAAAATGGGCCAGTGTGTTAGAAATGCCAGAACTGATTTCTGGTCCCAGTCTGCCCCTGGGTGTACACAGAAATAGTATAAGAATACTATGCATATACAGCATATATCTATGGAGGTATCATAGATATGATTGTGTTACTCACTGTCTGCATGGGATGGTGATGGCAGGGCCAGACAGCCCAGGAGCAGGATAAGCACGGCCCCCCTGGCGAGGGGATATTCTGCCCGCCGGTGGTGCGGCGCCATAGTCCAGGTTTTGGCACTCCTCTCGCCTCTGTTCTCCTACCGACACTCCCACTCCGCTCGATGGCTAGGAGCTCACACAATCATAGTGACAGCTGGGAAAGGAGACAGAAGAGAGATGGGGTTAGTATTGCATGTTCATTTTGTTATTTAGCAGAAAGTCTTATCCATAGAGAGTTACAATCTGTGCATTCAACTAAATACGTAGCACAACCAACCACATAGCACAGCCATTGCAAGTCAAATCAATCACAGTCATTGCAAGTAAAATATATCACTGTAAAATAGTCKAAATGGCCACTACTTGTGCTACACAGATCTCAGTCTTACCGTTGGTTCAAAATTATCCAATAGAGCAGACTAAAATAGGACTACATACGTAGATAGGTAAACACAATGTAGACAACACAGACATAAAATGGTTCCTACAATATGTAGAATGGGGCCCCGGGGAACCTAGATACAAACACCCACACAGCAGATACACTCTGGGGACCACCGGTGACAGGCCCGTAAGGGAGAGACTTTGTGTGTGTGTGTGTTTTCCAAAACATTAACACATTGGAGGAACACATGGTTGTTGGGTCCGCCAGAAATCGTCACACACCCACCCACACACAAACACACACACACACCCACCCACACACAAACACACACACATTCGCTAGTCATCTTCAGCATAATTACTGTTGAGCACCTGCCTCTCACAAATGGACTGCAAATCACAAAAAGGAACCATGCTTATGCAAGCCATTTATGTCATTTTCTTCACATTTCTCTCAGATAGACAGAGCCAAACATTAAGTACAAGGCTGCTGCACTGCCAAGACTGCCATAGGTACAGTCAATCTCTGTTTGAAACCTGTCCAAGGCAGAGGCGGTCGGGAAGGTTTAACCCTTAACAATGACTTGGTAATGTTGTTCTTTCATTCACACAATAGTCTGAATGATTGGATTAATAATACAATAATAGAAATAGAGGAGAGTGACAAAAAGGGATTTGACAGAACGTAATCCTTTACATTCAACTTGAATAACTGAATTAGCTGAATATTGAATAGCAAATCCACTGTGTCATTTCAATGAGCTAGCTTTGCTCAAACTTATAAACGTTGGTTTAGTGGACTTTTTCCCCCCCACACCCCGTTCCTCCAATCTAAGTCTCCTTGGTGTCAAACACCATGGCAATGACCCAAATGGCACCCTATTCCCTATATAGGGCACTACTAGTAGTGCACTTAATAGGGAATACGATGCCATTTGGAACGTAATCTATGGGAAGATCTCAATTGCAAACTTCTGGTGTCCTCTCTCCTTGTCTCCTTCTCAAAACCCATTGGAGGAGAAGATCAGAGGAGAGGGCCCTCTGACCTCCTCCAATGGGTTTTGAGGAGGAGCTGAAGGGAGGAGAGAAGGTGCGAGGAGTATGCAATTGAGATCTTCACTTAATCGTTTTGGTGCCACTGCTATGCCAGTCCCATACAGCAGTTCTTAATGTCTCCACATTAAAACAGTGGTGAACGGAAAGGACTACCGCCTCGGTAGTATCAAGGGTTATTCCAGGCTCATTACAAGCCTGTATTTCTCTCAAAAGTAGTGCACAAATTTGTTTACATCCCTGTTAGTGAGCATTTCTCCTTTGCCAAGATAATCCATCCTCCTGACAGGTGTGGCATATCAAGAAGCTGATTGAACAGCATGATCATTACACAGGAGCTGGGGACAATAAAAAAACCACTCTAAAATGTGCAGTTTGTCACACAACACAATGCCACAGATGCCTCAAGTTTTTAGGGAGCATGCAATTGGCATGCTGACTGTAGGAATGTCCAGCAGAGCTGTTGCCAGATAATTGAATGTTAATATATCTACCATAAGCCTGCCGCCAATGTTGTTTCAGAGAATTTGGCAGTATGCTGATGTCAACTTTGTGAACAGAGTGCCACATGGTGGCGATGGGGTTATGGTATAGGCAGGCATAAGCTACGGACAACGAACACAATTACATTTTATCAATATACGGTGACGAGATCCTGAGGCCCATTGTCYTGCAATTCATCTGCCATCATCACCTCATGTTTCAGCATGATAATGCACGGCACCATGTCGCAAGGATCTGTACACAATTCCTGGAAGCTAGAACTGTGTACTATTTCCCATTTCTTCCATGGCCTGCATGCTCACCAGACATGTCACCCATTGAGCATGTTTGGGATGCTCTTAATCGATTTTGTACGACAGCGTGTTCCAGTTTATGCCAATATCTAGCAACATCGCACAGCCACTGAAGAGTGGGACAACATTCCACAGGCCACAATCAACAGCCTGATCAACTCCATGCGAAGGAGATGTGTCGCGCTGCGTGAGGCAAATGGTGGTCACACCAGATACTGACTGGTTTTCTGATCCACGCCCCTACTTTTTTTTTTTTAAGGCATCTGTGACCAACAGATGCATATCTGTATTCCCAGAAATGTGAAATCCATAGATTCGGTCCTTCAATTGACTGATTTCATTACTCAGTCAAATATTTGAAATTGTTGCATGTTACATTTATATTTATGTTTAGTGTGAATACAGAATGAAAACATGTTGTCCTCAAAAGTGGGTGTGTGCTTTGGATGAATGCTGCCATTCATGGAGATACAGCCAGTGGGAGGTGAAAGTGATGTCACTCCCAAGCCATTATTTTGAAGAAAATACGTCTTCCGCATCTTTGCGGAAGACGTATAATTTAATTGAGGAGGTTGACATTGCGTAGACCTACATCATCCACTTGCAACCTGACTAACTGCACATCATTTGACCTCTTAACTTCACAATGAACATGTTAATGAAAAGACGAAAAGGCAAAAAAACTAGATGTTGACTTGCATGTGAGCGTCTCTCGCTCTCCTCTTAGCATGCAGGCAAAAACTTCAATTACAGAACAAACAAATCTTTCAAACTTAAAAACGAGACGGTTTTCAAGAATTGTGACGTGCCGTTTGCTCAGTTGCTCTGTCTTCCTGTGCCTTCATCTCAAAGAGATTGGTTGAAAGCATCGCACGGCATCAACGCCATCTGCAGCACTCGCTGTCCAAAATCATCTCTCTCTCTCTCGAAACAAGATGGTGCCACTGCATGAGACCTCCTCGCTGAGACAGCTAGCTAGAGAGTCATCACTTTCATCAGAGCTTTCACATCTGAGACTTCTAACTTCATTGATTCAATAACAAACAGACTCATGAAACATACATTTGCCTGACTGTGCCTTATTGGGAGATTATCAGCCTCCCTTGAGGCTTCAACAAACACATTTAAAAACATATGACATGAAGATCAGGATTGTTGCGCCCTAATGAACACATCCCAGGTTTAGAGAACCATCTTTATGGTGTTGAAACAAAGTAGTGATGTTCGTCAGTGACAATTAGAGAGAAACAAGCACACTCACCCACACATACAAGCCATAAACTCTAATTGTAAATGACTGGGTGATGAGTTGTTGGTTTGGTGTTTGTGTAAAGTGTATAAAACTGTGAAAAATAAGTCCTTCTCTGTTCTATACAGTACCATCAGTAAGGCCATGGTATAGCATCGTGTGTAGGAGGCTACTTTAAAAAAATCACTAATGTGACAGGCAGGCTGACCTGTGAACTATGAAGTGATGCATCTACATTATGTATTCTTAGATCATATGGTGCGTGTACGCTAATTCCAGACAACATGTTGTTTGAGTGCATTAAAGGATTTCAGGGAAATGATAGCCACACGCACACACACACACACACACACACACACACAGAAACGCGCGTACACACACACACACAGACAGAGAGAGAGCCTCAACCAGACTGGACTGCTCTAAAACCCACTCATCCATTCACCAGCAACTTGTTTTATTGTTGCTAGTTTGATCTGTAATCTTGTTTAATCCCCATATTGCAAATTGACTGCTTCATATCTGATAGTGTTACCATTTCAAACCGTTTGTTAATTAGAAATCTCTACTGTAGGCCCATAGAGTGGATCTGTCTACTGCTCAAATGCTGAAAGGAAAAGTAGCCTAGTACTCTATAAATGTATCAGTGCTTTATATTTCAATACATCATACTTAAGCCAGCACTTTGATACACACTATATCTGATTATGACAGCGTTGCCATTTCATAGCCTTAACTMAAATACAGTATATATCTGGGCCATTCATTTATGTAAATGAAATACCTCAGAGATAACACAGGTTGGGTGATATCTGGAGAAGTGGTCCTTTATGTTCATATTTCCATGAAAGCTGTACACCAGCAGGGTACAAAGATTGTCTTATAAAATGTTATAAAATCATTTGTAAACCACAAACACACAGACACACACACAAAAAGACACACACACACACACACAAAGACACACAGAGAAATTGAGATGATGTGTGCTACTGATTGAACTCAGCCAGCAGCTCCTGAAGAGGAAGGTCACCGTGGTTGGCACAGTTAGAAAGAACAAGCCTGAGCTCCCCCCTGCACTCTTCGCAACAAGGGGGAGAGAGACCTTCTCATCAAAGTTTGCCTTCACCCCACCACCACTCTAGTTTCTTACCTCCCAAAGAGGAACAAGAATCTGGACCTCCTGAGCACACTGCACAAAACAGCTGAGACCAGTGGTCGGGAGGACAGGAAGCCAGCCATCATCCTGGACTACAAACACAACAAAGGAGGCGTAGACAACCTGAACAAGGTGATTGGAACTTACAGCTGCAGGAGGATGACTGCCCGCTGGCCCCTGGTCATCTTCCATAACGTCATTGATGTGTCCTCATACAATGCCTTCGTGATATGGAACAAGATCAACCCTACCTGGATGCCTGATAAGCGGAACAAAAGGAAGGTATTCCTGGAGCAGCTGGGAAAGGCACTTGTAACCCCACACATTCAAAGAAGGGAGCGCCTCCCCTGCACAGCAGCCTCTATAGCGCTTGTGAAAGCTGTTCAGGGGGCTGAATCTAATCTTGATCCACCTGAGGCTGCAGCTGGGGCAGGCAAGAGAAGGACATGCCAATTCTGCCCCCCCAAAGAAGGACTGTAAAACAAATACTATGTGCTGCACATGTGAGAAATACATCTGCAAAGTCCATGCACACACACTTGCTTACTGTCCTACATGTGCTAATTAGAGTTGATTGTTTTATGTTCTTCACGTTTTTGTTTTGTATCTATTATCTTATTTTATTATCATTTATTGTTGTTGTTTATACACCTTGTGGGTGTGGGCAATGGTTAAAAAAAATGGGAGAAGACTCGTATTTGGTAGTTGAATTCCTCATTGTACAGTATATAAGAATATATCACTATGTTGCCAAAAAAGTTCAAGACTGTTATTGATTCCCTTCATAAAATGCATTCAAAACTACTTTCTGCACATTTCTGCTACTTTCTTACGCTATACAAGTGTGATCTCTTCCTAAAAAAAAATATGTTTACACCTATGCAGTACCTGTAGCAATAATATGAATAATAATAATCAATTATGACAGGTGTGTTATAATAAAAATGAGTGGTGTCCACTGATTAAATGCAGTCTTTCTSCATTGTGAAGAGGGAAAACKCAGATATTAAAAGTTTGTGATGAATGACAGGTTGTTTCTTGATGCAAAATAGATTGTGGGTTTAAAATTCAATTAAGCTGCTTTATTTTAGGGGTTTAGTGAAGGCGGGTCTTTTTTACCCTTAGGACAAAGGGAGTATACAGAATGTTAAGACTACATAAGGGTTAAACCGATTCTATATGTTAGCTTAGTAGAACCCCAAATAGCAAAATTATCCTTGGTTTGACCATTATAAAACAACCCCCCCACAGAAAGGTACTCTACACAAATGCCCTGTGTCTATTTCAGATCGCTGATCTGTGTATCTATCATATTCAATTAGGTCAAATAAGAGGTCAAATGAAGTCAAAATAATGAGCTTCAAATTTGCAACACCCTGCAACTACTTAGAGCATCACACACAGTGCCCAAAAATAGTAAACACAACTGAAGACTACAAATACCCTGCTTCTATGTCAGATCACTGAGTTTCCCTATTCCTTAAAACACCCCATAACTACTACTTAGAGGATCACACACAGTATCAGTCAAACACTACTAGAGACTGAAGCTAAACTAACTCTTGTGAGTTTTCTGCCTGCTTTGTTGTTTTGTCTCAATGACACCCTGTGACGACTGGTGGTTCGAGAGAGCCCAAAGTCAAGCGTGTTTACAGCTGAATGCTCTTTGGGGGGGGACTGATATCTTTTCCCAGCAGATGGTACAGGGTTGGGAGGATGTGACTCCCCTAGGGAGAATCTCTCTCTCTCTCTCGCTCTTTCTCTCTGGAGGACAAACCATCTCTAAAGAGGTTAAAGTCTCATCCTCCACAGCACAGAGAAAGGAGGATGATTTAGTGAAATGCTAGGCTATCTGAGATCCCACAGTAGCTCGATTAACATGGTACATCTTACATTCCTGTACAGTCTACTGATACTCCACTTACTTACGTCATTGAACCCCATTTAGCAGTGAACATATCAACAGTAATAACGTCAGAGACACTG
The DNA here is from genome assembly GCF_002910315.2 of Salvelinus sp. IW2-2015. Classification (NCBI taxonomy): domain Eukaryota; kingdom Metazoa; phylum Chordata; class Actinopteri; order Salmoniformes; family Salmonidae; genus Salvelinus; species Salvelinus sp. IW2-2015. The sequence goes on along the minus strand of NC_036853.1, from coordinate 27,522,122 downwards.
TGGGAGGTGAAAGACAAATCAGGGGGGGTAGGGAGTCTAATTCCCCACAGCACAGAGAAAGGAGGATGATTCAGTGAAGAACTTCACCCACTAAGCAGTTACAGTCCTGCGACGTCTTTTGGACGTCTTTTTTTGGTCCTCACCGGACCAGCTGTCTTTTTGTGTGTAGTCCAYGGATGTTGATTCTTGGTCCGGTCCGGACCCAATCTGAACCAATCATAATGTCTATTTGGCCCAAACATACARGTCTATGTTTGGTTCAGATTTAGTCCCAGGGATGTTTATAGATCGGCAAGTAAGGGTGCTCTCGAGRGGCTWYATGTRCTTTACCATTCGGCCATCAGATTTGCCACCAATGCTCCTTATAGGACACATCACTGCACTCTATACTCTTCTGTAAACTGGTCAACTCTGTATACCCGTCGCAAGACCCACTGGTTGATGCTTATTTATAAAACCCTTTTAGGCCTCACTCCCCCCATCTGAGATACCTACTGCAACCCTCATCCTCCACATACAATATCAGTTCTGCCAGTCACATTCTGTTAAAGGTCCCCAATGCACACACATCCCTGGGTCTCTCGTCTTTTCAGTTCGCTGCAACTAGCGACTGGAATGAGCTACAACAAACACTCTTATCTCAACCTCTTCATTCAAAGACTCAGTAATGGACAGTCTTACTGACAGTTGTAGCTGCTTTGCGTGATGTATTGTTGTCTCTACCTTCTTGTCCTTTGTGCCGTTGTCTGTGCCCAATAATGTTTGTACCGTGTTGCTACCATGCTGTGTTGTCATGTGTTGCTGCCATGCTATGTTGTTGTCTTAGGTATCACTTTATGTAGTGTTGCGTTGTCTCTCTTGTCGTGATGTGTTTTGTTCTATATTTTAATTAAATGTTTTATTTATTTTAAATTCCAGCCCCCGTCCCCGCAGGAGGCCTTTTGCCTTTTGGTAGACCGTCATAGTAAATAAGAATTTGTTCTTAACTGGCTTGCCTAGTTAAATAAAAGTTAAATAAAAACGTATGCTTGTTTGGGGCCAGAGCTCATTAGAATAATACCCAGCATGCTTTGAAAGTGTTTGTGTTTACATTTTGATCATTCAGCAGACGCTGTTATCCAGATTGACTGACAGTCGGTGCATTCAACTAAGGTAGATAAACAACAACATATCACAGTCATAGCAAGAAAATWAAAAAATSTGTAACCGTTACTGAGAATGTTGTTGTAGTTGAAGTGGTCAGTTTGTTTATTCTGTAGATTSGATTAATTMTAACATAATTTRTCTCAGTTTTAAAGCTTTTMAAAAAGACAGATGGGAGGACTAATAAATATTCTGTTGTATTCTTCAATTGGCTCTTCTTCCCTTTTATTGTTGTTATCTATTGCAAACTTCATTGAGAATGTATGTGCAGTTGAAATGTGTCCATAGAWTCAATMACCAAAAAAAMACATATTTTTAAAGTCTGMAAATTATGTATTTTTTATGTCTGGAAAATATGTATTTTCAACATCCCTATAAGGGTKATTTTGCTTACTGGGCAGTATCTCAGATTTCATTTATTTATTTTAAGCCTTACTTTACCAGGTAAGTTGACAGAAAACATTCTCATTTACAGCAACGACCTGGGGAATAGTTACAGGGGGTACTAATACATTTAGCGGGGTGCTCCTACATGGTCTACTGGCTGTCTACTSCAGTGAAACCCCATTTAGCAGTTGAGAGTTCTAAGCAGGTGTGGGAGGGTTCTTTTTATTGTGATTAGTCACCCACATCTCAGTCTGGTGTCATTTACATTGTGCTAATTGGAATGTTTTGTTTTATAGAGATTATAGAGAGACATATGTAGGCTTAACTTTAATGAATGACAGTGTGGCAAAKACACACAGCAAATTGGCCAGTGTTGATTTCTGTGTAACATTTCTAGTGTTTATTAAAGAGTGATATTCACTCTGTAAGAGTGAAATTAACACTCTGTGGTGTAAAATAACCCCCAGTGTTGGTGTTAATAACAAGAGTTACTGTTTTTTAGGATTGTTTTAATATGTGTTTTTSCATGTACATTATGCTACACAAAGATAAATAACATACATTTTAGTTAGTTAGATTTATTCCACCTGTTACTGAAATGGTTGTTCCAGTTTAAATGGTTTCGGMAGTCTTCTCATCAATATTCCTAAGCCTGATAGTAATTTTGAATGCAGGTTGCGGGTGAATAAAATTTCAACTGTTGGATATCTTAACTCTGGCTGGATTCCAATAGGAATTACACCACACTTTGCAAGCCAGCATAATGCGACCTGCYGTCCTGATGTGGCCTGTAAACAAGGAGTTTAAACCTAGGCCATCCAAGTAAGGCTTAAWTATTCAAGTATTGAATTGTCTTAGTTTAATTTTAATGATAGCGTTCACCTGGAAAATATGCAAATAAGACTTTACACCATATAGTTCTAAAACAACACCCACAAATGATTTACTGTAACACTACAGGTGTAATTTTGTACACTGAGAGGGTGTAACAGCATCAGCACTGAGCAGATTGAGTCTGTTTTACTCTTAACCAAGTGTTATGTTTTACACTGTAGGTGTTGGATACACTGAGTGTACAAAATATTATGAACACCTGCTCTTTCCATGACAGACTGACCAGGCGACTGCTATGATATCACCCAAAGGACATCCAGCCAACTTGACACAACTGTGGGAAGCATTGCAGTCAACATTAGCCAGCATCCCTGTGGAATGTTTTCGACACCTTGTAGAGTCCATGCCCTGACGAATTGATGCTGTTCTAAGGGTGCAACTCAATATTAGGAAGGTATTCTTAATGTTTTGTACACTCAGTGTATTACTCTACAGTAGAGCTATGCAAACACCACAATCAAGTTAATTTGAACACTTGAAGAGTTGAATGGGAAACACTGCAACAGAGTTAAATCTTCCCCATTTACAAGTGTTTTTCCACCAGTTCAGTGGGAATTATATGTTCACTGAAAATAGTGTACATTTAACACTTTCCCGAGTTAGATGTACACCATTGAGTTTGCTGTGCCCACTGAGTTTCACACGCTGATAAGACACACTTTCTCTGATACACAAGTATGAGTTGGACGCCTAAGTCTCCCTAATGTCCAGTCCAGTCTGTAATGCATAACAAGTATGACCTTCTACTACTAGATCATGAGTGTGTAACCAACCCTCTGAGAAAAGGTTGGTGAGCATCTGAAAGTCCTACAGACACACATGGGAACCTAAACACAGAATTAATGCAGAATATGAACACATTCCCTTCACAAAACAAACCCTTCTGCTCTCGTACAGGTGTGCTAATGAGTTGTGAAAGGGTTGTTGGAGTTTTATAAGAGGGATGTACTCTCTTCACACATCCAACAGTCTCTTGGAAGGAGACCGTWGCTGAAAAGACAGGCGGGAGGACCAGACAGCATAAGAGTGCTCCCATACTTAAGAGAAATATGGAGGGATATGATGTGGGGTGTCATGAAAAAGTAGGGGTCCMTCCAGCAACCCTTATTTAAAACAAGTACCGCCTTTTATTACCAACATCGGAGAAGGCGTGTTTGCAGAGGTGCGTCGTTTATATTGCGAAAAAGCTACTCTACTGGTGCCAAAAMTTGACTGTAGGGTGTCAGCAACTACACTGAACCAAAATATAAAGGCAACATGCAACAATTTCAAAGCTTTRACTGAGTTACAGTTCATATAAGGAAATCAGTCAATTGAATTCAATTAATTAGGCCCTAAGCTATGGATTTCACATGACTGGAAATACAGATATACATCTGTTGGTCACAGATACCGTCGCATAGAGTTGATCAGTTTGTTGATTGTGCCCAGTGGAATGTTGCCCAGTGGAATGTTGTCCAACTCCTATTTAATGGAAGTGCAAAGTTGCTGGATTTTGGCGGGAACTGGAACAAGCTGTCATACACGTCGGACATTGCTGCAGGGACTTGCTTCCATTCAGCCGCAAGAGCATTAGTGAGGCCAGGCACTGCTGTTGGGCGATTAGGCCTGGCTTGCAGCCAGRATTCCAATTCATCCCAAAGGTGTTCAATGGGGTTGAGGTCAGGGCTCTGTGCAGGCCAGTCATGTTCTTCCACATCGATCTCGACAAACCATTTCTGTATGGATCTTGCTTTGTGCACAGAGACATTGTTATGCTGAAACAGGAAAGGGCTTTCCCCAAACTGATACCTCAATGTCAGAAGCACAGAATGGTCTAGAATGTCATTGTATGCTGCAGCGTTAAGATTTCCCTTCAATGGAACTAWTGGGCCRTGCCAGAACCCTGAAAAACAGCCCCAGACCATTATTCCTCCTCCACCAAACTTTACAGTTGGCACTATGCAGTCGGGCAGGTAGCGTTCCKCTGGCATCCCCCAAACACAGATTTGTCCTTTAGACTGCCAGATGGTGAGGCTTGTGTGCGGCTGCTCACCCATGGAAACCCATTTCATAAAGATCCTGACAAACAGTTGTTTTGCTGACYTTGCTTCCAGAGACAGTTTGGAACTCGGTGGTGAGCGTTGCAACCGAGGAKACACAATGTTTAAGRTCTACGCACTTCAGCACTCGGCGGTCCGTTCTGTGTSCTTGTGTGGCCTACTACTTRGTGGCTGAGCCGTTGTTGCTCCTAGGCGTTGCCACTTCATAATAACAGCACTTACAGTTGACCGGGGCAGCTCTAGCAGGGCAGAAATGTGARGAATTGACTTGTTMCAAAGGTGTTATCCTATGATGGTTCCAGGTTGAAAGTCACTGAGCTCTTCACTTAGACTATTCAACTGCCGGAGATTACGGAGTGCGATATGAATAAGGTGATGAATAAGGTGCTCAGAGTAAACTGCCTGCTACTCAGTCCCAGAAGCTAAGATATGCATATTATTAGTAGATTTGGATAGAAAACACTCTGAAGTTTACAAAACTGTTTGAATGATGTCTGTGAGTATAACAGAACTCATATGGCAGGCAAAAACCTGAGAAAAAATCCAACCAGGAAGTGGGAAATCTGAGGTTTGTAGGTTTTCAAGTCTTTGCCTATCCAATATACAGTGTCTATGCGGTCATATCGCACTTCCTAAGGCTTCCACTAGATGTCAACAGTCTTTAGAACCTTGTTTCAGGCTTCTACTGTGAAGGGGGTGAGAATAAGAGCTGATCGACAAAGGGGTCTGGCAGAAGGCCATGAGCTCAGTCAGGCACGCGCCCCTGAAAGATAGCTGCGTTCCTTTTAATTTCTAAAGACAAAGTAATTCTCCGGTTGAAACATTATTGAAGATTTATGTCTCCCGGGTGGCGCAGTGGTCTAGGGCACTGCATCGCAGTGCTAGCTGCGCCACCAGAGTCTCTGGGTTCGCGCCCAGGCTGGGCTGGGTTCGCGCCCAGGCTCTGTCGCAGCCGGCCGCAACCGGGAGATCCGTGGGGCGACGCACAATTGGCATAGCGTCGTCCGGGTTAGGGAGGGTTTGGCCGGTAGGGAGGGTTTGGCCGGTAGGGATATCCTTGTCTCAGTATGTAAAAATGTAATAAAATGTATGCACTCTACTGTAAGTCGCTCTGGATAAGAGCGTCTGCTAAATTACTAAAATGTCAAATGTAAATGATAAAAACATCCTAAAGATTGATTCTATACATCGTTTGACATGTTTCTACGAACTGTAATGGAACTTTTTGACATTTCGTCTGTCCTGCGCCTCGTGAATTTGGATTTGTGAACTAAATGCGCGAACAAAAAGGAGGTATTTGGACATAAATTATGGACTTTATCGAACAAAACAAACATTTATTGTGGAACTGGGATTCCTGGGAGTGCATTCTGATGAAGATCATCAAAGGTAAGTGAATATTTATAATGCTATTTCTGACTTCTGTTGACTCCACAACATGGCAGGTATCTGTATGCTTGTTTTGGTCTCTGAGCACTGTACTCAGATTATTGTATGGTGTGCTTTTTCCGTAAAGCTTTTTTGAAATCTGACACAGGGGTTGCATTAATGAGAAGTTTATCTATAATTCCATGCATAACACTTGTATCTTTTATTAATGTTTATTATGAGTATTTCTGTAAATTGATGTGGCTCTCTGCAAAATCACCYGATGTTTTGGAAGCAAAACATTACTGAACATAACGCGCCAATGTAAACTGAGATTTTTGGATAAAAATTTGAACTTTATCGAACAAAACATACATGTATTGTGTAACATGAAGTCCTATGAGTGTCATCTGATGAAGATCATCAATGGTTAGTGATTAATTTTATCTCTAACTCTCTATTTTTGGTTTTTGTGACTCCTCTCTTTGGCTGGAAAAATGGGGGTGTTTTCTGTAACTAGGTGCTGACCTAACATAATCATGCCATGGTATGCTTTCGTCYTAAAGCCTTTTTGAAATTGGACACTGTGGTGGGAACAAGTTTAACGTTAAAATGGTGTATAATACTTGTATGTTTGAGGAATTTTAATTATGAGGTTTCTGTTGTTTGAATTTGGCGCCCTGCACTTTCACTGGCTGTTGTCAWATCGATCCCGTTAACGGGATTTCAGCCGTAAGAAGTTTTTAAGCAATGTTTTTTTCTGGCCACTCTTCCCAGCTCTGTGGAGTGTACAGCTTAAAGTGGTCCTATCGACAGATACTCCAATCTTCGCTGTGGAGCTTTGCAGCTCCTTCAGGGCGGCCCTCTCTTGGCAGGTTTGTTGTGGTGCCATATTCTTTCCATTTTTTAATAATAGATTTAATGCTGCTCCGTGGGATGTTCAAAGTTTCTGATATTTTTTTATAACCCAACCCTGATCTGTACTTCTCCACAACTTTATTCCTGACCTGTTTGGACAGCTCCTTGGTCTTCATGGCGCCACTTGCTTGGTGGTGCCCCTTGCTTAGTGATGTTGCAGACTCTGGGYCCTTTCAAAACAGGTGTAAATATACCGAGATCATGTGTCAGATCATGTGACACTTAGATTGCACACAGGTGGGCTTTATTCAACTAATTATGTGACTTCTGAAGGTAATTGGTTGCACCAGATATTATTTAGGGGCTTCATAGCAAAGGGGCTGAATACATATGCATGCACCACRTTTTTAGAWTTTTTTMWATCATGTTATTTTTTTCATTTCACTTCACCAATTTGGAKTATTTTGTGTATGTCCATTACATGAAATCCAAATAAAAATATTTTTTATTTACAGGTTGTAATGCAACACAATAGGAAAAACACAAAGGGGATGAATACTTTTGCAAGCCACTGTAAAAGACCGTAAGTACACAAAATAAAGCAACCACAAATATTTAGCAATGGAGCACGTTCTGATTGACCAGTAAGGTGCCAGGCCTCGACACACCCACAACTTGTATATTCATCAAAACCCAGCCTTAAGGTGCCACCGCCTGCTACTGTGCCCATCATTTTGGTTGTGAAGGTAGCAATAATATTTCTTACACTAATTACAGCCCTAAGCCCTCATTCTCAAAGATACAGAGAGATCTCTGGAAATAGAATAGTGCAATAATCTACATCGCTTTTCACACCACAGATAAAGTGTGAGGATAAAGAAGTTTACTTTCAGTAAAGTATGGAGCAGGGAGCTGGGGCCACTGTGGTGTGACTGTTGCTGCCTTGCTTTGCAGAGGGACCAGTAGGAATCAGGCCCAGTTAAGCACTTCTTCTCTACACCACAGTGGCTAATTACTAGAGCATAGAGACAGTGGGAATGTATCCCAAATGGCACCCTATTTCCATATGTAGTGCAATGCTTTTGATCAGAGCTCCATTGGCCCTTGTCAAAAGTAGTGCACTATGTAGGGAATATGGATCCATTTGGGARTCACACTGAAAGAGCATGCCCCTGAGTTCCCTTGAAATATTATGGGAGCGAGCAGACGAGTCTTGGAGGACATGCTATCACAACACATTGCACTGCCAAGCCCAGCCTGAGACTGAGCCTCAGCTGTCATAAAATATTTATGAAATAACTTTGCCCCCAGTACAAAGTATTGACACACAAGTTAATGGTGTGATTACACTAATAAGGCTGAAGCAGGGAGGAGGATGGAGGGAGGGGAGAGAGGGACAGTGACAGGGAGAGTGGTAATGAGAGAGTCATGGGAGGGAGAAAGGGAAGGAGGGATGGAGGGGATCTGGAATGTTGCAGGATGGAGTGGCAGAGAGAGAAGTGGGAATGAGAGAGTGGCAAGAGAGAGGTAAGGAAGAAGGGAGGAAGGGAGGGAGGGAAGGAAAGAGGGACATAAGAGAGTGTGAACTAGTCATAGGAAGGAGGGCTGGAGGGAGAGAGGGATGAAGGGAGGGAAAGAGGGAGGCTCAGTGGGGATTCATTAACGTGATCCAGGCTACATGCCATAGCTTCAGGAAAGCAGTCTTAGTCTATGCCCCAAATGCCACCCTATTGCCTATCACTATATAAGGTATAGGGTGGCATTTGGGCTGTAGCCTGGGTCCATGTCTGAGATCCTCTGGCTGGTCTCATTACGACGACTGTCACGGCCAGTTGCATGGCCGTTTTGATCTCTTCCTCTCATACTGTCCAGCTGAGCAGTGCAAAAGTGGATCACTATCTGCCTTAACAGTGTCTTCTGATCGCTTTCACACTGCCCCGGTCTTAAAAAAAACAGGACTAAGAGTCTGGACAGACAGAGGGGTGGGGGATAGAGTCAGTATCTCTTTTGAGATCCCAGCCCTGGTTGGTGTATCAACAGGGAGAGGGGGAGAGAGCCAGGCCAAGTCTGCATATACTAGGGCCAGGCTTTGTGGTCTCGTGGTATTTTGAGGTAATAGATTCAGCAGCGGTCACACTAATGTAGGCCTGACTGTGAATCTAATGTGTTTCAATGGAGCTCAATGTGTGTGGTCAGGTGAAAGTAATTAATCGGGTCACTTCTGTTGTGTTGCAATCTCAGAGCATTATGTAGGTCTACAAATCCACTGAAAATGTAAATTGTATACACTTCTATGCAAATTAAGCAGGACAGTATGGGTATGAAAGATGAAGTTGCCTCCYTGTATTTTTTTACATGCTAATGTTGATGCAGCTTCTCTGTGAGCTGCTGTAAGGGAGGATAGTCTACATTTTAATAGACATTTCAGATGTTCTTTTTGTATGCCTTAATAACCCCTAAACATTCGGTGGGTGGAGAATAATTCCTTAAAGTCAGATATATATATAAAAAAGATTGGAGACAATGGGGTTAAAGACTGAGTAAAGTAGGTCTTGGGTGAGTCATCTCAGACAAATTATACACTGAGAAATGCACATAGAGCAAGCTTGCAAAGCTTGAATTCTTRCAAATCACTACACAATGGTGAGAAATATATGTACAGTATGTTGAATACTTTAAGCCAAGACTACAGAAAAACGACATTAAGACGTGATGGCTGGTAACAATTCACACACATTTCCACACCTCTTAACCACAGATGCTGAAGCAAGCGGGTTTCTTTCCCTTGAACATGTACAAAAAGCTTGTGAAGTTGTCTGAGCACTCCACAAGTGAAGCATGATTTATAGTGTGACATAGGCTACATCCCAAATGGGACCCTATTCCCTTTATAGTGCACTACTTTTGACCAGAGACATATTGGTCCTGGTCAAAAGTAGTCCACTACAGTATATAGGGAATAGAGTGCCATTTGGGAAGCAACCACAGACTAAGTAAATGAACAAATGAGTGACCCATCGCTTCCAGCAGCCTCAAAACGCTACATAATTTTCATTTTGATAGTTGCAGGCAGCATTGCTGAGTAGTTATATACTTCTTCCACACTCTTTGAATGATCTAAACTACCAGAAATAGCATAAATTACCTGCCAATATTTCTGCATTCCAAATGGCACCCTAGTCCCTATACAGATGTAGTATCTTAATTGAATCATCCTGTTGCAGGAGAACGTTCCTAGTTATTTTAGTAGTTTATTTTTAGGATTAAGTTTGTGACTTACAAATTTCAGATAGATTTTCCCTTACAAAAAATGTATCAACCCCTACAAAAATGTAAATTAATTATAATCCACATTTCCTGTTGATGCAGGGTAATTTTCCTGCTGTAGCAAACTGGCTCAAATTAAGATCCTACATCTGTATAGTGCACGAGATTTAACTAGAGCCCCATGGGCCCTGGTCAAAAGTAGTGCACTATAAAGGGAATAAGGTGCCATTTGAGACACAGACCAAAATGTAAAGTCATCTGCTAGAGCTGAAGCTTTACTCTGGACATTCACGCTATTAGTTGCTGCAAATCAAGTGATGACTAAAAATCGACAGTGACACAATATTAGCAGAAATGTTTGGCAAAGAGTGCCTAGAGTGCAACACATCTTTCATTTCATTATGTATTCATTGTAAATACTTGGCAGTTGTGCTGAGTTAGGGATACTGGGACAAGTCGTACTCATTTGTGACGTACGCACACACACACACACACACACACACACACACTCTCTATCCTCACATTACATCAGTTTCTACTGACCGTATGCAATAAAATGGTATAAGGCTCTAAGATAACGGGAAATCATCCACATATGGAGTACTACTTCTGCTCCAAATGAATGCATTATGCAACTCAAACAATTTCTACTGTTGGGTGAATGAATGATGTTAAAACACAATGGAGGGTATTAAGAGCAAATTGTGAAAACAATCAGCTCTAAATTAAACGCTATTGTTTCGTTTGGCTGCTTATTATGTCTCTGTCCTAGTCACTTTATCAGTTCAGGAGCCCCAAACACAAATATGGTGTATGTGAAMGATATCAAAAATGGCTGTGTTATCTGTACATTGTAATTTCTTTACAATACTCCTTACTCCTGCTTCTACATCTGCACTGCTTGCTGTTTGGGGTTTCAGGCTGGGTTTCTGTACAAGCACTTCGTGACATCTGCTGATGTAAAAAGGGCTTTATAAATAAATGTGATTGATTGATGAAGCGATAAATACTTTCACACACGTTTGCTTTACAAAGGTAAAGGTCACTGCATTGATTATTGAACGACTGACTGCGATATTTACTTCCATTTACTGGCTGCACTTGAAGCTTAAAAATCACATAAAGCTACAGCTTCATCAGGTGCATCTGAAAATCCCATTCATTAAGGACAGGCACAGATCAATTTTCTGCATGGACAGTGTCGATGCAATCAAGACGACCGACATGCCATTCTTAGATTAAAACCTCTAACGCCAAAACAAAAGGCTGCACGGTCAGCTAATATGCTTTTGAATATTTAATTTCAAGGTTTTGAAGCTTTGACATTGAAAATCGAGACAACATTTTTTTGGTCTGCAATTTTGGTCTGCAATCTCCCATTCCTCTCAAGCTTAAGGTGACTCATCAATTGATGCTTTCAAAAGATCAGGAACCAGTATCCAGGTGAAACCAAAAAATATTTTACAGCTAAGCCAAAAAGTGTTGACCTGTCAGTCTACCTGCAAATCTGTGGCTCAAAACCACCAGAAATACGCAAATGTTAGCAAAATAATAATAAGATTTAAAAAACAAAAAATAACACTTAAAATAACTAAATATGTACATATTTACAGGGTCTCTCTGCTTTAGGCTGCTACTAGGGTGCCATGGCCAATACAGTGCCTTCAGAAAGTATTCATACCCCTTGACTTATTCCATATTTTTCTGTTACAGCCTGAATTCAAAAAAATTTATCTCACACATCTGCACACAATACCCCATAATGAGAAAGGGAAAATATGTTTAGACATTTTAGCAAATGTATTGATAATTAAATACAGAAACYTCTCATTTACATAACTATTCACACCCCTGAGTCAATATTTTGAGGAAGCAGCTTTGGCAGCGATTACAGRTGTGAGTCTTTCTGGGTAAGTCTATAAGGGCTTTCCACACCTGGATTGTGCAACATTTTCCTATTATTCTTTTCAAAATTCTTCAAGCTTTGTCATATTGTTTGTGGATCAATGCAAGACAACCAATAAAAAGGTATTGCAATAGATTTTCATGTAGATTTAAGTAAAAACTGTAACTCGGCCACTTAGGAACATTCACTGTKTTCTCGGTAAGCAACTCCAGTGTAGATGTGGCCTTGTGTTTTAGGTTATTGTCCTGCTGAAATGTGAATTCAACTCCCAGTGACGGATGGAAAGCAGACTAAACCAGGTTTTCCTCTAGGATTTTGCCTGTGCTTAGCACCATTCAATTTTTTTTATATCCTGAAAAACTCCCCAGTCCGTAACGATTACAAGCATGCCCATAACATGATGTAGCCACCACTGTGCTTGAAAATATGGAGAGTGGTGCTCAGTAATGTGTTGTATTGGATTTGCCCCAAACATAATACTTTGTATTCAGGACGAAAAGTGAATTGCTTTGGTACATTTCTTGCAGTATTGCTTTAGTGCCTCGTTTCAAACAGGATGCATGTTTCAGATTAATTTGATTCTGTACAAGCTTCCTTCCTTTCCCTCTGCCAATTATGTTAGTGTTGTGGAGTAACTACACTGTTGTTGATCCATCCTCAGTTTTCTCCTATCACAGCCATTAAACTCTGTAACTGTTTTAAAGTCATCATTGCTCTCCTGGTGAAATCCCGGGGCGATTTCCCTTCTCTCTGGCAACTGAGTTAAGAAAGACACCTGTATCTTTGTAGTGACTGGGTGTATTGATACACCATCCAAAGTGTAATTAAAAACTTCACCATGCTCAAAGGGATATTCATATATTTTTTTACCCATCTACCAATAGAGGGGTTGCATACTTATTGACTCAAGTCATTTCAGCTTTTCCTTTTTAATGTGTAATAATTTCTAAAAACATAATTCCACTTTGACATTATAGGGTATTGAATGTAGGCCAGTGACAAAACAAATCTAATTGTAATACATTTTAATTCAGGCTGTAACACAACAAAATGTGGAAAAAGTCAAAGGGTGTGAATACCTCCTGAAGGCACTGTATATAGATATGGGCACAGATGGGCATAATCTTTCCCAGGCACATGTACAGTATGTACACACACAGGCACACATGTCACATTGCTATGCTGTGCTGAATGGTCGTTAAAAAAGGACAATTAACAGCGGTACCGCATCACCATCAGATTCTAGTGTCCACGAATCCCCACAAATGGAATTGCCATTCCATTTCATTCTAACAGCAAGAGAAAAACAAAGTGACAGTAATACCAGCCTMCCACTTACTAAAGAGACAGTATAAAGAAAGAGAGTTGCGTATGATTATGTGCATGTGTGTGTGTGCGTGTGTTTGCTATGTGCATGTTAGTGTGTGTGCTTCGCGCCAACCTGTCACTCATTTGTTTAGAGAGCCATGCTGTCTCAATGGGCGCCCCGGGGAGGGGCTCGGCTTCGGCTCGGCAGGTCTCCCCTCAATCACACTCTAGACTAAAGGTTAGCCGCTAGCGGTGGCCCTGTCTGTGCCGAGTCCCAAATGGAACCATAGTGCACTACTTTTGACCAGYGCCTAGTGCATTATAGGAAATAGGGTGTCATTTGGAATGCAACCTGTCTGTCTGCCACATATACACTGTAAAACATTTCCTGTAAAATTGACAGTAACTGGCACCAATTCCCCAGTAATTTATTCTACAGTACAGTTACTGTAATCCATTTTACATTACCAAAAATATTTCTGTAATCTAATATACAGTTTATTACTGGAATTACCCATGAAGTGACATAACACCAAGTGTTGTTTGCAAGTTTTCATTTTTACATTGACATTTTGGTCATTTAGCGGGCGCTCTTGTCCTTAGCAACTTACAGTCAGTGCATTCAACCACGGTTGATAAAACAAACACATATTACAGTCATTGCAAGCAAAATGTTTCTGTAACTGTTACTGAAAGTGTTGCTGTAGTTAAGGATACACTGGTCTTCAAAATAATTGTCATTAAAACAAGATATCATATGATATATCTCTGKCCATCTCTGGATAGTGCCAATATAATACTGAGATATCCACGGTAACTTGATGCCAGAGCAAAGAACTACAGTACAATACAGTAACTATTAAATAGAAAGAACATTTTGACCGTATTTTACTGTAATTACAAGGGATTAGAGCAAGCAGGTTATGTGTAGGCATTTGCATATTAATTAATTATAGTTGTTCTATATCACATACATTTCTAGAGACCTGATCAAAGGTTTCAAACCTGTCCATGATTACTGGGGYAAAAAACAGATCAAATTTGTCATGAAATGGTCAGATTCTTATATAGATTTAATTTGTTTGGGAACTACTAACACATATTTAATTGGTACAGGACTCTCACTAATGGGTGCAACAAATATAGCCATTTACAAGGCATGCCTTAAAATACGAGCCAGCGATTCTTTCTCCTCCCACAATATTTCTCCACAATGCACCATATTTTACAGTGCCCTGTAGTAAATGTATAGCAAAACCGCAATACAGATACATTATTGTTGAATTGTATTCAAAATACAAATCAAAAATTGCTAATTGGTCAAAAGTATTATATATTACAGCATCCCAACCTATTTTTGGTGTTTTATATCACTTGCACGTTTGGCCATAACAAAGGCTTCTAAACTGACATTAGCTGGTTCCAAAAGCTTGTCCAGTGATTTTCTGCTGACATTTAGAAAGTTTGCATAGAAAATAGATGTGACAGTTGCCTGCTAGGGTGCGTTTCCATTTAACTAAATTGAGTCGATAAAAACAGCTGCACTTAAATGACGTCACACGTACAACTTCTTTTGTTGTTGCAAAAAGCTAGTGCTTGAAGTGCAAATTGAGCATTAATAAACTGGCGACAGCCTGTATACCCTCCCACCTATTTGTTTCATGTCTCAGGTAGCCAACGAACCCCAGCATGTATAGAATGCAATAATTTACAAATATTTGCCATATTCTAATAATTCTCCTGTCATCATATCACTAGTAGTGATGTTATGTTTGATACTGGAGCGCCGAGGCATGAGTTGAAATCTCTAAGCAGCTAACTTCGAAGCAGTGTTCCGATGCATGTATCACTTTATCAGAAGGATGTCGTCAATGACGTACGAAGCTTCGTTTGATCACGTGCTTTTTCAAACTTTTTTTTTTATCCCACTGATTTCGCTGCGGTTCTGGTGCTTTCTTGGATTAATCTACTTTCAAACGCTAACCTCTACTGGATACCGTACTTACACATCTAGTTAGGATTATGTACATGTATTTACACCTGACCAGTAGTTTAGCAAGTAGATTAGGCAACTTTGGAACAATCAGGATRGTGAGGGTGTGACGTCAAATCCTGTTGAAGGCACACTATTTTGAAAATATTGAAACCATAATTTCTGCAATGTTACTCAAAAATGTCATTTTTATTTAGTATAGTATAAGCTTCTGTCTTAAGCTTCCTAAATAATGCCATAGATTTAATTTGACAAAAATAGTAAACTTGTAAGATGCAAACCTGGCAATCCAGTTATTACAGTGTTTTTGTCCCTAGGACCCATTTCTCAATACTTAGGCCACTTTTTCAAAACTCTTCACACAGTCCCCCTTAAACAAATTTCAGCTTGGCACAGCAGTTAATTTCACATCCAAAATGCACTAAAACTACCAAAACACTCCATACATGTCTCAAATCAACTCAAAAACACTAACAGGTAGCATTACATAATGTTTCTCTTTTGTAAAATGTATTTACTAAACAAGAATGACACCTCTCTACTGTTTAGAATTCACTGCAGTATATGTTACAGGAATMAATCAGACATGATGCAATATGCTTCAATATGTTTTATGTCATTTTTTGGCATTGCGTGATTCCAATATCAAGAATTTGGATATACACCACCTACCAATACAGTTATAGTAGCAATGCTAGTCAACCCTGTCTTCTGCATTTGGCCACAGGTTCTCATCGACATCACATCTTATGTCATCTTGGACAATACACCTAGGAAAGAATCTTTTGGCATGCCTGGTCCATCCCCGGRGATCTTCTGCAGATACGTACTGTATGTCCAGGCATCCAGCATTCATTGCGTCCAGGAGGGACATTTGATCAAGTGGATGGTGGTCATAAACCTTCCACCTCCATGAGCAAAATAATTCCTCTATGGGGTTGAGGAATAGAGAGTAAGGAAGGAGGAAAAGTGACATCATCCTGGTATCGGCTGCAAACCACTCTGTGACTGGACGGGAATGGTGAAATGCCACATTGTCCCATACAATTACAAACGTTGGCTGATTTCGCCTCATTGCAACCCTTTCCTCACCTGGCACAACCCTTCCATAGAGGTCATCCAGGAATGAAATGAGACGCTCGGTGTTGTATGGCCCAATTAMCAGTTTGTGMAACAGCYATCCATCAGAYGATATTGCTGCACACCTTGTGATGTTGGCACCCCTCTAGCCCAGGACATCCACTATGGCTCTTTTCCCAATCACATTCCTTCCTCGCCGCCGTGTTTTGGCCAAGTTGAAACCAGCCTCATCCACAAAGATGAATATGTGGGGTGTTTGCCTGGCTTCAATCTCTATGATTCTCTAAAATAAGGCAACATAAGAGCTATTATGGTAGCTTACATTATTCCTAAAAACATGCCATTGTGTGCCCCTGCGCTGTTTGGTTAGGTTCAAAACCAGTTCAGCATTTTATAGTCATCTTACCTGGACATATTGGTTCCTGAGTTGCATGACTCGTTCAGAGTTCCTCTGGCTGGGTCCATGTTTACATTACAGTATAGCATTAGTCCTAAAATGTCCCCTTTTGTATAGATGGTAATGAAATTGAAAGACTAACACCTGGGTAGGTGTTCAGCTACAATGGGAATCCGCTGTGGCTGGTCTAATTGTTTTTATAGTATTTCATTTTTTWMATTTTAAATGATGTATTGCTGTAGAAATGTAGCAAATTGCTGTCTTATTCAATTTTGTGTTATCTTAGGTTTTGAACTTAAGTTGAACAGTTTTGAAAAGAGTATGTAAAGATGTGCTAATTGGCCTGGAGGTACATAGAGTTTTGGTGATGGTCGTGTCTGAGTGAGAAAATAATGAATGACATTTGAAAGATGTAGTCAATAAACATATTATATGCCAAAGCAATGGAAAATGATCCACAGTTTAGCCCACATAGACTGCTGTTGTGTTCACTGTGTGAAGAGTTTTGAAAAAGTGACCTAAGTATTGAGAAATGGYTCCTAGCGATTGTAAAAAACMGTAAAGCCAATGAATTACCGCTGTACCACAGAGTTTTGATGAAATCAGTAGTGGAAAAAAGAATGTTGATAATCACACATTGATATTTATTGCTGACCAACAGATGTCACTAATGTGTATTGTGAACAGATAATGAAGAGCAGAGTAATTCACTTATTTTTGACACCATTAGCTGGAAAGCCTCAATGCTTCAAGAAGCTTCATTTCCCCATCACGGTCCGTGCCACGGTGAAACTTGCTCTCCTGGAGATCTGAAATAACTGGATGGTGAAACTTGCCAGCCGACCAGAAAAGCAAGGCGAAGCAATTCAGGCATCTTTGAAAGTCAGGACAATCCTTGTCCTGCAAAGAAACATGATTTTTATAGTTGATTTTGCAAGCAGTAGGCGTTTAAAATCAAACGTGAAGTGGAGCTTTATAGTAACTCGGTGACATCATGTGCCCCGCATACCATCAAAACGATTCGGCAATCATCATTTATTCAAAAAACACAGTTTCCATCATCTTTTGAAATAAAGACAAAAAAATCCAGCCCTGTCGAATGGATAAAAATMTTGATCTTTAGAAAATGTCTCCTATATCTGCCATTTTCATTCTACATGTCACAATGAATAATTTTTGTGACATTGCTTTTGTCAAATAAACCTGGGTTAATGGTAACCTGCCTAGAGAATAGGGCAAAACAGATCTAAAGGACATGGTTAGCCACTCAACTGTTAAAGGTTTGCAAATTGCAGCCACTCTGATCTGCCCTCAATATAAATGTAATTGTTGGGGAGCCATTACCACATATCACTTTAATTGTTACAGGACTCTCAGCGAAGGGTGCAACAAAAAATAGATACACACCACAGTGAAAAACTTCAAGACCACACCACGCGTTGGTGGCACCTTAATTGGGGAGAACGGGCTCGTAGTAATGGCTGGAGTGGAAGGGCAATTGTCTCAAACACATGGTTTCCATCTGTGTTTGATGCAATTCCATTTGCTCTTTTTCAGCCAGTATTATGAGCCATTCTCTCCTCAACAGCCACTAGTGTTCAAAAGTTTTTGGTGGTAGAAAAATGCAGTATTGCTACTGTACTCTGAATTTCAGAACATTACTGGCAGCAGTATGCAAGTAAAATATTTTAGATTGTAATAGATTGACAAAGATTGTAATATTAATGAATTACAGTATGGTACTGCATACTGTGGGAGTACAGCGTTCTCACTCACGGGTGCAACAAATATAGCTTCTTATAAGGCACGCCTTAAAATATGTTAATGAGCCAGKGATTATACAGTGGCTTGTGAAAGTATTCACCCCCTTGGCATTTTTCCTATTTTGTTGCCTTACAACCTGGAATTAAAATTGTTTTTTGGGGGGTTTGTTTGTATCATTTGATTTAAACAGCATGCATCCCACTTTGAAGATGCAAAATATGTTTTATTGTGAAACAAACAAGAAATAAGACCAAAAAACAGAACACTTGAGCGTGCATAACTATTCACCCCCCAAAGTCAATACTTTGTAGAGCCACCATTTGCAGCAATTACAGCTGCAAGTCTCTTGGGGTATGTCTCAATAAGCTTGGCACATCTAGCCACTGCGATTTTTGCCCATTCTTCAAGGCAAAACTGCTCCAGCTCTTTCAAGTTGGATGGGTTCCGCTGGTGTACAGCAATCATTAAGTCATAACACGGATTCTCAGTTGGTTTGAGGTCTGGGCTCCAAGACATTTAAATGTTTCCCCTTAAACCACTCGAGTGTTGCTTTAGCAGTATGCTAAGGGTCATTGTTCTGCTGGAAGGTGAACCTCCTCCCAGTCTCAAATCTCTGGAAGACTGAAACAGAATTTCCCTGTATTAAGCACCATCCATCATTCTTTCAATTCTGACCAGTTTCCCAGTCCCTGCTGATGAAAAACATTCCACAGCATGATGCTGCCACCACCATGCTTCACTGTGAGGATGGTGTTCTCGGGGTGATGAGAGGTGTTGGGTTTGTGCCAGACATAGCGTTTTCCTTGATGGCCAAAAAGCTAAATTTTAGTCTCATCTGAATAGAGTACCTTCTTCCATATGTTTGGGGAGTCTCCCACATGCCTTTTGGTGAACACCAAACATGTTTGCTTATTTRTTTCTTTAAGCAATGGTTTTTTTCTGGACGCTCTTCCGTAAAGCCCAGCTCTGTGGAGTGTATGGCTTAAAGTGGTCCTATGGACAGATACTCCAATCTTCGCTGTGGAGCTTTGCAGCTCCTTCAGGGTTATCTTTGGTCTCTTTGTTGCCTCTGATTAATGCCCTCCTTGCCTGGTCCGTGAGTTTTGGTGGGTGGCCCTCTCTTGGCAGGTTTGTTGTGGTGCCATATTCTTTCCCTTTTTGGGATTTAATGGTGCTCAATGGGATGTTCAAAGTTTCAGATATTTTTTTATAACCCAACCCTGATCTGTACTTCTCCACAATTTTGTTCCTGCCCTGTTTGGAGAGCACATTGGTCTTCGTGGTGCCACTTGCTTAGTGGTGTTATAGACTCTAGGGCCTTTCAGAACAGGTGTATATATACTGAGATCATGTGACAGATCATATGACACTTAGATTGCACACAGGTGGATTTTATTTAACTAATTATGTGACATCTGAAGGTAATTGGTTGCACCAGATCTTATTTAGGGGCTTCATAGCAAAGGGGGTGAATACACATGCATGTACCACTTTTCGATATTTAACTTTTTAGAATTTTTTGAAACAAGTTTTTTTTTCATTTCTCTTCAACAATTTGGACTATTTTGTGTATGTCGATTATGAAATATAAATAAAAATCTATTTAAATTACAGGTTGTATTGCAACAAAATTATTTTGCAAGGCACTGTATGGGCAGTAAGCTTAAATTCTTGTTAATCTGACTGCACTGTCTAATTTACAGTAGCTATTACAGTGAAATAATACCATGCTATTGTTTGAGGAGAATGCATAGTTATGAACTTGAAAATGTATTATTAAACCAATTAGGCACATTTGGATCGTCTTGATACAACATCTTGAACAGAAATYCAATGGTTCATTGAATCAGTCTAAAACTTTGCACATACACCGCTGCCATCTATTGGCCAACATCTAAATTGCGCCAAACCTGTAATAGTACGTTATGGCCTTTCTCTTGCATTTCAAAGATGGGACCAAAAAAATGCATGATTATTTATTTGTATTATCTTTAACCAGATCTAATGTGTTATATTCTCCTACATTCATTTCACATTTACACAAACATCAAAGTGTTTCCTTTCAAATGGCATCAAAATTATGCATATCCTTGCCTCAGCTCCTGAGCTACAGGCAGTTAGATTTGGGTATGTCATTTTAGGCGAAAATTTAAAAAAAGGGTCCGATCCTTATTTTTCAAAGTATTCAACCTCTGTCAAGTTGGTTGTTCATCATGGCTAGGCAGTCATTTCCAAGTCTTGGCATAGATTTTCTAACTGATTTATGTCAAAACTATAACTAGGCCACTACGGAACATTCAATGGTATCAAATGAATCACTGCCTGGTATGGCAACTGCTCGGCCTCCGACCGCAAGGCACTACAGAGGATAGTGCGTACGGCCCAGTACATCACTGGGGCTAAGCTGCTTGCCATCCAGGACCTCTATACCAGGCGGTGTCAGAGGAAGGCCCTAAAAATTGTCAAAGAACCCAGCCACRCCAGTCATGGACTGTTTTCTCTGCTTACCACATGGCAAGCAGTACTGGAGCTCCAAGTCTAGGTCCAAGAGGCTTCTAAACAACTTTTACCCCCAAGACATACTCCTGAACAGGTAATCAAATGGCTCCCTGGACTATTTGCATTGTGTCACTTTAACTATACCTACATGTACATATTTCCTCAATCAGCCCGACGAACCGGTGCCTCCTCACATTGACTCTGTACCGGTACCACATGTATATAGCCTCGCTACTGTTATTTTCACTGTAATTTTACTGTTTTCTTTTTATTTTGTATTTCTTTACTTATCTTTTGTTTACATAATACAAATGTTTTACTTAAAAATTGCACTGTTGGTTAGGGCTTGTAAGTAAGTGTTTCACTGTAAGGTCTACACCTGTTGTATTCGGCGCACGTGACAAATAAACTTTGATTTGATTTCATCTTGGTAAGCAACTCCTTTGTATATTTAGCCTTGTGTTTTATGTTGTCCTGCTGAAAGGGGAATTTGTCTCCCAGTGTCTGTTGGAAAGTAGACTGAACCAGGTTTTCCTCTGGGATTTTGCCTGTGCTTAGCTCTATTCCATTTATTTTTATCCTAAAAAAACTCCCTCTTCCTTGCCGATGACAAACATACCCATAACATGATGCAGCCACCACCATGCTTGAAAATAGGAAGAGCGGTACTCAGTGATATGTTGTGTTGGATTTTCCCCAAACATAATGCTTCATATTCAGGATATGACAATTTTTCTACTTTAGTGCCTTATTGCAAACAGGATGCATGTTTTGTCATATTTTTATTCCCTATAGGCTTCCTTCTTTTCACTCTCTCATTTAGGTTAGTATTGTGGAATAACTACAATGTTGTTGATCCATCCTCAGTTTTCTCCTATCACGGCTATGAAACTCTAARTGTTTTAAAGTTTAAAGTGTTTTCCTCCCTCTCCGGCAACTGAGTTAGCAAGGATMCCTTTGTTGTGACTGGGTGTATTGATACACCATCCAACGTGTAATTAATAACTTAACCATGCTCAAAAGGGATATTCAATGTCTTTTATTTCGTATTTTTTTTACCAATCTACCAATAGGTGCCCTTCTTTGCGAGGCAATAGAAAACCTCCCTGGTCTTTGTGGTTGAAAGTTTGTTTTAAATTCACTGCTTGACTGAGGGTACCTTACAGATAATTGTGTGTGGGGTACAGAGATGTGGTAGTCATGTTAAACACTATTATTGCACACAGAGTACATGAAACTTATTATGTGACTTGTTAAGCACATTTTTACTCCTGAACTTATTTAGGCTTGCCATAAGAAAGGGAATGAATACTTATTGACTCAAGACATTTCAGCTTTTCTCATTTCTAAAAACATATTTCCACTTTGACATCATGGGGTATTGTGTGTAGGCCAGTAGCACAATGTCTCAGGCTGTAACATAACACAATGTGGAAAAAATCAATTGGTGTGAATACTTTCTGAAGGCACTGTATTTACTTATTGATGATAGCTATAACCAGAAGAACATAATGAATGCACAGCAAAATTGAAAGTGTTAAACTAATTCGCTGTAGAGTTAATTTGAATACTTTTGCGGTGCGTATATGCAAACCACTCTCAACAMAGTGAATTTCACAGTCTGCAAAGTGTTCAAATGTTAACATTTAGACATTGTTTCTGTAAACCAATACAGAGTAGAAAATTAACACTGACTGTGTGAAGTTGCTGTGGCCCATTGTCYCTCAGTTGGTAGAGCATGGTGCTTGTAATGCCAGGGCAGTGGGTTTGATTCCGGGGAACCCCCGTACTGTACGTAAAATGTTTGCATGCGTGACTGTGACTCACGTTAGATAAAAGCGACTGCTAAATGGCATATATTATATTAATTCACAATACTCTGGAGTGAACTAATAAGCATTCACTCTACACTGAAGGTTACTAATAGGCATTTCACTCTACACTGGAATTAATGAATTAATATTTCAATCTACTATGGAGTGAAATATAAAATACATTCACTCTACTGTTTGGTGATCAATCACAATTTAACTCTACAGTGGAATTAAATATATTGAAATTGTGTACAATATATAGCATAATTTGCATATTTCCCTTAGGTGCATTTTTTGTTGTTGTTGTGAATTGTAGAGTTACGGCCCGTGACTGTATTTGTTAGTGACAGAGACATGGTTGATGAATTCTTTCCTTTCTAGGACTTGGGTTTCACCAAGGGAGTTCCTAGGTGAATGTCATRATTAAAATGAAACACTATACATTGCATATATCATAAGGCCTTACACCCTGACTGCACCGCACACAATGTGAGCGTGAATGTTGCAAAATAAGTTTTGAAATCTATATTATTCAATTGTTGCACTCACACTGCATCAATGAGCGTTTGCGATGCCAAGGGCTAAAATAGAAGTCAGTTCTATTTGTGATGCAGATCGCGCCGCAAGTCCTGCCTCTCCCATCTCCTTATTGGTTTATAGAAGCAGATACCCACGTGCCATCTCCTCATTGGTTATACCCACGTGGGTGACTGAAAGACGAACTGTGTTGTCGGTCGTCGTGGTAATACTATGAAAGTTTAGATGCCATTCACCATATAAGTTCAAAGAAGAAAAAACCTGGAAGAAGGAGAGATGACTAGAAACGATTCGGTTGACCGTTTTATGTGTGGATTAATTGTCGGAGTAGAGGTCCTTGTGCATTTCAGGTAAAATAACAACTCAATGTTTATATCACAGGACAAATTAGCTCGCAACAGAAAGCTAGCTAAATAGGATAAATTAGCTAGCAGGTGCAAGCTAGCTAGCTAAATTGCCATACATCTGTAATGCTTTTCGACCTGTCCACAAATTAATGTAATTAGTTCAGAGTTTGTTTTGATATTTTAACCAGCATGTGGGGGTACAAAATGGTGTGGGGGGACAAAATAKATTTATGCACAATGGCGCACGCGCACAGCCGGTTTGGGTTCCGTGTTACTGATGTTCTAATTTTACCCCAACACAGCTGTGTTAAGAAACTCCTTGTTTACAGGCCACATCAGGCCTGCAAGTCACATTATAATGTAAAGTGATGTGTAATTCCTATTGGAATCCAGCCAAGTGTCAGAATTTTTATTAATCTACAACCTGCATTCAGAATGACTGCCTGGGTGGGGGAAATTGATAAGGGAGACTACCTAAACCATTTAAACTGGAACAACCATTTCAGTAATGGGTGCAATAAATCTAAACAACCAATTGGATTAGTTTKGAAAAGTTTGTTATTTATCTTTGCGTAGCATAAGATTAATCAATCAATCTATGTACATGCAAAAACACAGATATTAAAAACATATGGAATTGTTTTAAGATGGTCATACCATTGATCATTTAGCGCTTTGATTTTGAGCTTAAGGACTGCTTTAGGTATTCTTAAAAATTATTTGTTAAAATATTGAATTTGGCCTGTATAGCTTATAGAATAACACATTCATAAATGGCAAAAAAGACAGTCAAAAAATGAATCATGAGGACTACGGTTTTGAAGTGTTTGTCCTATTCATAGGAGATCATAGAAAGCTCAGGAAATACTAATATATATATCTAGATATATACACTGCTCAAAAAAATAAAGGGAACACTAAAATAACACATCCTAGATCTGAATGAATGAAATATTCTTATTAAATACTTTTTTCTTTACATAGTTGAATGTGCTGACAACAAAAACGTCACCAAAAATTAATCAATGGAAATCAAATTTATCAACCCATGGAGGGGTCTGGATTTGGAGCCACACTCAAAATTAAAGTGGAAAACACACACACAGGCTGATCCAACGTTGATGTAAATGTCCTTAAAACAAGTCAAAATGCGGCTCAGTAAGTGTGTGTGGCCTCCATGTGCTGTATGACCTCCCTACAACGCCTGGGCATGCTCCTGATGAGGTGGCGGATGGTCTCCTGAGGGATCTCCTCCCAGACCTGGACTAAAGCATCCGCCAACTCCTGGACAGTCTGTGGTGCAACGTGGCGTTGGTGGTGGAGCGAGACATGATGTCCCAGATGTGCTCAATTGGATTGCAGGTCTGGGGAACGGGCGGCCAGTCCATAGCATCAATGCCTTCCTCTTGCAGGAACTTCTGACACACTCCAGCCACATGAAGGTCTAGCATTGTCTTGCATTAGGAGGAACCCAGGCCAACCGCACCGCATATGGTCTCCACAAGGGGTCTGAGGATCTCATCTCGGTACCTAATGGCAGTCAGGCTACCTCTGGACGACCCATGGAGGGCTGTACGCCCGCCCACAAAGATGACCGATCGAAATCCACCCCCCCCACACCTGACTGACCCATCGCCAAACCGGTCATGCTGGAGGATGTTGCAGGCAGCAGAACGTTCTCCACGGCGTCTCCAGACTGTCACGTCTGTCACTTGTGCTCAATGTGAACCTGCTTTCATCTTTGAGAGGCACAGGCGCCAGTGGCGAATTTGCACAATCTTGGTGTTCCTTGGCAAATGCCAACATCCTGCATGGTGTTGGGCTGTAAGCACAACCCCACCTGTGGACGTCGGGCCCTCATACCACCATCATGGAGTCCTGTTTCTGACCGTTTGAGGCAGACACATGCACATTTGTGGCCTGCTGGAGGTCATTTTGCAGGGCTCTGGCAGGGATCCTCCTGCTCCTCCTTGCACAAAGGCGAAGGTAGCGTCCTGCTGCTGGGTTGTTGCCCTCCTACGGCCTCCTCCACGTCTCCTGAGGTACTGGCCTGTCTCCTGGTAGCGCCTCCATGCTCTGGACACTACGCTGACAGACACAGCAAACCTTGCCACAGCTCGCATTGATGTGCCATCCTGGATGAGCTGCACTACCTGAGCCACTTGTGTGGGTTGTAGACTCCGTCTCATGCTACCACTAAGAGTGAAAGCACCGCCAGCATTCAAAAGTGACCAAAACATCAGCCAGGAAGCATAGGAAACTGAGAAGTGGTCTTGTGGTCACCACCTGCAGAACCACTCCTTTATTGGGGGTGTCTTGCTAATTGCCTATAATTTCCACCTGTTGTCTATTCCATTTCCACAACAGCATGTGACATTTATTGTCAATCAGTGTTGCTTCCTAAGTGGACAGTTTGATTTCACAGAAGTGTGATTGACTTGGAATTACATTGTGTTGTTTAAGTGTTCCCTTTATTTTTTTGAGCAGTGTATATATATATATATATATATATTTATTGACTCAAGTCATTTCTATATAGATACAGTGCATTCGGAAAGTGTTCTGACCCCTTGTCTTTTTCTACATTTTGTTACTTTACAGCCTAATTCTAAAATTGATAAAAATTATGTTTTCTTGTCATCAATCTACACACAATACCCCATAATGGCAAAGCAAAAGTAGGTTAAGAAAAACAGAAATATCGCATTTACAAAAATATTCAGACCCTTTACTTAGTACTTTGAAGCACCTTTGGCAGTGATTAAATCCTTTAGTCTTCTTGGGTATGACGCTACAAGCTTGGCACACCTGTATTTGGGGAGTTTCTCCCATTCTTCCCTGCAGATCCTCTCAAGCTCTGTCATGTTGGATGGGGAGRGTTGCTGCACAGCTATTTTTCTGAACGTCCTTGGGCCACTCAAGGACTTTCAGAGACTTGTCCCGAAGCRACTCCTGTGTTGTCCTGGCTGTGTGCTTAGGTTTATTGTCCTGTTAAAAGGTGAACCTTCACCCCAGTCTGAAGTCCTGAGCACTCTGGAGCAGGTTTTCATCAAGGATCTCTCTGTACTTTTCTCTGTTCATGTTTCCCTCGATCCTGACTAGTCTCCCAGTCCCTGCCGCTGAAAAACATCCCCACAGCATGATTATGCCACCACCAAGCTTCACCGTAGGGATGGTGCCAGGATTCGTCCAGACGTGATGCTTGGTATTCAGGCCAAAGAGTTCAATCTTGGTTTCATCAGACCAGAGAATGTTGTTTCTCATGGTCTGAGAGTCCTTTAGGTGCCTTTTGGAAAACTCCAAGAGGGCTGTGATGTGCCTTTTACTGAGGAGTGGCTTCCGTCTGGCCACTCTACCATAAAGGCCTGATTGGTGGAGTGCTGCAGAGACGGTTGTCCTTCTGGAAGGTTCTCCCATCTCCACAGAGGTACTTTGGAACTCTGTCAGAGTGACCATCGCATTCTTGGTCACCTCCCTGACCAAGGCCCTTCTCCCCCAATTGCTCAGTTTGGCCAGGCAGCCAGTTCTAGCAAGAGTCTTGGGGGTTACAAACTCATTCCATTTCATAATGATGGAGGCCACTGTGTTCTTGAGGACCTTTAATGTTGCAGACATTCTTTGTACCCTTCCTCAGATCTGTGCCTCAACACAGTCCTGTCTTGGAGCTCTACAGACAATTCCTTCAACCTCATGGCTTGGTTTTTGCTCTGACATGCACTGTCAACTCTGGCACCTTATATAGACGGTTGTGTGCCTTTCCAAACAATGTCAAATCAATTGAATTTACCACAGGTGGACTCCAATCAAGTTGTAGAAACAGGATACACCTGAGCTCAATTATCGAGTCTCATAGCAAATGGTCTGAATACTTATGTAAATAACATATTTTTATTTTTTATTTTTAATACATTTGCAAACATGTCTAAAAACCTGTTTTTGCTTTGTCGTTATGGAGTATTGTGTGTAGATTAATGATGGAAAACATAATTTTTTTTACACATATCACCCCTTATTTGAGTCCCATGACATGTGGGGGTCGTAGAGCAAAATGGAGAACACCATCCTGTTCGTGAGAGTCTCATCCTTCCATAGAGTGGAAGGCCAAACCGTTCGGAAGCTACAGACGTTTRCGTGAGAAGACAGATTTTCAGGATGTCTTCTGGTCTGACAAACAACACTGTAGTTCTGCCACTTTCCACCGCAGATGCGGAAGGGAAGGGATCGGTGGATTGACACGCAGCCCATGCAAAAAAACAGATATATTTRTATTATGTTCATTATATTGACGCACTGGTGCATCAATTGACTCTTAAGGACTTTACAGAGTGAATTTAACTCCTGAATCAACGCTAGAAATTTTACACTGAAAAACACTGGCCAATTTGCTGTGTATAGAATGCAGATATAATGTGATCCTGGCACCATTGGACATGTTGAGGGACAGAGTGCCATGGCTGAGCCCGGCTGAGAGGGACCTGTCTCTGGGATGTGTCACTTGACTCCTAGAGAGCTAAACAGTGAGAGAATGGCCGTATTCGAGAGCATCAAATCCAAAATGCATTGTGGGAAAACGGTGATTGACTGACTGATCTACAAATAATAACGAGCAGTTATTTATGATGCAAGGTGATTTATAGATCAGTCAGTTGGTAGTGGCATGCACTGTCAGCTGCAATGTCGAACAAGCCCTAAGTGTTCGACAGGCAAGAAGGATTAAATGAAGGTGTTTTCTAATATCAGTGTTTCTTGATGTCAAGTTAAGCCCATTGATGCTCGCCATTGGTCCTTATCTGTTTCTTTCTAGTTTTGACAACTGTAGCATTGTGGCTAACCCTAACACCTTTCGTTACCTTAATCTCATTCTCCTAACCTGCCACGCTAATTCACCTAACCTGCCATGTTAATTATTCTAACCTGCCACTTTAGTTATCCTAACCTGCTATGTAAAGAAGTAATATGTGTCGAGAACCCATCAGTCTCATAACACCGGAARTGACAATGGCAAGTATCAATGGACTGACCAATAGGAGGCACCAATGGGCGTTTCCTGATATCAAGGAACGCAAAGCTCAAGAAATGCTCCGAATTGCGGTTTTTGCAATTACACTATATTGATCCTGTGTGTGTGTGTGCATCTGTCTGTGTGTATGTCCATGTATGTGTGTGTGCTGTGTGCTGTGACCCTTCACGTCTCCCCGATATGTCCCTGCTAAACCCAACCACAGCCTGAGTGACAAGGGGAATTAGCAGAGTTTGTATTTAACAGTGTTTATTAACCCAGTCAAGTGCCCAGCTGTCGTTGAAGGATATGTCACCTAAAAGGCCACGTTACCTGGCCCATGGAACTAACAGCTGGCCAGTCAAAAATGTGGGTTTGGCACTTTGTTTGTTGCCAATGCACCTTACTAGGTCCAAATATAAGGCGTATCACTTTATAGGGGACAGATTAAGATGTGACACATTCAGCATGAAAATGATTTTTGGGGGGGGAAATGAAGATTCCATGTGTTTTTGAAAGCCTTTGTTGCCAATTACAACATCACCATAGGAGACAGAATAGGWTTACATTTTGACACTTGGCGTGAAACTAAATTTGAATACATTCCATGTTATCTTTGTGGCGATCTCATTTTCACATGCACTGCAGTACAGTAGGGACATGTCTTTATATGTACATGTGTTGCAATACACACCAGAAACATACTACTCCTAACTTGTTTCCCAGTACGAACCTGTTTTCACATATTGTAGGCTTATTTCACAACACACACCAACAACTCTGTCTAAACAATCTGTGTTTTCTGYCTCAACCATCTCATGCTGCCAGACCGTTGCCATATGTAACAGAAGCCTTTATAGTCTCTCTCTGCCCTGTTTGAGATGTGGTCCTCCTAGCCACTGCTAGGTCCTGCATCTCTATCCCAGTCTCCCTGCTCAGCGGTACACTGCAGATTAAAACCCATCTCTCTCTTTGGAGTGGCTCGCAACTGCGACACTAGCACTGTTGAATCCTGGTACATTATAATTGCTTCCCTTTGGAAATATAAATTTACCACACTAATTTAGTTGGCCCCAACACGACATTGATGTTCCTTGATTTGGTCCCAGGCCTTGCTGTGCTGCTCTGTAGCTCCACAAAGCATTGTTGACTCAGGGTGCATCCCAAAAGGCACTCCATAATCTATGTAGTGCACTACTTTTGACCAGAACCCTTTGGACTATGTCGGGAATAGAGTGCCAGTTCAAACCCATCCATGGCCTGAGGTTAAATGGGTTATTGTTCTGTATTATGTGTAAACAGGACAAAGACAAAACACAGACTACTAGGCTTTCTGCTTTTCTGATGTCATTGTAATAACACAGTTTCAGTCAATTCTTCACAATCTGCAGACTTGATTATTGGATTCTGACTTTGATTTGATTTTGTTTCAAAGTATAACAAAGCTCAGAGGATAACACATGAATGTTTTATACATTACTTATTTCCAAACTAGTCTTCAAATTAACTTCTTCCTTGTTCAGATATCCAGAATTGTATTTAACAAGTGAAGAATGTCTACTCTGTCTTGGTCAAGAACTTGAATGCTTCCAAATTGTACTTCATGTGTTAGCGTTTCATTTSCTAGCGTTTCATTTGTACCTTATCTCATAGCTGCAAAATCCATGTTTTGGAGGTTTTCGTGTTGATCTAAATTTGCCTTAATTTCAGAGCTAGAGAGCAATGCAAGTGCTTGGAATAAATTAGGCAGAAATGGCTCATTATTCGCTGTAATTGATTAGGACGTCATGATCTCAGACCTGTGGAATTAATCTAATGATTGATATGATTTGTGATTGATCACTACAGACTTTAATAGCATTCCGTTAATGTATCAATGCTTTCTGAAGGGCACTTCCTGTTTCTGTGCTCCAGCAGGCAGCTGATTAGCTGATGACTTGTGTTCTAGTGTTTGTCCCAAATGGTACATCATTCCCTCTCATCAAAAGTAGTGCACTATGCAGGAAATAGGGTGCCATTTGGGACAAAGTCAAACAGACTAGTGTTCTTTTCTACTCAGCAGCCCCTCCAGCAATTGGAACCCAACTACTATAAACCTGTCCAACAGCGTGTGTCTGTCGGTCTCCCTGAGCTGTTCTGGTGCCAATCAGCCGTCAACGTACATGTGTTCAACAGCCTTTAACCATCCCGTCTGATAAGGCTGTTTAAGAGTCAGACATTTTCAATGTTAGAGAGCGAGCGAGAGGCAGGACAGGCCTCCAGGAGTACACATCAAATTAAATGTTATTTGTCACATGCGCCGAATACAACAGATGTAGACCTTACAGTGAAATGCTTACTTACAAGCCCTGACCAACAATGCATAAATTTTTTTGAATTAGAATAATAAGAATAAGAAATAGAAGTAACAAATAATTAAAGAGCAGCAGTAAAATAACAATGGCGAGAGTATATACAGGGGGTACTGGTACAGAGTCAATGTGTGGGGAAACCGGTTGGTCGAGGTAATATGTACATGTAGGTATAGTTATTTAGTGACTATGCATAGATAATAACAGAGAGTAGCATCAACGTAAAAGGGGGGGGGGTGCAAATAGTCTGGGTAGCCATTTGATTAGATGTTCAGCAGTCTTATGGCTTGGGGGTTAAAGCTGTTTAGAAGCCTCTTGGACCTAGACCTGGCGCTCCGGTACCGCTTGCCATGTGGTAGCAGAGAGAACAGTCTATGACTGGGGTGGCTGGAGTCTTTGACAATTTTTAGGGCCTTCCTCTGACACCGCCTGGTATAGAGTTCCTGGATGGCAGGAAGCTTGGCCACAGTGATGTACTGGGCCGTACGCACTACTCTCTGTAGTGCCTTGCGATCAGAGGCTGAGCAGTTGCCATACCAGGCAGTGACGCAACCAGCCAGGAGTCTCCCGATGGTCCAGCTGTAGAACCTGTTAAGGATCTGAAGACCCATGCCAAATCTTTTCAGTCTCCTGAGGGGGAATAGGTTTTGTCGTGCCCTCTTCACGACGGTCTTGGTGTGCTTGGACCATGTTAGTTTATTGTTGATGTGGACACCAAGGAACTTGAAGCTTTCAACCTGCTCCACTACAGCCCTGTCGATGAGAATGGGGGCGTGCTCGGTCCTCATTTTCCTGTAGTCCACAAACATCTCCTTTGTCTTGATCATGTTGAGGGAAAGGTTGTTGTCCTGGCACCACATGGCCAGGTATCTGACCTCCTCCCTATAGGCTGTCTCATCCTTGTCAGTGATCAGGCCTACCACTGTTGTGTCATCGGCAAACTTAATGATGGTGTTGGAGTCGTGACTGGCTGTGCAGTCATGAGTGAACAGGGAGTACAGGAGGGGACCAAGCAAGCACCCCTGAAGTGCCCCCGTGTTGAGGATCAGCGTGGTGGATGTGTTGTTACCTAACTTTACCACCTGGGTGTGGCTCGTCAGGAAGTCCAGGATTCATTTGTAGAGGGAGGTGTTAAGTCCCAGGGTCCTAAGCCTGTTCCCGGGAAAGCAGTATATCCTTCTCGTCGGACTCGTTAAAGGAAAAATCTTCTTCCAGCTCGTGGTGAGTAATCGCTGTTCTGAGGTCCAGAAGTTATTTTCGGTCATAAGAGACGGTAGCAGCAACATTATGTACAAAATAAGTTACAAACAATGTAAAAAATAAATAAAAAAAGAACACAGTTGGTTCGGAGCATGTAAAACGTTAGCCAACCTCTCAGGCTCAGTTAGAGTGAATGGCAAATTTAAGATCTGCCCAATGCAGCAGCAGCTCTACACTGCAGTGCAGTAACATAGTAACATATGTTTCATTATCCAGCTACTAGCATGGTGTACTACTCAAAGCCTCAGACAGTACTGGCCCACATCATCTTTGATGCATTTTTAATGGCTTCACCCTCTGTTCTACTTTTATCTCTCTGGACTTTGAAGCAGAGTGGTGAAAATGCAGGCTAAGATCTAATAAATCAGAGCTCTTAACAGGACACTAAGGTTGTGGGATTTTGGCTCTGACACGGGCACAGGAAGCCACTAAATGGACTTTTATATGCAGGGTTGGGTATGTTACTTTCTAAATGTAATCCGTTACAGTTAATAGTTACCTCTGCAAAATTGTAATCAGTAAGGTAACTTTTGGATTACCCTAATTTAGTAACGTAATCTGAATACGTTCAGTTACTTTTAGATTACTTTCCCTTTAAGAGGAATTAGAAGAAGACAAAAATGTATGTTACCAATTGAACAACATCTATTGCAGGATAAAATCAATGTTAAAGTTTACATAGTTGGCCATACAGTTGAAGTCGGAAGTTTACATACACCTTAGCCAAATACATTTAAACTCAGTTTTTCACAATATTCCTGACATTTAATCCTAGTAAAAGTTCCCTGTCTTAGGTCAGTGAGGATCACCACTTTATTTTAAGAATGTGAAATATCAGAATAATAGTAGAGAGAATGACTTACTTCAGGTTTTATTTATTTCATCACATTCCCAGTGGGTCAGAAGTTTACATACACTCAATTAGTATTTGGTAGCATTGCCTTTAAATTGTTTAACTTGGGTCAAACATTTTGGGTAGCCTTCCACACACTTCCACACACTGGCACCACATGGCCAGTGTGTTGGGTGAATTTTGGGCCATTCCTCCTGACAGAGCTGGTGTAAATGAGTCAGGTTTGTAGGCCTCCTTGCTCGCACATGCTTTTTCAGTTCTGCCCACAAATCTTCCATAGGATTGAGGTCAGGGCTTTGTGATGGCCACTCCAATACCTTGACTTTGTTGTCCTTAAGCCATTTGCCACAACTTTGGAAGTATGCTTGGGGTCATTGTCCATTTGGCAGACCCATTTGCAACCAAGCTTTAACTCTCTGACTGATGTCTAGAGATGTTGCTTCAATATATCCACATAATTTTTCTCCCTCATGAAGCCATCTATTTTGTGAAGTGCACCAGTCCCTCCTGCAGCAAAGCACCCCCACAACATGATGCTGCCACCCCCGTGCTTCACGGTTGGGATGATGTTCCTCAGCTTGCAAGCTTCCCCCTTTTTCCTCCAAACATAATGATGGTCATTATGGCCAAACAGTTCTATTTTTGTTTGTCAGACCAGAGAACCTTCCTACAAAAAGTATGATCTTTGTGGCTTCTTCCATCTTGAGCGGCCTTTCAGGTTATGTCGATATAGGACTCGTTTTACTGTGGATATAGATCCTTTAGATACTGTACCTGTTTCCTCCAGCATCTTCACAAGGTCCTTTGCTGTTGTTCTGGGATTGCTTTGCACTTTTCGCACCAGTGTATGTTCATCTCTAYGAGATAGAACGCATCTCCTTCCTGAGCAGTATGACGGCTGCGTGGTCCCATGGTGTTTATACTTGCGTACTATTGTTTGTACAGATGAATGTGGTACCTTCATGCGTTTGGAAATTGCTCACAAGGATGAACCCGACTGGTGGAGTTCTACAACTTTTGTATAGGTTTTATATAATTTKTTTTGATTTTGCCATGATGTCAATCAAAGAGGCAGTGAATTTGATGGTAGGGTTTGAAATACAGGTACACCTCCAATTGACTCAAATTATGTCAATTAGCCTATCAGAAGCTTCTAAAGCCATTACATCATTTTCTGGAACTTTCCAACATGTTTAAAGGCACAGTCAACTTAGTGTATGTAAACTTCTGACCCACTGGAATTGTGATACAGTGAACTATAAGTGAAATAATCTGTCTGTAAGCAATTGTTGGAAAAACGACTTGTGTCATGCACAAAGTAGATGTCCTAACCGACTTGCCAAGAACAAGAAATTTGTGGAGTGGTTGAAAAACGAGTTTTAATGACTCCAACCTAAGTGTATGTAAACTTCTGACTTCAACTGTTTATGGATTTTACWTTTTACTTCATGGGTTGGTTATGTACAGTGGCTTGCGAAAYTATTCAACSCCCTTGGTATTTTTCCTATTTTATTGCCTTACAACCTGGAATTAAAATATATTTTTGGGGGGTTGTATCATTTGATGTACACAACATGCCTACCACTTTGAAGACGCAAAATATATTTTATTGTGAAACAAACAAGAAATAAGACCAAAAAACAGAACACTTGAGCGTGCATTACTATTCACACCCCAAAGTCAATACTTTGTAGAGACACCTTTTGCAGCAATTACAGCTGCAAAGCTCTTGGGGTATGTCGCTATAAGCTTGGCACATCTAGCCACTGGGATTTTTGCCCATTCTTCAAGGCAAAACTGCTCCAGCTCCTTCAAGTTGGATGGGTTCCGCTGGTGTACAGCAATATTTAAGTCATACCACAGATTCTCAATTGGATTGAGGTCTGAGCTTTGATTAAGCCATTCCAAGACATTTAAATGTTTCCCCTTAAACCACTCGAGTGTTGCTTTAGCAGTATGCTAAGGGTCATTGTCCTGCTGGAAGGTCAACCTCCGTCCCAGTTTCAAATCTCTGGAAGACTGAAACAGAATTTCCCTGTATTTAGCACCATCCATCATTCCTTCAATTCTGACCAGTTTCCTAGTCCCTGCAGATGAAAAACATCCCCACAACATGATGCTGCCACCACCATGCTTCTGTGTGGGGATGGTGTTCTTGGGGGTGATGGGAGGGTGTGGGTTTGCGCCAGACATAGCGTTTTCCTTGATGGCCAAAAGCGCAATTCTAGTCTCATCTGACCAGAGTACCTTCTTCCATATGTTTGGGGAGTCTTCCACATACCTTTTGGCAAACACCAAACGTGTTTGCTTGTTTTTTTTCTTAAAGCAATGGCTTTTTTTCTGGCCACTCTTTCYTAAAGCCCAGCTCTGTGGAGTGTATGGCTTAAAAAGTGGCCCAATGGACAGATACTCCAATCTCCACTGTGGAGCTTTGCAGCTCCTTCAGGGTTATATTTGGTCTCTTTGTTGCCTCTCTGATTAATGCCCTCCTTGCCTGTTCTGTGAGTTTTGGTGGGAGACCCTCTCTTGGCAGATTTGTTGTGGTGCCATATTCTTTKAATTTTTTAGTAATGGATTTATTGGTGCTCCGTGGGATGTTCAAAGTTTCAGATATTTTTTTAATAACCCAACCCTGTTCTGTACTTCTCCACAACTTTGTTTCTGACCTGTTTGGAGAGCGSKTTGGTCTTCATGGTGCCGCTTTCTTGGTGGRACCCCTTGCTTAGTGGTGTTGCAGACTCTGGGGRCTTTCAGAACAGGTGTATAAATACTGAGATCATGTGACAGATCATGTGACACTTAGATTGCAACACATYTATACTTTATTTCACTAATTATGTGACTTCTGAAGGTAATTGGTTGCACCAGATSTTACTTAGGGGCTTCATAGCAAAGGAGGTGAATACATATGCACGCACCACCTTTCCATTTTTTATATTTTTTTGAAACAAGTTATTTTTTTCATTTCACTTCACCAATTTTGACTATTTTGTGTATGTCCATTACATGAAATCCAAATAAAATATATTTAAATTATAGGTTGTAATGCGGCAAAATAGGAAAAACGCAAAGGGGGATGAATTATTTTGCAAGGCACTGTAGATATCAATAATAAGTGATATCTGTATCGCCGTAGACTACACCACTGCTGTCATACTTACCTCCAAGCATTTCTAAATTGGATTATCTGTCACGACTTCCGCCGAAGTTGGTCCCTCTCCTTGTTCGGGTGGCGCTCGGCGGTTGAAGTCACRGACCTTTTAGCCATCGCTGATCCACTTTTCATTTTCCATTGGTTTTGTCTTGTCTTCCATCACACCCGGTTCCAATTCCATCAATTACATGTTGTGTATTTAACACTGTTCTCCCCCCATGTCCTTGTCGGTAATTGTTTCTTGTAGTGCTTATGCACGGTATGCTYGTATTTACCGGGTTTTGTTTGACCCATTTATTGTATTGTTCTGTTGACGGTGGTTTATGGATATTGAACGACACCGTTGTAAATCAGTTTTCGCTCTCCTGCGCCTGACTTCTCTGCCGCCAGTACYCACCTCACTACATTATCTTTGGATGCAGTCGCACCATTGGAAGACATAGCTTGGACTGTAGCCTACAAAAGCCTATTCCTGCTTTTTTCCCGCGAACCATCAAACACATTTGGAGTGTCATCATAGTGGTCTCTGAATTTTGGTCAGACTCGCTTTCGTTGAACAAATTTAAACTTGCGCCTTTTCCAATGCTGATTTGAATGTCATTGATTAAACAAAGAAGCTTCAAAGATCTGTTTTCGCTAACATCCTTTCTGAATTTCAAAGTAATCCTGGAAGTAATCATCTAGTTTTTCGAAAGTATCTCTATTATGATTACAATATTTTTGCTGGTAACGAAACGGATTAGTTAYTTTTTTTGTAATCCCTTACATATAACAGATTACATGTAATCCGTTACTCCCCAACCCTGCTCATAGTGATGGCAGAGGCTAGTATTGAGGAGCTCATCAGCATACTGTAGCACAGAGAGAGAGCACTACTATTAAGCTCTACAGGAGTGGATTTGAGACCCATACCCCTCCCTGCTCTCTTTCTCTCTCCTCTCTCTCTTGGTTAATCCATCCTGACACTGGGTGGCTGCCCTATAGTATGTGCAGGGAGTAGTAGTGAGGCTGGCGTAGATCTCCAACAGTTTGCATGGCTTTCCTGGGTAAAATCACATCCGCATCGAATTTGCTTTAATGATTTTCCTAAACGAGGTAAATGTCAAAAACCAATATCTTCAAACTATGTGCATCATGACCAATTCCTRTGCTTGGATTGTAATTATGCAGTTTGTTTGATTTGCTCATGATGAGGACCTCTATATTGTTATTGGGAAGCCTTTCCACCATGGCATGAAGGAGAATTATGTTATAGCTTGAGATTATAATGCAGGCTCTTCAAAGACATTGAGCTGCTAATTGCTGATTGTTGTCAACAGACATTTTAATAGAAACCATCTTGAGGGTCCTCTCCGCTCTGTAATTAAGTCATATCTGCAACCTATTCCCTATTTAGTTCACTACTTTTGACCAGGGCCCAAAGGCCTCTGGTGAAAAGTATTGCACTATATAGAAAAACAGGGTGTGATTTGGGACACAGATATGACTTAATTACAGAAAGAGGAGGACCCTCAAGATGGTTTCTATTAAAATGTCTGGTGACAACAGTCAGCAATTAGCTGCTCTATGTCTTTGAAGAGCCTCTACTGTAACCACAAGCTATAGCATAATTATCCTTCATGCCACATTCAGGGCCAGAGAGATCCAGACAACAGACATCTCTGACTGTAAGGATATTGTTTCTGCGGTACAGTGTGGGGGTCTGTATTCTGCCTGCTTCCCTTCCTGCCTGCCTGACTGGCTGTGTTAAAAGTATAATGTATCTGCTGGAGAGTGGTGGGGGAGATAGGTCGGTATCATCCCTGCCTCCCTGCCAGGCAGTCAGGCTGGCCAGGTTAAGATGTCTGTCACGATATCACTGCTGCTGCTCCTCTCACACTGCAGGGATTTATTTTTTATTTAACCTTTATTTAACTAGGCAAGGAAAGAGGGAGAGAGAAAGAGACACGGTTGAAAGAGGAGTCAAAGGAGAAGAAAGAGGAAGCCTTCCCTTAACTGCCAACCTCTCACTACATTTAGGACTTTCCCACAGTCTTAAACATAAAGGTGCAAGTTGGAACCAAATCAGGTTCTTGAGAGCGATGCTATAGGGCAAGTGTCATACTCATGCCACAGAGGGCTGAGTGTCTGCAGGTTTTTGCTCCACACTTGTACTTGATTGATAAATTAAGGTCACTAATTAGTAAAGAACTCTCTTCACCTGGCTGTCTAGGTCTTAATTGAAAAGGGGAAAAAACCTGCAGACACTAGGCTCTCCATGGAATGAGTTTGACACCCCTGCCATAGGGAACCATTTTAGGGTCTCTGAAGATCCATAAATGGGATTGTTCTTTGAAGAACCATTAACAAAATTCCAAATGAGAATTGTTTCGMCCCTACAGGACCATAATTGAATAGCCCTACTGTAGGATTTTAAGCCTTATTTGCATAATTCCCAGGGTGTCTTTCCAGTGAATTTTAGAGTTACCAGTACCACCCACGATGACTGTGTTTGCTATTGACAGAGACATGATTTTTGCATTCATTCATTTATAGTCTTTGAAGGATTAGGAATATTTGTAAATGCCGTGTCAAGAACCCCACATGACCGGGAGCTTTTTAAGACTCAAAGTGCTGCTTTTGTCAGGCTCTTCCCTACCCTATGATCATGGATTATCATCCTGTCTTTTCTGCCTTCACACCAGAGGAGGCTGATGGGAGGAGCTATAGGAGGACAGTCATTGTAACGGCTGGAATGGAATAAATAGAAAGGTATCAAACGCATCAATCATATGGAAACCACATGCTTGACTCGGTGCCATTKATTCCATTCCAGCCATTACAATGAGCCTGTCCTCCTATAGCTCCTCCCACGAGCCMCCACTTCTTCACYCACACATGAATATGTTGGTACCAGATGACAGTATTGGCTGTGACTATTTGTTTGTTGCCYGCTTTGACACAACATCCTCGGCCCAATGTCAGGCTGTGAAGAGGTGGCTTCTGGGTCGTGTCGGSCTGGTGACAGGCCCCTGTCACCTCTGGCTCTGGAATCAAGGGGGGTCGAGTGGGGTGCAAGTCGTCACTCCACTCTCCATTTTACCGACAGACCAGAGAGACCCCGATCTTGATATACCACTCATCTTCTCCCGATCAAAGACACAATCTGTCTTCCTATGCTACACTGTTAGGTACTTTGTAATTTTATCAGTAACTCACTGCATTTGTGTCATGATGRGAACAGTAAGAATTTGTGTCACTACCAAAGTTTTATGGTTTTAAATGACTGTCTTTTATTGTCTGGATAACTCACTTGTAGAATTTGCTTGCAGTAGGTCTCTTAAAAAAAGAGAAGCTGCTCAAGGTTATTAAACAGAGGCGCCAAGTTATTCTTCTTTTGTTMATATCAGGTAACGTGAAACCTACTGTAACTCTGGCCCTGATATGCAGTGTCTCCAAACCCCCTTTGATTTAAAARCTGGTCTTGGTATTTTTCATTTAAATGTACGCAGCCTAAATCAACTGATGCAATTGTGTTTTCTGAAACCTCAGCCAGTCTGTTCTTGATAAGGATATTTGTATAAATGGTTACAATGTGTATCGCACTGACCGAGTGGGGGTGGGGGTGGGGTTGGGGGTGTATATAGAAAGGTGGGGGTGTGGCTATATATGTAAAGACTAAATTCTTTGTAAGTGTGGCAAGTCTGAAACTATTTGTAAACAGTTGGAATTTCTTGC
Organism: Salvelinus sp. IW2-2015; assembly: GCF_002910315.2. Classification (NCBI taxonomy): domain Eukaryota; kingdom Metazoa; phylum Chordata; class Actinopteri; order Salmoniformes; family Salmonidae; genus Salvelinus; species Salvelinus sp. IW2-2015. The sequence goes on along the minus strand of NC_036853.1, from coordinate 27,482,184 downwards.
TTTGAATCTTGAGGTTTCAAAGGGRCTCTCTATAACTGTGATTGGCTGTTATAGACCCCCCTCTGCTCTCATAATGCATTTTCTTCTCTGATGCACCTTATGTCTAAACTTCTTTATAGTGAAATTATCTTGATTGGTGATCTCAGTAGGTGTTGGTTAAAGTCGGTGTCTGATGATTTTAAAATGTATTGTCATTTATGAATCTTACCCAGTTGTTAACTCAACCACCGGTCSAAATCTCAAATGTCCAGAGAAATCTACCCTGATTGATTTGATATTGACAAATGTTCCACATAAATATTCTGCGGTTGGTGTTTTCTGTTATGATTTAAGTGACCATTGTGCTGTTGTTGCTGTTAGAAACACAAAGGTTCCTAAGACAATCCCACACTTTATTCGTAAGAGAAATTGTAATAGTGTTAATGAGCAGGCTTTCTTTCAAGATTTGTTTTATTTTGACTGGAGAAAGATTGAGTTTATTCCTATTTGGAAACTGCCTGGAAATTCTTTCATTATGTTTTTTTCCAAATAGTAAACAAACACGCCCCATTCCGCAGGTTCAGAGTTACAAGCTGTCTTMTATTATTCACAAACATAATCTAGCCTGAGCTAAGGCAAGGAAATCCTGTTCTAATGCTGATTTGCTTCTTTTTAGGCAGCTACGAAACAAGTATTCTTATCAGGAATATTTGATGTATGTTACCACTGATTGATTTATTTCACCTTTATTTAACCAGGTAGGCAAGTTGAGAGCAAGTTCTCATTTACAATTGCGACCTGGCCAAGATAAAGCAAAGCAGTTCGACACYTACAACAACACAGAGTTACACATGGAGTAAAACAAACATACAGTCAATAATACAGTAGAAAAATAAGTCTATATACAATGTGAGCAAGTGAGGTGAGAGAAGGGAGGTAAAGGCAAAAAAAAGGCCATGGTGGTGAAGTAAATACATTATAGCAAGTAAAACACTGGAATGGTAGATTTGCAGTGGAAGAATGTGCAAAGTAGAGATAGAAATAATGGGGTGCAAAGGAGCAAAATAAATAAKTAAATAAATACAGTAGGAGGAGAGGTAGTTGTTTGGGCTAAATTATAGATAGGCTATGTACAGGTGTAGTAATCTGTGAGCTGCTCTGACAGCTGGTGCTTAAAGCTAGTGAGGGAGATAAGTGTTTCCAGTTTCAGAGATTTTTGTAGTTCGTTCCAGTCATTGGCAGCAGAGAACTTGAAGGAGAGGCGGCCAAAGGAAGAATTGGTTTTGGGGGTGACCAGAGAGATATACCTGCTGATAACCTGAATGACCCTAGAAAGTTTTGGAAGGCTATTAAGTCTATGTCTGGTAACAGTAATGTTAATGAATTACCGTCATGTGTATTGAAGGACTATTGCTGTATATGACAAAACTSWAATGCTGAATTGTTTCAATGAGCACTTTGTATCATCTGGTAGGCTGTTTGAGTAMTCACTGTCTCTGTACAACCCTGTGTGGATAAACCGGTGAGAGCTGGTCAAACTTTMAGCTTTTTGCCATTCTGCAGGAGGTYCATAAAGCCCTGAAATCCTTAGATCAGAGAAAACCTGCAGGTCCTGAACTTCATGATCCCTGATTTGTAAAACTGGCAGCTGATTTCATAGCTGAACCACTTACATATCTATTCAATCTAACCCTGGAATGTAATGAAATTCCAAGGATCTGGAAATCAGCATTTGTCCRACCACWTTTAAAAGGGGGAGATCCAACTCTTTTAAATAATTSTAGGCCAATCTCAAAGCTGTCACCCCTGGGGGAAAAACTTGAAACCCTAGTGAACAGCTAAAATAGTTTRTATMTACTAACTSTACTTTATCCATGTTCCAATCGMARTTCAGGAAGAAGCATAGCACAATTGCAGCAGCCATGAAGCTTTTAAATGARATCACTGAAGCCCTTGACAAAAAACAGCACTGTGTCTCACTTTTTATTGATCTCTCGAAGGCTTTTGATACAGTTGATCATGCTATACTGAGGCAGAGATTGTCAAGCACACTGTGGCTTGGAAAATAATTCACCCCCTTTGCATTTTTCCTATTTTGTTATATTACAACCTGTAATTTAAATAGATTTTTATTTGGATATCATGTAATTGACACAAAGAAAATAGTCCAGATTGGTGAAGTGAAATAAAAAAAATWACTTGGTTCAAAAAAATCTAAACAGAAAAGTGACGCGTGCATATGAATTCACCACCTTTGCTATGAAGCCCCGAAATAAGATCTCGTGGAACCAATCATCTTCAGAAGTCACATAATTAGTTAAATAAAGTCCACCTGTGTGCAATCTAAGTGTCACATGACCTGCCACATGATCTCAGTATATATACACCTGTTCTYAAAGGCCCCAGAGTCTGCAACACCACTAAGCAAGGGGCACCACCAAACAAGTGGCACCATGAAGACCAAGGTGRTCTCCAAACAGGTCAGAAACAAAGTTGTGGAGAAGTACAGATCAGGGTTGGGTTACAAAAAAATATCKGAAACTTTGAACATCCCACGGAGCACCATTAAATCCATTATTAKAAAAGGGAAAGAATATGGCACCACAACAAACCTACCAAGAGAGGGCKACCCACCAAAACTCACGGACCAGGCAAGGAYGGCATTAATCAGAGAGGCAACAAAGAGACAAAAMATAACCCTGAAGGAGCTGCAAAGCTCCACAGCGGAGATTGGAGTATCTGTCAATAGGACCACTTTAAGCCATAGACTCCACAGAGCTGGGCTTTACGGAAAGAGTGGTCAGAAAAAAAACATTGTTTGAACAAAAAAAACATTGCTTGAGAAAAAAAATAAGCAAATGCATTTGGTGTTCACCAAAAGGCATGTGGGAAACTCCCCAAACATATGGAAGAAGGTAGACTGGTCAGATGAGACTAAATTTGCGCTTTTTGGCCATCAAGGAAAATGCTATGTCTGGCGCAAACCCAACACCTCCCATCACCCGAGAACACCATCATTTTTCACTCTGCAGGGACTGGGAAGCTGGTCAGAATTGAAGGAATGATGGATGGTGCTAAATACAGGGAAATCTGTTTCAGTCTTCAAGAGATTTGAGACTGGGATGGAGGTTGACCTTCCAACAGGACAATGACCCTAAGCATACTGCTAAAGCAACACTTGAGTGGTTTAAGGGGAAACATTTAAATGTATTGGAATGGCCTAGTCAAAGCTCAGACCTCAATCSAATTAAGAATCTGTGGTAAGACTTAAAGATTGCTGTACACCAGCGGAACCCATTCCAACTTGAAGGAGCTGGAGCAGTTTTGCCTTGAAAAATGGGSAAAAATCCCAGTGGCTAGATGTACCCAGTTTATAGAGACATACCCCAAGAGACTTGCAGCTGTAATTGCTGCAAAAGGGTGCTCTAAAAAGTATTGACTTTGGGGGGGGTGAATAGTTATGCACACTCAAGTGTTCTGTTTTTTAGTTTTATTTCTTGTTTGTTTCACAATAAAATATATTTTGCATCTTCAAATTGGTTGGCAAGTTGTGTAAATCAAATGAAACAAACCCCAAAAAACCTATTTTAATTCCAGGTTGTAAGGCAACAAAATAGGAAAAATGCCAAGGGGGGTGAATACTTTCGCAAGCCACTGTATCAGGTATGTCTATATCCTGGGAAATGTTCTTGTTACTTACAACCTCATGCTAATCACATTAGCCTACGTTAGCTCAACTGTCCCGCGGGGGGGTGGACAACGACGACACTGATCCCCATTTCAGGAAACTAGGCATATGTCACAATTAACGACTTCACAGATGAGCTATTTGAATGTTTTAAAAAAAATCAAAATGTGTTTTTTGGTCAGAAATGTTTTCTGTAACATTTGAACTTTCATGTGCCTTTATAACCTACGTGTATGCCATCTCTAAATACGAATACAATTGTTAAATAACAAGCCTTGTTGGTTAAGCCACAGAAAAAGTCAGTAACCTTCCCATTAGCAATGCTTGGCAAAGATAATGAGTGGGCTGGACACGCAGAGAGAGGAGTTTGGATTGGTTTGCCATATAGCAGGTTTCTGTCTATTTGAGCTGGTCAGTCTGTGTTGGTAATCCTGTCGAACTCAGCTTTTTTTTTTTATGTATCATGTAGTGGAGCTGCATAAGTGTTATTCTCCACTTTCTGTGTGTTGTTCTCCACTTTCTGGAGGATTGAGTTTTGGAATCAGTGGAATTAGAGTAAGKTAGCTAAAGAGATGGAGAAAACACCTGTCTCCGGATTACATTTTCAAACTAAGGGCAACAGTGGCATGGCATCCATGTCAGAGAAACACGTCCGTCAAGCTGTTCTAGCTAGAAATATTTTCAGATATTACACATGTCTAATTTTGACGGAAAGTGGTCTCATTTCAAGCTAAAGTGTACTGTTAGGTAGCTAGCTAACGTTAGCTGGCTGGCTCCGTTGCTAATGTTACGTGTATGAAGATATTATTTATATCCCAGAGCCATTTGCTTTGCTTTGCTAGTTAGAGCCTAATATTAGCTAGCTAACATTGAACCTGGTTGGTTAGCTCCCAGCAGATTCATGCAGGGTAGAAACGACATGATTTGGCACTATGTTCATTGTTGTTTAACTAGCTAATGTTAGCTGGCTGGCTCGCTAYRTAATGTTACATAGTGTGTAATCTTACACGTTGTTTACCTAGCTAGGTTCATTGTTTATGTAGCTAGCTAGCTACATGTCTTAAGCTAAAGTGWACAACACTCATTGAATATGTCGGTGTCAGTAAACATTGGCAAAAAAGCGTAATGAAATTGTTGCCAGCAGAGCTGGTTAGGCTGTTTTATTGTTATCGAGAGGTAAACAAATCYTCYGCCAGAGCGTCAACTGTGCGCTCTGAACGCTCCGACAGTGAAACGAGATGGGTGGGGCAAAAGCTTAAGAGGGGGTGAYCGATGCTGAATGGGTGTAGAAGAGCTCTTCATTAGATACCAAAACATTCAAAGGCCATTTTCTCAAAAGTTAGTTTACAAGTTTATCAACTTTCAAAGCAGAATTACTTTTCCATTGTTCCTCATATTTAGTGTATGATWTACTATTTTGTAGTGTCTACTTTTATCCAATGTAAAAAACACAATTTCAAATGTTGCTACATARGACCAAATCCAGGTGGTGAGTCACAAATATTGTACATTCCAGGTGTTCAAAGCTCTTAGATTGCTGGAATGGAATAAATTAAATGGTATCAAACACATAACCACCCCCGCACCAAAAAAAATGGTTTGATACCATTTCATTCARTACATTCCGGCCATTATTATGAGCCGTCCTGCCCTCAGGGGCCTCCACTGACGTAAATTATATATTTCTGTATTTCATTTTCAATAAGTTTGCAAAAATGTCAAAAAATATGTTCTCACTTTGTCATTATGGGGTATTTTGTGTAGATGGGTGAGACAAAAATGTCATCCATTTTTGAATTCAGGCTGTAACACAACTAAATGTGGAATAAGTCAAGGGGTATGAATATTTCCTGAAGGCACTGCATATCACTGTGATTCTGCTCTGCTTCAATGTAGCTAGCTAGCTATCAATAATAGTAAAATGTAGCCTAATTAGCCTTCATGCATTGCCTAAATGTATAARTTGATAAACTGTGAGAAAAGGCAGAGAAGGTTTTCACGACACATGTGTCATGCATGTCTCATACAAGAATCATAGATGAATCACACAAATACAGTGGTTCTTCCTTTAAAAGTTGCGGGGTACTGCAGCACAGCTTGCGGGGTGCCYCAGAATTCTATGGTACATTATTTAAGTGTCAGCCATTGTTGCCAGAATGACACAATTTACCACAATCTGCCACCATCTACCACAAATGGTCGCAGCATAAGCTGAAAACTTTTAAAGGAAGAACCACTGTACTGTACATGAATGATGAAACATACTTAAAGAACCCATCCCCCTTACAATACCTCAATTTTATTGTTACATTGTGCTAACTGCTAGGCTTGTGAAGTGAACATATAACATGGAGTATGGCTGTTTTCTCTTAGGACACAGTCATCACAGCCAGCTCTCTCTCTGCATTCACATGGCGTGTCTGGACAGGACTCCTCAGCCTGTCTGTTGCTCTCTGGATGGAGCCTATAATTTGTCCCAAATGGCCCCCTACTCTCTTTTTAGTGCWCTACTTTTGACCAGGGCCCATAGGGCTCTGGTCAAAAGTAGTGTACTATAAAGGGAATGGGGTGCCATTTGGGGGGGACACCCCCAGGATGGGCCACCCCCAGGTTGGGCCTTCACATCTCCTTATACCATTTCAAAGACACTTCATGGTTTCTCCCGTTGCTGAGCTACCTGAGCTGGCCAATAGACGTGAAGAGAAAATGAAGAAGAAGAAGGGAGACTTGATGGAGAGGCTTCCCGGTACACTGACACAAACCTCCATATCAATAACAGTGTCAAGACATGGGAGAGAAAAAATATTGTTTTAGGTAAATMAGTTGAGAAAGTTTAGAGAGCCTCGACCACAAAAGAGCCCCTGCTCATACAGGCACTCTATAGCCTCACGTGTTCATTGCCTTGTAGGTTACTTTGTGGTTCAGAATGGGYATGAACACTGGTTTATGAAACACTTTGACAAGCATGAGCCGGATCAAGCCTAATTGGTGTGTCCAACTGCCAGATGGGCGGCTCCCATTTCAGACAAGACGAGCAATAGATTCACTTTTTGAAAATGGCATTCCCTGCATAGTGCACTATTTTTGAAATACTACACAATTTTTGTGTTGGATGTTATTTGGGACTCATCCACAGWCAGTCACTATCATAAATAGCGAAGGCTTGATAATCAAATGGTGATTAAATTCCATCTATTTTGAAATCTTCTTCAAAAGCTTATGGTTGGAGGGAGAGGCCTTTGAATCCCCACTTCAAAGAGCAGAGACATAAACAGAAAGACTGCCTTCATAAGAAAACCAAATTACTAGTGTRACAGAGAAACTTTGGTTGATCCACATCAAACTATGGTAAACCGTTACACTTAAACCCCAGGCTACAACCTGTGTCTGTGCGTGCATGTACGTTCTTGCTTGTATGTCTTTGTGTGCATGTATATTCTTTGTGTGTAAGTCACGAGTGTCTTTCCATAAATGTGTCYCTCTCTACGTGACATGTAGGAGAATATAACATATTAGATCTGGTAAAAGAGAATTTCTTTGTATTTTTTTTGTACCATCATCTTTGAAATGCAAGAGAAAGGTCATAATGTATTATTCCAGCCCAGGTGAAATGTAGATATTGGCCACTAGATGGCAGCAGTGTATGGGCAAAGTTTTAATCTGATCCAATGAACCATTACATTTATGTWAAAAATGTTGTATCAAGACAGCCCAAATGTGCCTAATTTGTTTATTTATAACTTTTCATGTTCAAAATTGTGCACTCCTCAAACAATAGTATGGCATTATTTCACTGTAATAGCTACTGAAAATTGGACAGTGCAGTTAGATTAACACGAATGTAAGCTTTCTGACAATATCAGATATGTCTATGTCCTGGGAAATGTTCTTGTTACTTACAACCTCATGCTAATCGCTTTAGCCTATGTTAGCTCAACCGTCCCGCAGGGGACCCCCCAATCCTYAAGAAAGGAAAGGGTTAGGCACTAGGGTTAGCATGAGGTTAAAATTATTGTTAAGGTTAGTGTTAGGGTTAAAATCAGATTTAATGACCACTGTGCAGAGCTGCATTCAGAACCAAGATTCATGATGAAAAATCCTAACCTGCATACTAGAACACAAACATAGCCTCCTCAAATGTGAAATGTGTTGTTTTACAGGGATTAGCTCCATTAGTGGAGGAATCTGCAACGCAATTAACCTGCCCTGAGCACAGCAAAGCCTGCTCTCAGATTCCTGCTGTATGGCACCGGGCTGGGGGCCAGGGTGGATGACACAGGCAGACGGGGGGCTCAGGGGCTGAACAGAGTATGGTAGTAGGGGCCAGGCGCACCAATTTGTGTCCAGAACTGCTCACTACTGGAATTTGTTCACTGCCTGTATGGACCCGTAGAGATCTTTCCTCTGTTAGCTAGGGGTCACCTGCACAAACACACAGACTGTGTCATTATGAATAGGAGCTAGCTGGCTGTGACGCGGCCCCAAAGTGAGGTATAGCAACATATAGGCCACCGAGAGGTAAATGGTGACATCTCTAAATAAAAGACTAACAGACTGTAGAGAGGGACTGTTGAATTAGCCTGCTTACAATAGGCTGGTTGAAGGACGTAGGCTGTGCCCCAAATGGCATATGGGCCCTTGTCAAAATATGTGCACTACATAGGAAATAGGGTGCCATTTGGGACACAGCCGTATGCCTAGCTGCTGAAATGTAATCTCTCCCTTGAGAAGCTACCAGTTCTCTGGTGAACAAAGTAAGATACAGCTTGTTCAAGGAAACGACCTTTTCACCCAAATACATGTCTATCTGATGGAGTGTATTATCAATGAAAGAAGAACGGGTTGACCAGTTTATAGAAACTAGCCTATTTTCTTTGTTTCATTTGACTACTTACACTACCTTTAAAAAGTTTGGGGTCACTTAGAAATGTCCTTGTTATGAAAGAAATGGCARGTTGTGTTAGCTAATCTAAGTTCATCATTTAAAAAGGCAAATTGATCATTAGAAAACCCTTTTACAATTATGTTAGCACAGCTTAAAACATTTGTGCTGATTTAAAGAAGCAATAAAACTGGCCTTCTTTGGACTAGTTGAGTATCTGGAGCATCAGCATTTGTGGGTTCCATTACAGGCTCAAAATGGCCAGAAACAAAGAACTTTCTTCTGAAACTCGTCAGTCTATTCTTGTTCCGAGAAATGAAGGCTATTCCATGCGAGAAATTGCCAAGAAACTAAAGATCTCATACAACGCTGTGTACTACTCCCTTCACAGAAGAGCGCAAACTGGCTCTAACCAGAATAGAAAGAGGTGTGGGAGGCCTCGGTGCACAACTGAGCAAGAGGACAAGTACATTAGAGTGTCCTCAACGTCAACAGTGAAGAGGCGACTCTGGGATGCTGGCCTTCTAGGCAGAGTTGCAAAGAAAAAGACACATCTCAGACTGGCCAATAAAAATAAAAGATTAAGATGGGCAAAACAACACAGACACTGGACAGAGGAACTCTGCCTAGAAGGCCAGCATCCCGGAGTCGCCTCTTTACTGTTGACGTTGAGACTGGTGTTTTGCGGGTACTATTTAATGAAGCTGTCAGTTGAGGACTTGTGAGGCATCTGTTTCTCGAACTAGACACTCTAATGTACTTGTCCTCTTGCTAGCTCCTATTTCTTGGTGACCCCAAACTTCTGAACGGTAGTGTATATCCCTTTTGAAAAAAAAAAAGAATGTTCTCATTAAGCCACACACTGTATACTATCTTTCATGCGGAACATTCACCAAAAAATTATGCTTTTATMCCTTATCTTCAGAATAATATATTTTGATTTCCCCAAGCAGGCAGGCACAATAAAAAGTTGAATTACAATTGCTTTATTTAACCTCTTGAATCTGTATCTACTGCATTAACGCCAAGTTGCGAAACAAATAAAGCTTTCTCTCTAAAACTGAGGTTGTTATTTTAAAAACTACAGGGATAGTATAGATACTGGTTTTGGGTGAAGTATGCTAATATTACCGTGGAAGATGGGGACTTGTGGAGAACACACACAGGCCCCTTGAATCTACATGCTCACACACAAACTCTCAACTTGGCAACTTAGTCTCACCTTAGTACAAGGTATCTCAGGGCAAAGATTGGCCAGAGGACAACTATTAGAGGCGCTAGTCTTTAGTTAACGCTCTGTGACTGCTTTGTGTGTTTGTACGTGCGTTTACTTTGACCAGGTGGGGTTACTTTGTTAACAGACAGAAACAGTTGAAGTCAGAATTTGCAATTCTAACAAGACCAGACAGACAAATCTGGCTCTAGATAAAATAACACCTAGAAAACTGAGAATCGCTTTAATCACCAAAATATAAATTAATCCAATACCAACTTTCCTTCAAATTCTTTGCACTTGACCACTTCTGCTATATAACACATTTTCAGAACAAAACTAAATGCAGTAAAGAGCAACACTTACCCATGTCAAGGTCCAAATGAAAAATACACAATAAAGGAAACTCCTCAGGAAATAAAACTTGTCTTTGAAACTGCTGTCATTCCTCAAAAATACATACAAGATTCTACTCAATATCCTTTAGTCCTTTAGCACAAAACCTCAGACAGTTTGAAGTCAGAGAGAGAGAGAGAGAGAGAGCCCAGGGTGGTGGGGACTAGCCACTACAGGTGGAGGGAAAGAAACTGGGAAAGAAGGAAGGTTGCAGCATTTCAGGTTGGCTGCTAAGTAGTCTCTGGTTGTGTCTTTACTCCTTTGCCTCGAGCTGCCTGGCCCTCTCCTAACTGTGCTGTGTGAAATGGCCACCGTCTGTAAAGATTCCACTGAATCCTACAAACAGTGTGGGAGCCTTGCTGGGGTCACTGGAGCTCGATCTCTCCTGGGACACTCTCCAATGAATACCCACAGAGTTCTGAACAGGCCAGCAAAGCCACCGCCAATGCTATACTGTGACGTCACAGGTGTTGAGTTTCAAGCCAGGGTTTGAGGGAGGTGTTTTCAGGGGTCTGAGCCAATGGGAGGGTTTGTTGCAGGTTTGATTTTACACAGGTAGAACGAGACTCCTCCACCTCTCTCCCACCTAACCTGGCACTGAGCGGCCGAGAAGGAAAGAAGACAGAGAGACAGAGGGGTGGGGTTGGGTTGGGTGGGGTGGGGGTTTAGCAAAGCATGTCTTGAGTATGTAGAAGTCGTTATTTGCCTGAAAACATGCAGACTGACTCTCTCTAACCAGCTGGAACGCTAATCCTGTTTGTGAGGTGAAGGAGTTTAAAAAGAACACTCATTGATTGTCAGTTTAAACTCAACCTGTCTGAAAAAATAGAYTAGAGCTACAGTAAAGACCATTCAAATAATGGTACAGACACACCGAGAAATCTGACTATCGTAGGTACTTGGCACAGCAGGAGGCCATTCCCTCTTGCTAGAACAAAATACTTCCCTACAGTGTACCAACCTGGTACAGACAAATCTTCCGTGTCTACTTGTAGAATCGCAATGCTCTTCAGTGGTTGAGGTCTTGACTTTGAGCCAATCAGAGAGCACAAACCTCCACGTGGGGGAGCCTACAGAAGTGACAAGAAAAATGGAAAAAGAGGTTCCTTTTCCTGGTGTAATCCACCCCCTACTATTAGAATAAAACTCTTGATGTACTGGACTCATGATGGATCTCCTCTCTCTCTTTCCTTTCCATCTTGCTCCAAGGGATGGAAGACTGGGATATCCAGCTGGAGCAATACATGAATTTACATATTTTATTAAATTAAAGAACCCAATAAAGCAAACTGTTGGGGCATTTTGATTTTTATACTCCAGTTGAAAGTACAAAAAAGAAATAGCAATGTGACTTGTATTAACACTATTTCAATGTTTAACATTGTGTTAACACCATTTCACAATAATGTTTTCTGAACAAAAAATTATAATCTTAGCCATTAACAACTAATCGTTCTATAGTTCAGATTAAATCATTTGGTGTCATAAACCAATAACAAAGAATGCAGAGAACAAGGTAAAGCAATTGTCCCAGTGTATTTAGATTGCCATTATGGAGACTCCTATTGGATACATGTAATTGTTGCAACCAACAAATGTTGGGTTAGTTTTAAGGACTTGTGGGTGAGTTTTGAGTGTTAATTTAACTGGAAAATGTAGCTAGACCTGCCAACTATGTGCAGAATAGAGCTTTTTTTTCTAGAACAAGTCTTTACATCTTTTACATCTAGCTAAGGCGTTTTGTGCTTGAATACGTTTTTGTTTTATTAGGTTTCTGTTTGATAATCTACACCTGGACATAAGTTAGCTAGCTACTGTAGGCAGTCACATACACTATATACAAAAGTATGTGGAAACCCATTCAAATTAGTGGATGTGGCTATTTCTGCCACACCCGTTGCTGACAGGTGTATAAAATCGAGCACACAGCCATGCAATCTCCATAGACAAACATTCACAATAGAATGGCCTTACTGAAAGCTCAGTGACTTTCAACGTGGCACTGTCATAGGATGCCACCWTTCCAACAAGTAAGTTCGTCAAATTTCTGCCCTGCTAGAACTGCCCCGGTCAACTGTAAGTGCTGTTTTTGTGAAGTGGAAACATCTAGCAGCAACAACGGCTCAGTGATGAAGTAGTAGGCCACACAAGCTCAATGAATGTGACCGCAACACTCAATACTGAGTTCAAAACTGCCTCTGGAAGCAAGGCAACGCAGGCTGTTTGTCAGGAGCTTCATGAAATGGGTTTCCATGACCAAGCAGCCATACACAAGCTTAAAATTACCAATGTGCAATGCCAAGCGTCGGCTGSAGTGGTGTAAAATCACCTCCATTTGACTCTGTAGCAGTGGAAACACATGCTCTGGAGTGATGAATCACGCTTAATCATCTGGCAGCTCGACGGATGCTACCTGCCCATATGCATAGTGCCAACTGTAAAGTTTGGTGGAGGAGGAATAATGGTCTGTGGCTGTTTTTCATGGTTCGGGCTAKGCTCCTTAGTTCCAGTGAAATGAAATCTTAACGCTGCAGCATACAGTGGCATTCTAGACGATTCTGTGCGTCCAACTTTGAGCAAACAGTTTGGGGAAGGCCCTTTCCTGCATGAAAATGCCCCTGTGCACAAAGCGAGGTCCATACAGAAATGGTTTGTCGAGACCGGTGTGGAAGAACTTGACTGGCCTACATAGAGCCCTGACCTCAAACCCATCGAACACCTTTGGGATGAATTGGAACGCCGACTGCGAGCCAGGCCTAACTGCCCAACATCAGTGCCCGATCTCACTAATGCTCTTGTGGAAATCCTTTCCAGAAGAGTGGAGGTGTCACGTTCGTTGAATGGAGGAGACCAAGGCGCAGCGTGATGTGAATACATTCTTCTATTTATTAACGAAGAAACACTAAACAAACACGCTAGCTATATATATATATATATATATATATATATATATATATATATATATATATATATATAAGTGCAGACACAGGTAACTAACCATAGACAATAACCCACAAACTAAACTGGAAAATGGCAACCTAAATAGGATCCCCAATCAGAGACAACGATCAACAGCTGCCTCTGATTGGGAACCAATCCAGGCCACCATAGACCTACATATGCCTAGACTAACTACACACACCTAGACATACATAAACCCTATACAATACCAAAACCCCATAGATATATAAAACCCCTAGACAAGAAAAAAACACACATGCCACCCTTGTCACACCCTGACCTAACCAAAATAATAAAGAAAACAAAGATAACTAAGGGTGTGACAGGAGGCTATTATAGCAGCAAAGGAGAGACGAACTCCATACTAATGCCCATGATTTTGGAACGAGATGTTTGACGAGCAGGTGTCCACATACCTTTGGTCATGTAGTGTACACTTCATATGAAAAGAATGGGGTGGTAAATGCAGCACAATGCACAGAACACTAAATGCTTTAGCTATCTAGCAAGATGATGAAGCAATAATGCAATTCACTCTCCATTATCCCATATCGCCAGTGCCAGTTCGCTTGCAAGCTAATGTTAGCAAAATGGTTAGCATCGTCAATTAGCATGACAGAGCTTGCTAGCTTCTTGACAGCTAACCGGCAGCTGCTTCGTTAAAAAAATGAATCCATTGTGATTTAATTAAGCTAGTTATGTAGTTGTGGCCATCTGGTTAGTAATCAACAAGGGATTACTTCAAATTCTAGCTAACTAGCAACAACATTACCGTCATCTTGCTAGTTAGCTTACATTAGCTACAGCAGGCACAAGCCGAACAAGCTACTCCCACCTGGTGCCTGTAGGATTTAAATTAACTAAATCGGCGGTAGAACAGTTTTACGTGAACAACAAAAAGTTAACTACCGACACTCTGGCAGAGGTGCTAAGTACCTATCGGCAGTCAGATTTATTGATAAGTCTGACCCTTAACCGGTTCTTCAGGGGGAGCAATCTAATGCCCCTTAAATGGCAGGTCACCAAGAAGAAAGCATGAAACAAAATGTATATGAAAAATAATGAAAAAGTGAGTTAATGCTGCAAACTTTTATCRAAAGCGTATTGTCTTGAGTTGAAGGAGCTAGTGAGAGTGTTTTCTTGAGCATGGTACTGATTGCTTATGACTGAGCGGTGCTTCAACTAAACACAGAATCAACCTCTGGCCGTCCACTTACAACCTGTTTACAGCAGCCTGTAGAGTCCACGTATGTGTCTCAGTCAAGCCAAACTAAAACAGAATGCATTCATTTGTTTACTTGAGATTGGTAGTGATTACTTATAAATAGTGCCTCAACTGAGCACAGAAAAAACCTTATACTGCACTGTAAAACATTTCCTTAAAATGTTACAGTAACTTACTGGCAGCAATTGGTCAGTAAGTTACTGTAATTTCTGTTACAGTACAGCTACTGTAATCCATTTATGGTACCAACATTTTACCAAGCCAGTTACTGTAATCTAATTACAGTACCAAATCTAATTACATCATATTACTGTAATTACCCAGTGACATATTACCCAGTGTTCTTTGCTAGTTTGAATTTTTACATTAACATTTTGGTCATTTAGCAGCGGCTCTTGTCCGATGCTCTTGTCCTGGAAGGATTCCATCCAAATCATCTTGGTTCCTGGACCCTGTCCGTGCATTTCAAGGCTGCATTGAGACAATGACTTATCAGTGACCCAAGCCATGCTCAGATAATCCCTGCCATTGTGTCGCTGAATTGTCGTATTGCTGCTGCTAATGTACATTGTCCCAGGGGTGTTGGCAGTCATAATGTAAGTAACCTAATGTATGTCCCTCTAACTCCCCTAAATACCTCTGTCAATCCTACAGCGATTGTCAGCAGTAATCATACGCTTATGAACCTGAGTTGTGCTGTTAGCACTGAGAAGATTTGCCCTAGTAGGAAGCCCACTGTGTGCAGTTCACCCTGCACTATCAGCTCGAACATAAATATCACTGTCATAGGGCCTCCCGGGTGGCGCAGTGGTCTAGAGCACTGCATCGCAGTGCTATGCTGTGCCACCAGAGTCTGGGTTCGCGCCCAGGCTCTGTCGCAGCCGGCCGCGACCGGGAGGTCCGTGGGGCGACGCACAATTGGCTTAGCGTCGTCCGGGTTAGGGAGGGTTTGGCCGGTAGGGATATCCTTGTCTCATCGCGCTCCAGRGACTCCTGTGGCGGGCCGGGCGCAGTGCGCGCTAACCGAGGGGGGCGGGTGCACGGTGTTTCCTCCGACACATTGGTGCGGCTGGCTTCTGGGTTGGAGGCGCGCTGTGTTAAGAAGCAGTGCGGCTTGGTTGGGTTGTGCTTCGGAGGACACATGACTTTCGACCTTCGTCTCTCCCGAGCCCGTACGAGTTGTAGCGATGAGACAAGATAGTAATTACTAGCGATTGGATACCACGAAAATTGGGGAGAAAATTTATTAAAAAAAAAAAATAATAATATCACTGTCATGTCTACCTGTGAGAGGATGTAGTGATCATAATAAAGTAGCCATATCTAGGAAAACCAAAGTTCCACAGTATGGGCCTAATATAGTGTATATCAGGTCATACAAGAGGTTTTGTAGTAATTCCTATGGTAAAGAATATTTGCTGGTCTGGGGTGAGCAATGAGGAACAACCAGACGCTGCACTTGACACATTTATGAAATTGCTTATTCCAGTTATTAATAAGCATGCACACATTAAGAAAATATAAAACTGTTAAATCCCCTTGGATTGATTAGGAATTTAAACATTTTATGGTTGAGAGGGATTTTTTTATTTATTTWTTTATTTATTTTACCGTTATTTTACCAGGTAAGTTGACTGAGAACACGTTCTCATTTGCAGCAACGACCTGGGGAATAGTTACAGGGGAGAGGAGGGGGATGAATGAGCCAATTGTAAACTGGGGATTATTAGGTGACCGTGATGGTTGAGGGCCAGATTGGGAATTTAGCCAGGACACCGGGGTTAACACCCCTACTCTTACGATAAGTGCCATGGGATCTTTAATGACCTCAGAGAGTCAGGACACCCGTTTAACGTCCCATCCGAAAGACGGCACCCTACACAGAGCAGTGTCCCCAATCACTGCCCTGGGGCATTGGGATCTTTGTTTCGACCAGAGGAAAGAGTGCCTCCTACTGGCCCTCCAACACCACTTCGGGATGAGTCAAAAGGAATGGCAAATAAGTCTGGCTGCACAGCCGATTGGCAAAGTACTGTATATTGAGAAATCGGGTGACTAAACTGAACAAAAAGACAAAAGCTTTGGAGCACTTTAAATTACATTTTGGGCAAAAAGGCAAACTCAGCTCCATCGTTCATTAAATCAGATGGCTCATTCATCACAAAACCTACTGATATTGCCAACTACTTTAACTATTTTTTCATTGAGAAGACTAGCAAACGTTGACATGACATGCCAACATTAAATTCTGACCCTACACCTCCATGAGTATCAGACAAAATTATGAAATGTTATTGTAATTTTGATTACCGTAAAGTAAGTGTYGAATAGGGCTGGGCGATATGGCCTAAAATCATATCTCGATTTCTTTCGCATTTATGGGCTATTCACAATATATATATCTCAAAATAAGATGTTGAACAATTTAAGTTACAATGCATTTCAAACAGTCAGCAATAATATAATGAATTCTGGGTGTGTGAAATTAGGCTAAATATAAGCCACAATAATAATTTCAATATTTTGTCAAAATAGTTTAACCTGCTTTTTCGCAATAATAACTGCTGGCTTTCACATCTGAATGTGAAAAGAGCCTTTTTGTTACAAATTTGACCAGAGCCATGCATAAAGCACATTCACTAATAATAACTTATTGTAGCAGGCATTATAGAAAATTACCAAAGGTCTCATAAACAATCTCTCAAGCAAAAGCCCACATGCTAATAAGTAGCCAGCTGATCTTTATTTCAATTGGATCTACTTGCTAGCTAATACGGCAGAACAGATGTATTGTTATGAACACACACTTCTTTCTGTCTCCAACTGTTTGAACAGCATGATAGCCTGTCCACTTTGTTCAGATGTGGAAATCAAGTGGCCTACCTTATTTCTCAGAATGAGAACCAGTTGGCAGTTTCCTTATATAATTGTGTTTTATGCCTATTGCACATTTATAAAACACAGACTATACAGCTAGTGTAACAGTCTTTGGCTAAAATGCTGCTAGCAGTAGGTGGTACKGCAAAKCTGAGCATTCATTTTCCAGAATCAATGTTCATTGATACTCAGTAGTGTCTGCTCTGCGCGAAATTTGAATAGTTGAGAAATAAAAAAGTACCGTTCGAGAGGTTATCTTCTCCTCTTACAGCAAAATAATGTCTCAATGTGTTACGGTGTCCACATGACCGATGCTGTTGGACGAATCCTCAAATGCAAATAGTGAGTTGAAACCGCTTGTCAGAGAGGAAGAAGTGATCTCTCAACTTAGCTAGTGTGCGTGGCAGGGAGAGGTACTTGGTCTGCGTGTGTGTAAACAGAGAGGAAGAGGTGAAGCGATAGGTTTCACTCTCGCCAAAATGTGTTCAAAATAAGCCCAATGCGTATCTATGGGCATATTTTAGACCTAACCCAGCTCGCAATGCGGAATCGGCCAAGACMCGGCCATCTTCTGGGGGACCGGAACTGATTGAATCGGCCCACAATCGGATGTCGGACTCAAAATGAATGACTGCCCAGAATCGGCCCAAGTACATCTGGCCGTTTCTGTCTCCCGGAATTCAGCCAACTTTTTTACCAGAATCCCCCCAGATGCGGTCCGATGCAAATTTAAATAAATGTATACCAAACTACCCAATTTAGTAATTTTTTATATTACTATTATACATTTTATACATACAAATTATACCCATCCTCAAACATGTGCATGGCCCGCCACAGGACTCGCTACAGCGCGATGACATCCCGGCCAGCCAAACCCTCCACTATCTCGAACTATGCTGGGACAATTGTGCGTCACGGCCGGCACGGGTCTCAAACCAGCATCTGTAGCAAGGCAGTTTGCACTGCGATGCAGTGTCTTAGACCGCTGACACACTCGGGAGGCGCAGCTTATCAATTGCCTTGCACAAGGTATCAAAATACAAAAATACTACACAGGATTCTTAAAGAATTTCATGTAAATGTTAATTGTATTTTTTATCAAAGAAACAATGAGAAAATATCGAAAAATAAATAATGAAATGTTAATTATATAAAGCAGCCCATGTAATCATTTGCTAGAGAGTAGCCCCAATGGGCCCGAGCCCCAAGGAATCGCACCGAGCCCCATGTAATAGAGTGCCTTGCAAAAGTATTCACCGCCCTTGGTGTTTTTCCTGTTTTGTTGCATTACAACCTGTAATTTAAATTGATTTTTATTTGAATTTATTGTAAAAGACATACACAAAATAGTCCAAATTGGTGAAGGGAAATTAAAAAAGTAATTGTTTAAAAAATTTCAAAAAAATTAATAACGGAAGAGTGGTGCGTGCATATGTATTRACCCCATTTTCTATGAAGCCCCTAAATAAGATATTGTGCAACCAATTACCTTCAGAAGTCACATAATTAGTTAAATAAAGTCCATCTGTGTGCAATCTAAGTGTCACATGATCTGTCATAAGATTTCAGTATATATACACCTGTTCTGAAAGGCCCCAGAGTCTGCAACACCACTAAGCAAGGGGCACCACCAAACAAGCGGCACTATGAAGACCAAGGAGCTCTCCAAACAGGTCAAGGACAAAGTTATGGAGAAGTACAGATCAAGGTTGGGTTATAAAAAATATCTGAAACTTTGAACATCCCACGGAGCACCATGAAATCCATTATTAAAAAYTGGAAAGAATATTGCACCACAACAAACCTGCCAGGAGAGGGCTGCCCACCAAAACTCACGGACCAGGCAAGAGGGGCATTAATCAGAGAGGCATCAAAGAGACCAAAGATAACACTGAAGGAGCTGCAAAGCTCCACAGCGGAGATTGGAGTATCTGTCCATAGGACCACTTTAAGTCGTACACTCCACAGAGCTGGGCTTTAGGGAAGAGTGGCCAGAAAAAAAACATTGCTTAAAGAAAAAAATAAGCAAACACGTTTGGTGTTCGCCAAAGGCATGTGGGAGACTACCCAAACATATGGAAGAAGATATTCTGGTCCGATGAGACAAAAGTGTATCTATTTGGCCATCAAGGAAAATCCTATGTCTGGCGCAAACCCAACACTTCTCATCACCCCGAGAACAACATCCCCACAGTGAAGCATGGTGGTGGCAGCATCATGCTGTCGGGGATGTTTTTCATCGGCAGGGACTGGMAAAATGGTCAGAATTGAAAGAATGATGGATGGCACTAAATACAGGGAAATTCTTGAGGGAAACCTGTTTCAGTCTTCCAGAGATATGAGACTGGGATGGGGGTTCYCCTTCCAGCAGGACAATGACCCAATTGAGAATTGAGAATATGTGATATGACGCTTAAAGATTGCTGTACACCAGCGGAACTCATCCATCTTGAAGGAGCTGGAGCAGTTTTGCCTTGAAGAATGMGCAAAAATCCGAMTGGCTAGATGTGCCAAGCTTATAGAGACATACCTCAAGAAACTTGCAGCTGTAAATGCTGCAAATGTGGCTCTACAAAGTATTGACTTTGGGGGGGTGAATAGCTATGCACGCTCAAGTTCTGTTTTTTWMWTTTATTTCTTGTTTGTTTCACCCCAAAAATTGTCTTGCATRTTCAAAGTCTTTAAAGGGGTAGGCATGTTGTGTAAATCAAATGATACAACCCCCTTAAAAATCTATTTTTATTCCAGGTTGTAAGGCAACAAAATAGGAAAAATGCCAAGGGGGGTGAATACTTTTGCAAGCCACTGTACATTTGGGCCAGATAACTCACACAGGAATCGGCCCAAGCCCCAAGTAATACATTTGGGCCAGATACTTCACACCGGAATCGGCTCAAGCTCAACCTCTGCATGCTAGCCATAAGTAATACTGCTGAAGGCGGCCAAGACTCGGTCCACATGACGTCGGCCGAGTCTGAATCTCAGCCGTGTACCCCGACTCTCAGTGGGAATCGGCCCAGATCCACTGTCCTAGCTGGGAAGCTTGTTACCTGCCTTCGTGCCTTTGGGACAACAACTTTGATTGTTAGGGCAGAGACATGAACATCTCGTCATTATATTCAGATCTATGTTGTAAATGGAGAGGTGCACACAGCACAGAAGGAACGAATGAGACGAGACCAAAAAAAACAACATGAGAACAAGTAGACATAAACGCTGAAAAAAAAAAATGATACAAAAAACCTTGGTTCTTGCAATAAACGCATTTGGAATATTGCGCACAAACATACATTCAAATGAATCAAATTTATTCAATAAATATCATCCAGACCTAGCGTGGAAAAGGTGAAAAACATTATTGTTTTCTATCATTAATGACAAACCACCTGGATCTGACAACTTGGACGAAAAATGACTGAGGATGATAGCGGACTATATTGCCACTACTATCTGCCATCTCTTCAATCTAAGCCTACAGGAAAGTGTGAGCCCTCAGGCCTGGAGGGAAGCAAAAGTAATTCCACTACCCAAGAACAGCAAAGCAATCAAACAGCTCACCAATCAGCCTGCTACCAACTCTTAGTAAACGTTTGGGGAAAATAGTTTGATCAGATACAATGCTATTTCAACAGTAAATAAATTAACAACCGAATTTCAGCAAGTTTATAGGGAAGGGCATTCAACATMTAAAACACTTACACAAATGATAATTGGCTGAGCGATATTGACAATAAGAAGATTATGGGAGCTGTTAGACTTCAGTGCAGCTTTTGACATTATCGGTCATAACCCTGCTGCTGGAAAAACATATGTGTTATGGCTTTACATCCTCTGCTATATTGTGGATAGAGAGTTACCTGTCTAACAGAACACAAAGACTGTTATTTAATAGAAGACTCTACAACATAATCCAGGTAGAGTCAGGCATTCCCCAGGGCAGCTCCTAATATAAAAAAAAAACTTAAAGCATTGTATTTGGGACAAACTCTAAACCTCAACTAAATATTTTTTTGAATAATGTGGAAATTGAGCAAGTTGAGYAGACTATACTGCTTMTTGTAACCCTGGYTTGTAAACTGTCATGGGCAAAGCATATTGATGCAACGGTAGCTAAAATGGGGAYAGGTCTGTCCGTAATAAAGTGCTGCTCTGCTTTCTTGACAATGCTATCAAGAAAACAAGTCCTACAGGCCCTAGTTGTGCCAAACCTGGACTATATTCCAGTCATATGGTCAAGTGCCACAAAGAGGGACATAGGCAAATTACAATTGTCCCAGAACAGAGCAGCACGGCTGGCCCTTAAATGTACATGAAGAGCTAACATTAATACTATGCATGTCAATCTCTCCTGGTTTAAAGTAGATGACAGATTAGCTTCATCACTACATGTATTTGTGAGAAGTATTGACATGTTGAATAAAATCACATTTTATTTGTCTCATGTTGTCACGTTCTGACCATAGTTCTTGTGTGTTTTGCTTGTTTTAGTGTTGGTCAGGACGTGAGCTGGGTGGGCATTCTATGTTGTGTGTCTAGTTTGTCTGTTTCTATGTTTGGCCTAATATGGTTCTCAATCAGAGGCAGGTGTTTTGTGTTGTCTCTGATTGGGAATCATATATAGGTGGCTTGTTTTGTGTTGGGGTTTGTGGGTGGTTGTTTCCTGTCTKTGTGTTTTTTCTGCACCAGCTAGGACTGTATCGGTTTGCCACATTTATTATTTTGTTATTTGTAAGTGTTCACAGTTTCGTATTAAACATGTTGAGCACTGGCTACGCTGCGTGTTGGTCCGATCCTTGCTARACCTTCTCTTCACGTGAAGAGGAGGAAGGCTGCCGTTACACATGTGCCGAATACAACAGGTTTAGACCTTACCATGAAATACTTATTTACAAGCCCTTAACCAACAGTGCAGTTCAAGAAAGACAATATTTACTAAATAAACTAAAGTAACACAATAAAATAACAATTACCATGAGGTAGCAGAGAGAACAGTCTATGACTTTGGTGACTGGAGTCTTTGACAATTTTTGCACCGAGTTGCCTGTTTAAACGACAAGCCACAGCTCAGAAACCCATGCATACCCCACAAGACATGCCACCAGAGGTCTCTTCACAGTCACGAAAGCCAGAACAGACTATGGGAAACACACAGTACTACATAGAGCCATGACTACATGGAACTCTATTKCACATCAAGTAACTCATGCAAGCAGTAAAATCTGATTAAAATAACAGATAAAATCTGCGCCTTATGGAACAGCACAGACTGTGCCTTGGCAGCAGCTAATGGAGGATCCATAATAAATATAAATACAGTCGATGAATTCAACCAAGGTTGAAAAAAAAGCATTTCACAGTGATCGCAAGTTAAGTTCCTGAAAATGTTGTATTTAAGGATACACTYGTCTTCAAAATAATTGTGATTACAACAAGATATCTTATGATCTCTGACCATCTCTGGATAGTGCCAATACTTTACTGAGATGTTCACGGTAACTTGATAACAGCTTCCTGTAAATTATTAAAATATCAAAGCAAGGAAACACAGTACAATACCGTAAAAGMGACTAATAAACTGTAAGAAACMTATTTGTACAAAATGTAACACTAATTACAAGGGACTGGAGCAAGCAGGTTGGATGCTAGGCATTTGTATATTACAGCATATTAATGAATACTAGGTCTTTAATTTTGCTTGCATTGCTGGAGGCCTAAAAAAAAGTATTCCAAACTGGTTGTGATTACAGGACAAAACAGATCAAACACAAATGGTTWCATATTCAACCATTCAAGGTTTAAGAACCACTGACCCTCTAATCTATCCCCAATAGACATTTAATTATTAGGGAACTACTACCACATATCACTTAAATGCGTACAGCATTCTCACTAACGGGGYGAACGAATATAGCCTTTTACAAGACACCGCTCCAAACATGTGGCATGGTACTGTGTTCTGAAATACAGTAAATTAGTGGCAGTAATTGGCCAGTGAATTACTGTAGATTTTCAGGTCAAGGTTTGTATAATTCCTAAAATACAGTATATTACTGTATTCTGTGGGGGTACAGCATTCTCACCTACAGGTGCAACAAATATCACATTTTACAAGGCATGCCTTAAAATACTGTATGTTAATGACACAGAGACTATCCCTGCCCACACAATGCACCATAATTAATTCTGTACAACAAATTCAAGGTATTTTACTGTGCATTCTACAGTGTTTTAGTGTTGAAATTACAGAAAAGTCTTKGTGTGCAGCTCTTGAAAGAAATCAAATATTATTTGAACCTATGTCTGGTAACAGCAGCATGTACAGTGAATCTACAACCCAGCTCACGCTCATGCTGAACTAAAACAAAGCACAACTGTAATACCCCTGAGACCGTCATACTCATACTGCCGCGGCTGCTTTGAGAGAAGGACCCATTTCAAATGAATATCACAGCACACCTTTTCAAAAGAAACATTCTCATGTTACTCACAGACAGATTTACGATGCCAGACAAATGAGCCCCATACAATTTCTTGGGGTACGAAAGAAACGATTGAAAGTGTGGTGTGTGTTGTGCGGCGCGCGTGTGTGTGTTGGCGCTCACGTGTGTGTGTGTGTGTGTGTGTGTGTGTGTGTGTGTGAGAGAGAATGACCACCTGGCAGATGAGGCTGATTGGATTTCTTCCCCCATTCCAATTACATGGACACAAACACACGCACGCATGCACACAAACAAACACGCACACAGGTCTGCATGATTAGTAGCATGAAGTGTTGGTTAATGACCGTCTCATAATCATTCTTCATAAACAATGTCAGAAGGAAATCCAATCATCTGTGAACAGGAACATTATTTCCCATGCCTACAGTTATGCTGCTTCTGGAACTAGTCAGGGTACGAGATACAACTAATAAATTGAATGGTAACACAATCTGTGTTTTGAACACATTTGGCGAGTAAAAATTATAACTCTTATGCACCCATACTAGGGTGTACTGTAGCCTTGTTACTAAAGGAGAGAGAATTCTCATCCCAGATCTTAAAAAACCTCTTAGATGTGAAGTCCCCTGTTTTGYGGACCTGCGTGGTTCTGGTACAAGTTCCAAACGACGTTTTCGCTTATAAATCGATATGTGGACACCATAGATCGAAATGGCTTGTAATTGAGCGGGAGCCCTGATTCTCACGGACACAGGAGTATGTCTCCGATACCACTTGAAGCTGGGATGTCACTCCTACCATTTAATTCGCTCTTCCGACTAACCATCAATTCCTGGCTGAACCCAGCATATTCAGAGATTGATTTACAGTTGAAGTCAGAAGTTTATATACACTTAGGTTGGAGTCATTAAAACTCATTTTTCAACCACTCCACAAATTTCTTGTAAACAAACTATAGCATTGGCAAGTCGGTTAGGACATCTACTTTGTGCATGACACAAGTCATTTTTCCAACAATTGTTTACAGACAGTTTATTTCACTTATAATTCACTGTTTCACAATCCCAGTGGGTCAGAAGTTRACATACACTAAGTTGACTGTGCTTTTAAACAGCTTGGAAAACCAGAAAATTATGTCATGGCTATAGAAGCTTCTGATAGGCTAATTGACATAATTTGAGTCAATTGGAGGTGGACCTGTGGATGTATTTCAAGCCCTACCTTCAAACTCAGTGCCTCTTTGACATCATSGTAAATTAAAAGAAATCAGCCAAGACCTCAGAAAAAAATTGTAGACTTCCACAAGTCTGGTTCATCCTTAGGAGCAATCAAATGCCTAAGGTACCGCGTTCATCTGTAGAAACAATAGCATGCAAGTATAAACACCATGGGACCACGCAGCCTTCAAACCGCTCAGGAAGGAGACGCGTTCTGTCTCCTAGAGATGAACGTACTTTGGTGAGAAAAGTGCAAATCAATCACAGAACAACAGCAAAGGACCTTGTGAAGATGCTGGAGGACACAGGTATAAAAGTATCTACAGTATATCCACAGTAAAACGAGTTCTATAGCGACATAATCTGAAAGGCCGCTCAGCAAGGAAGAGGCCAATGCTCCAAAACCGCCATAAAAAGCTGACTACGGTTTGCAATTTCACATGACAAAGATTGTACTTTTTGGAGAAATGTCATCTAGTCTGATAAAAACAAAATAGAACTGTTTGGCCATAATGACCATCATTATGTTTGGAGGAAAAAGGGGGGCTTGCAAGCCGAAGAACACCATCCCAACCATGAAGCACAGGGGTGACAGCATCATTTTGTGGGGGTGCTTTGCTGCAGGAGGGACTGGTGCACTTCACAAAATAGATGGCATCATGAGGGAGGAAAATTATGTGGATATATTGAAGCAACATCTCAAGACATCAGTCAGGAAGTTAATTGCTTGGTCGCAAATGGGTCTTCCAAATGGACAATGACCCCAAGCATACTTCCAAAGTTGTGTCAAAATGGCCTAAGGACAACAAAGTCAAGGTATTGGAGTGGCCATCACAAAGCCCTGACCTCCATCCTATTGAAAATGTGTGGGAGAACTAAAAGCGTGTGCGAGCAAGGAGGCCTACAAACCTGACTCAGTTACATCAGCTCTGTCAGAAGGAATGGGCCAAAATTCACCCAACTTATTGTGGGAAGCTTGTGGAAGGCTACCCAAAACTTTGACCTAAGTTAAACAATTTAAAGGCAATGCTACCAAATACTAATTGAGTGTATGTAAACTTCTGACCCACTGGGAATGTGATTAAATAAATTAAAGCTGAAAATACATCATTCTTTCTACTATATTCTTAAAATAAAGTGGTGATCCTAACTGACCTAAGACAGGGAATCTTTACTAGGATTAAATGTCAGGAATTGTAAAAAAAACTGAGTTTAAATGTATTGGCTAAGATGTATGTAAACTTCCGACTTCAACTGTATAGTCAAATTATTTATAGATTTTAACAAAAAAAAAACTTTCTGATTGTCATAGATGGACAGTAGTAACATGAGATGAAAGGCGAGTTCCTAACAAGTTCAGGAAGCCAAGCTACAGCGCTGTGACACATTCACAGCGATGGGGGCAGACGTATTGATCAAGGACCTTCAGAAAATGTACACATTTTCTCTAGCACTAAACATACAAATATATATTTTACAGTTATAAGGAATAGTGACATCTTATAGTTAGTTGTTATTATTAAATTGACTTGAATTCAAATCAAACTGTTTTTGTCACATGCGCCGAATACAACAAGTGTAGACCTTACAATGAAATGCTTAATTACAAGCCCATAACCAACAGTGCAGTTCAAGAAGAGTTAAGAAAATATTTACCAAGAAAACTAAAGTAAAAAATAGAGTAACACAATGAAAGAACAATAACAAGGCTATATACAGGGGGTACCGGTACCGAGTCAGTGTGCGGGGGGTACAGATTAGTTGAGATAGTTTGTACACATACTGGGTGAAGTGACAATGCATAGATAATAAACAGTGAGTAGCAGCATTGTACAAAACAAATGGAGGGAGGGGGGTGTCAATGTAATAGTCCGGTGGCCATTTGATTAATTGTTCAGCAGTCTTATGGCTTGGGGGTAGATGCTGTTAAGGAGCCTTTTGGTCCTAGACTTGGTGCTCCGGTACCGCTTACCGTGAGGTAGCAGAGAAAACAGTCTATGACTTGGGTGACTGGAGTCTCTGACAATTTTATGGGCTTTCCTCTGACACCGCCTATTATATAGGTCCTGGATTGCAGGAAGCTTGACCCCAGTGATGTACTGGGCCGTACGTAGTACCCTCTGTAGCGCCTTGCGGTCAGATGCCAAGTAGTTGCCATACCAGGCGGTGATGCAACCGGTCAGGATGCTCTCGATGGTGCAGCTGTGGAACTTTTTGAGGATCTGGGTACCCATGCCAAATCTTTTCTATGTTTAGAAAAAATATAAGTAATTTAAAGCTTTATTCATGCAGTTTTGTTGAATAGGAAACACATCATATCAAATATTTTATATTTGTATCATATTTGTACTGTGTACTTGAGCTTGTGTCCTTAAAGGTGAATACACCACAACAATGTATAACTATTTTTTAACAGAAAGGTGAGATTTTAACATTACTAGTTACTGTTTATAGCCCTCTTATGATAAATAATTGCTTTTGGGGATTATATAGATTACATTTAGTTACATTTAAGAGGTTTTAAGCAACTAAAGCCAGGATGCAGAAATAAAACAATTGAATCGAATTAAAAGATAACACACACACACACACACAATACAATATTTGGAGAAATGTAAATAGGCACACATACAAGGTAGACTACTGTAGAGTTATTAATTCTCTACATTATGTTGAGTGCATATTCACTCTCTATGAGCCACTAAAAGACGACTTTTCACAGATACGTTTTATTACTGGGGGGCTATGTTTAAAGACAGCCCTTGAATGGCAGGAAATGGTGCTATTTAAAGATCCAGTATTACCCCTGCCATTAAGCCTGTGCTGAAGGGCCCATGTCAAACCACCTCAGCTTAGAGAGAACACTGTCATGGCGCATTTCTACACAAGATTTACCCGTGTTTCATCCCAAAAAGGRTCAGATACTTCTGTTTCCATCTACATTTCTCACTGGCCCATGGCTCTGGTGGACCTGCTCTCACCTGGGGCCAAAGCCAGGCCACTGGTACTTTTTCAGATTGCTAACTGCGAACGTTAACATCTCTCACAAAGCATCTGTTTTGATTATGCAGAGGTTTTTGATTCTGCTCTTCACAAGTCCTCAGTGTGACAATCTTACTGGAAACACAATTACACTAGTTTTCATGAACATAAAACTCTGGCGACACACTGGTGTGTGGGTAAGTCTCCATGGAAATGCAGCATCAGGGTGGTGAGAACTGGTAAATAAATACTACAGCACAATGGGACCGTACCACACAAAGGGCTGTGCAAATGCTGTAGGATACTAGAGAAATAGTAAACGCCTTCTTTTCTGATGAGAATGCTGCGGAGAGACAGAGAGAGAGAGAGAGAGAATGGGAAATATTTACATTTAACATTTTAGTCATTTAGCTGAAGGTCTTATCGAGAGCGACTTACAGTTAGATGGGGAGAAAGAGCGGGAGAGCTAGAAAGAGCGAAAGGGACGGGAGAAGGAGTGAGATAGAGACATGGATAGGGAGTGAGAGAGAAAGAGGAAGAGAGAGAGTTAATAACATTTGTTCTCCACCCACTCCCAGGTACCATTGTGCATAGAGCAGAATACAGACAACAAATACTTTTTCATCAGTTATCCCAAGAGGTATTGACAAACTGGAGATGCATTTAAATAGCTGAATTAAAAGAGGAAATTAGTCAATGTGAAGGGCAAAGCCATAYCATCCGCTCTCCTCTCTCTCTCCTCCAGCACTTCTCAGCACACTGACTGACTTCAAAGGGCAGGGGTGGTGCAGAGTAACACACATGTGCCCCATGGCCTACTCATCACGCATGCACGTGACACACATTGCATGCACGCGGATGGACGCACGCACGCACGCTCGCACGCACACAAACTTCCCTGGGCGCCTGGCTGTCAGAAGATGACATTCACCCAGTCTAACAACCAGGGAACCTTTTGGTTTTCGTTCTCTCTCTCCTCTCTGGAGAGGAGGAGGGAAGGAAGGTAAGTAGGGAGCAGCTTTGGCTCTTGTCGCTTTATAAGGTTAGAGAGGAAACAGGGGATTTGGGAGATTTATGCCCGGGCTGTGTGATCCTGTAGTGTGACGCTGTGTGATGCTACTGTGATACTTACTGTATGACGCACGGAGGTGTCATTATCATACACAGAATGGATTCTCTTTTTGTTGTTCTAATTACAGATGCGGCCTCTTCCACTACACTGGGGAATCATTAGAGAGCTGTCTCAAGGCTTCCTGTTGGCTCTCTGTCACAAATTAGATGCACAATGGTTGCACAGACTCACACATCCGTCACAATTACCTAGACCAGACTAGCCTAGTCCAGCTCAACGCAGCCCAATTGTAGCCCCACCCCTAGCCCCWGCACCACCCCCGGACCCAAACRCAACCCCAAACCTAAACCCAACTCCCTCACAACCCAGTCCCAGCACAGCACAGCGCACACCACCACAGGCTACTCACCCAAGCCTGTTGCTGACCTTTGTCTCATATCACCACTTCACTTGGGTTCTGTTGTTGTTTTACTATTTTTCAACAGAAGATGCTTCTTAAATGTAAAGCTTGTAAAGAATATTGATATTCTTCAGTAGTTTGAAGAGGAAAATAGCCTTGAAACCTGTGTTGCGCAAGTATCAACATTGCTATTGCTATAACCTTCAAAACCATCAGCCAGCCCGCTAGAGTGTAGAGTTAGTGCCCAACACAATGGCCAATGTTAGCTGGTGTTTTCAGTGTACCATTTCTAGTATTGATTCWAGTGTTAAATTAACACTCATTGGTGTAAAAGAACCCCAGTGTTGGTGTTAATAACTAGTGTTAAACAAAATCCACGGGCATCTTTATCATATTTCCCAGCATACTCTATTGCAGGTAGATTGTTTGATACAATATCTATGTTTTTAAATGTACATGTACTGATTAATTCATCTCATGCTACTCAAATAAAAACAATGTACATTTACGTAAACTAATTGCACCCATTTCTGAAATGGTTTATCCAGTTTATATGGTTTACGTAGGTTCATTTCTTAACCTTCCCAACCCGGCAGTCATTCTGAATGCAGGTTCCGGATAAAAATAAATTCCAAATGTTTGATGTCCCCAGTCTACCTGGATCATTGCTACTCTCCCTTCTGGGATGGCTAAAAAGCCCTCCTTCTCGCTCACTTTGGCAAACTAGATCACGCCTCCATTCTGCTCCTCCCCACCTATGGGCAGAAACTTAAGCAGGAAGCACCCATGGTAAGGAATYTTCAATGTTGGTCTGACCAATCGAAATCTATGCTTCAAGATTGTTTTGATCACGTGGACTGGGAAATGTTCCGGGTCGCCTCTGAGAATATTATCGACATATACACTGACTCAGTGACTGGGTTCATCAGGAAGTGCATAGAGGATGTTGTTCCCACTGTAAAGATTAGAATTTATCCAAACCAAAAATCGTGGATATATACCAGCATTCCCACAAAACTGAAGTGGAGTCGTAACTCAACGGCTCAGACACGTGACGTATGTGGCAGGGACCACAGACAATCAAGTATTYCAAAGGGAATGCCACCTTGCTCCCYGYCAAGCTAAACACCTTCTTTGCTCTWTTTGAGGAAAACAACATCGAGCCACCGACACGAGCRCCAGCCGTTTACGAGGACTGTGTGCTCTCATTCTCTTTTGTTGCACACATATCCAGTAAAAATGTTGGAATACAAAACATTTTAAGTTTGACTGCATAATTTATTATGCAGCATTGATGTAATGACACGGACGGTCTGATTGAGGAGTAAGTAATTTAAGTGTGTTAAACCTTGCAAGGCTGCAGGCCCAGACGGCATCCCAAGATCCGTCCTCAGAGCATGTGCAGACCAGCTMGATGGAGTGCTCACGGACATATCCAATCTCTTCATATCCCAGTCTGTTATCCCCACTWGCTTCAAGATTTCTACAATTGTTCCTGTACCCAAGAAAGCGAAGGTAACTGAAATAAATTACTATCGTCCCATAGCACTCACTTCTGTTATCATGAAGTGCTTTGTGAGGCTAGTTAAGGATCATATCACCTCCACCTTACCCAACACCCTAGACCAAGGGTATTCAACTCTTACCCTATGAAGTCTGGAGCCTGCTGGTTTTCTGTTCTACCTGACAATTAATTGCACACACCTGGTTTCCCAGGTCTAAATCAGTCCCTGATTAGAGGGGAAGAATGAAAAAAACGCAGTAGAACTGGCTTTGATGCCCAGAGTTGAGWTTGAGGGCCCTAGACCCACTACAATTCACATACCGCCCAAACAGATCCARGGACGACGCAATCGTCATTGTACTGCARAATGCCCTATCTGGACRTCCTGAGGGGCCGAGCCCAATTGGTGAAGGTAGGCAACAACATCCCCGCCATGCTGACCCTCAACATGGGGGTCCCACTGGGGTGTGTGCTTAGCCCCCTCCTGTACTCCCCGTTCACCCATGACTGCATGGCCACGTAGGTCTCCAACTCATTCATCAAGTTTGTTGACGACACAACAGTGGTAGGCCTGATTACCAACAATGATGAGACAGTGTGATGAAGAGAGGCTTACGAAATTGAGTTTGGCCCGTCAGATCCTCACAAACTTCTACAGATGCACCATTGGTAGCATCCTGTCGGGCTGCATCACCGCCTGGAATGGCAATTCCGTCTGTAACCGCAAGGCTCTCCAGAGAGTGGTGCGGTCCTCCCAGTGCATCACCGGGGCCACACTGCCTGCCCTCCAGGACATCTACAGCACTCGGTGTCACAGGAAGACCCTCAGCCACCTGAGCTATGACCTATTCTCCCCACTACCATCTAGATGGTGAAAACAGTACAGGGACCGAGAGACTGATAAACAGCTTATATCTCCAGGCCATCTAACTGTTATTAAACAGTCACCACTAGCCAGCCTCTGCACAGTACCCTGCCTTGAACCTTAGTCACTGTTACTAACCGGCTACCACCGGGTACTCTACSCTGCACTTTATAGACTGCTGTCTTATGTACATAGAGTCATTGTACTATATTTATATTCCGGGCTCTGACATTGCTCGTTCTGATATTTCTTTCTTTTTACTTTCTGGATTATGTGTATGTTGTTTTGTATTTCTAGGTATTACTGGACTGTTTGGAGCTAGAAACACAAGCATTCCACTGCACCTGTGATAACATCTGCAAATMTGTGTAGGTGACCAATACACTTTGATTTGATTCCAATATGAATTACACATCACTTTGCAAGACATCATAATTTAAGTTGCAGTCCTAAAATCTACTCGATTCAGGATGCTGTAAAATGATAAAACTAGGGCCTTAATATCACCTAATTAAATACATATTGTATTCATCAAATAATTTAGAATGAGGTCATATTCATTTAAAACTTGATGAAAACCAAAATTCAGTGGTTGATGAAAACCACAATTTACTTGATGAAAACCACAATTCAGATAATTAATTAATACAACAATGATGTCTCTGTCCCTAACAAATTGTATCATGGGTGGTAAATCTACAATGCTCTTGAAAGGCAAGGCASTCTGGGAAATATGCAAATAAGACTTCCCACTGAGCAGTGTGTTAATTTATTACAGAAAAGTGTGGACCCATTTAGACATTGGAAGAGTGTTAAATTTAAAGAGTAACTTTATTGAAAACCAGATGTTTTAGGATTAGTTAAGGCAGTGAAGCTAATCGAATAACCGTGTAATTTACCATTATGGATGAAGAACGCGATGAAATGAAATAACTGTTCAAATCATTACGCCTACATTCATTCTATTAACTTTACCTTCATGCAGATACACTTGTCCTAATAGCGGAAGTGTTTACTAATGATTTTAAGCAATTGTTTTGAAACTTCATCTGTCCACATCTCCTCCTCTTTTCAACTGTCATTTGATGATCACCAGCTAATCTTCGTAATTTGCGGGGTGTAGAAGCCTAGGGGTGCGGGGTGTAGAAGCCTAGTGCCATATGCTATGGCACTTCAGTAAAAAAAATAGTTTGATGTGTATACTTATACAATGCACGTTTTCATTGCTTGCTAGTAAGTAAATAAATCTGTCTTTTTAAAAAACAGGTTGGATGTGTCTGACTATTAATTAATAATTGAACAGCAGTCGACAAGGTTGTTCTGGCTCTGAGGCTATAATACGCGAATGTCGTGTCAAATGGACAATGCATCAATTATATCCAACCTGGCATGGTATAATTTGATAAGGAATCTTTCRTTAATTTATCGACTAAACAACACTGATAAATAGGCTATGGATATGTTGCATGTATTTGTTTCTATTTTAATGACTGTCAATTTACTCTTCACACTATCACGTAGCTCTTTCCCCTTCATACCTTCCTTGCCAATTGATTATCTTATATCCTACTTTCGGAAAACCTAAGGTAGGCCTATGTTTCTTTATACGTTTTAAATAAATAATAAATATTTGCTCTTGTACCTGACATACGCTGGTGGCTTTGAATGACAGATATGTTTACGGGGGTGTGTGCGTGTGTGAGTTCGCTGCTTCTATCTATAGGCCTATGTGTCCAATCAGAACGTTTCCTAAAGTAGCCTGCGTGGAAAAATAAGCTGTTGCCCAATATAAATTGTTATCTGGGACACCGCCGCTGACAGACCGTGCACTGCCACTGCCAGGTCTATGGGTTCGTTGTGTGAATTAATTAATTAARTTCTCTCTGCCTGTTTTTTATGTTTGCAATGCATCAGTGCAACAAGGTGTCAATTTACCCAATGTGATCACGTCACATCAGAGCTAGTCTACACGTCGCTCTCGCCATTCAAACTCCTCRGCCAGTTCATTGACAAAGCTGTAGCCTCTTTCATAGCCATTCAACAAGCAAAATGATCGATCGATGCTTCTCTACTCTAATAGACCTAGGCCAATTAGTTTAAAAAAGGCTTGAAATAAGATTCAAACGATATTGCTGTTCATTGTCGATTGACGGGCTACTCGTTCAAGAGCTAGAGAGACGGGAACGAGATATGGCAGTGGAGCTGTCAGCGGAGATGCGTGAATTGAGCAGACAGAGGGATGTGTAAATTAGAAGTTAATTAATATAGTAATACATCATTCGTATAGCTATATYCAGGCCTGCTAAAGTGAATCTAGGCGACCAGCTGTGCTATTGGCATCCCTAAACGATAGAGGYAAAAATATCCGCCGGAGTTTATACCCATATCAACAAGTGGTTGCACAMAATTAGATAAAGCACTCAAATTACAATGCAGTGAAACATAACCAACCATTGATCAATTTGAATGAAACAACAGCTGATCATTAGGCTTGGACAGGTTGCGTGCATGTGTTTCTATGTTCTAATTGTTGTCAATTTCATCTTCATGCTTATCTCATCTGTCTCTATATATCCCCCTTKAAACGTTCCTCATCAATATATATGATTGGCTACATTGATTTAGCGTTATCCTATAATGTAGACAATTTTGTTAGAGCCTACACAAAGGATTTGAAGTTAAGGCACGGTTTTTAATACGTTTTTTGGAAAGGACAAATGTGATTTGCTTATGTGCCTGAGTGTGATGCGCTGCAGGCGGTTTTGATTGATGGTTCCGTTTAGGTGGATGGGTGTGCGTGTATGAGTTAACTAATTCTCTATGCCCATTAAATAAAGTATCCTAAAATAGTTATAGCCCGCCTGGATTTCGTCTCTTTGATCAGATCGAAAATAAGAACCGTGTCTTGTTGCAGGGTCAGCATAATGTGRGAGGAATGACGACAGGTGCCTGTTGTGCAGTATCACGTGGCTTTTCTCTGCAACTTCACAAMTATCATTACATTTCGTTATTATCAGTAGCATTTCATTATAATTTTGGAAGTTATTATCTAATTATTACGTAAATATTAGTCTGGTATATCGTTTAAGAAATGTGAGATTTGTGAGAAAWTTTGACGCACTAAGTAATTCACACCAAGTCCAATGCGTTTTTCCCTCCACTTTTCTGAACAATTCGCAAAACGCTTACCAACGCTGCTGCGGTCGTTTTCTGTGGCAATATGTTGTTCAAAGTGACTAGAGAGGATGCAGTTGATTGAAACATAGCAACGAGTCATCCTATAGGATGCATAGCCTTCATCCTAATATTTTCATTAACATATTATTTTTCCAATAATTTATAATTTTTTTCTCATTACTGCATCCTCTCTAGTCACTTTGAACAACATATTGCCACAGAAAACGACCGCAACAGCGTTGGTAAGCGTTTTGCGAATTGTTCAGAAAAGTGGAGGGAAAAACGCATAATAAATACAAATACAAAWATGTTTAAAATGTTTATTCTAGTGAATAAACATGTCCTGGTGTTTACAATCTCAACACTGCCACATGTTTTCATTGAAACTCTAAATCCCTTGATTCATTTAAAAAGTCTTACAGCAAAGTGTTTAGTTATGTGGTCGCATCCTAAACAAATGGTTTTTACAGTATAACAGTCAAGTTCTGGCCTGGGCCTGTCAGTCACCCCTATAAGATGCACTGAAGGGGAGCTTGGGATAGGGATAGGGTTCTACCAATAAATGTTTTGATCAGAAGAACCCCTTTTGGTAGACAAGGGTTCWTTGTAAGGCAAAGGGTTCTATCTAGAACCTTTAACATCCTAAGAACTGRACTTGGAAGAAAATGTTATTTGATGATTATTTGGAAGTGTCACGCCCTGACAGAGATGTGCTTTGTATGTGTCTATGTTTTGTTTGGTCAGGGTGTGATGTGGGTGGGCATTCTAATGTTGTATGTCTAGGTTAACTATTCTCTGTGTTTTGGCCTGGTGTGGTTCCAATCAGAGGCAGCTGTCT
Organism: Salvelinus sp. IW2-2015; assembly: GCF_002910315.2. Taxonomy (NCBI): domain Eukaryota; kingdom Metazoa; phylum Chordata; class Actinopteri; order Salmoniformes; family Salmonidae; genus Salvelinus; species Salvelinus sp. IW2-2015. The sequence continues at coordinate 27,446,465 of NC_036853.1, read as the reverse complement.
ATCGTTGTCTCTGATTGGGAGCCATATTTAGGTAGCCTGTTTTTTCATTGTGTTTTGTGGGTGATTATATTTTCTGTGTAGTGGATCACCTTACAGGACTGTTGCGTTTCGTTCTCCTTTGTTATTTTGTTCAGTGTTCTATGTTTAATAAATATAATGATGAACACTTACCACGCTGCGCTTTGGTCCTCACCTCATTCAACGACAACGTTACAGAATCACCCACCACAACCGGACCAAGCAGCGTGGTACCCAGGAGCAGAGGGTTCAAGACTCCTGGACTTGGGAGGAGATCTTGGATGGCAAGGGACCCTGGTACAGCGGGGAGAATATCGCCGCCCCAAGGCAGAGCTGGAGGCAGCGAAAGCCGAGTGGCGGCATATTGAGAGCTAGCACGGCAGGCGCGGCTGGGACGAGAGGCAGCCCCAAAATTTCTTGGGGGTGGCACACGGGGAGTGTGGCTAAGCCAGGTAGGAGACCTGCGCCAACTCCCGTGCTTACCGTGGAGAGAGGTGGACCGGGCAGGCACCGTGTTATGCCGTGAGGCGCACGGTGTCCCCGGTGCGCAGGCATAGCCCGGTGCGTTACATCGCAGCGCCTCTTATCGGCCGGCTAGAGTGGGCATCGAGCCAGTGCCATGAAGCCGGCTCAGCGCATCTGGTCTTCCAGTGCGTCTCCTCGGGCCGGGGGTACATGGCACCAGCCCTACGCATGGTGTCCCCAGTTCGCCAGCACAGCCCAGTGCGGGTCTATTCCACCTCGCCACACTGGCCTGGCTACAGGGAGTATCCAGCCAGGTAGGGTTGTGCAGGCTCGGTGCTCAAGACCTCAGTGCGGCCTCCACGGTCCGGTCTATCCGGTGCTCCTCCACGTACCAGGCCTCGGTGGCAGCCCCACGCACCAGGCTGTCTCGCCGTCTCCTTCCTTCAGGTGCTCCCGTCTGTCCAGCGCTGTCAGAGTCTCCCTCCTGTCCAGCGCCGCCTGAGCCGCCTCTGTCAGCGCCGCCCTCCTGTCCTGAGCCGCCTGAGCGCCCTCCTGTCCTGAGCGCCTTGTCCTGAGCCGCCCGTCTGTCCTGAGCCGCCCGTCGTCCTGACCGCCCGTCTGTCCTGAGCCGCCCGTCTGTCCTGAGCCGCCGTCTGTCCTGAGCCGCCCGTCTGTCCTGAGCCGCCTGAGCCGCCCGTCTGTCAGGCAGCCGCATGAGCCCCCGTCTGTCAGAGCCGCATGAGCCGCCCGTCTGTCAGGAGCCGCATGAGCGCCCGTCTGTCAGGGCCGCTGAGCCGCCCGTCAGTCAGGAGCCGCCTGAGCCGCCCTCCAGTCCGGATCTGCCAGAGTCTCCCTCCAGTCCGGATCTGCCAGAGTCTCCCTCCAGTCCGGAGCTGCCCCTCAGTCCGGAGCTGCCCCTCAGTCCAGAGGCGCCCCTCAGTCACAGTGGTGCCCTTTATTAGGGTCCCCAGTCCCAAGGTCGGCGCGAGGGTCGCCGCTCCAAAGACGCCACTTAAGCGGGCTAAGACTATGGTGGAGTGGGGTCCACGTCCCGCCGCCAGAGCCGCCACCGCGGACAGATGCCCACCCAGACCCTCCCCTATAGGTTCAGGTTTTGCGGCCGGAGTCCGCACCTTTGGGGGAGGGGGTACTGTCATGCCCTGACCATAGATTGCTTTGTATGTGTCTATGTTTTGTTTGGTCAGGGTATGATGTGGGTGGGCATTCTATGTTGTTATGTCTAGGTTAACTATTTCTGTGTTTGGCCTGGTGTGGTTCCTAATCAGAGGCAGCTGTCTATCGTTGTCTCTGATTGGGAGCCATATTTAGGTAGCCTGTTTTCATTGTGTTTTGTGGGTAATTATATTTCTGTGTAGTGGATGTCACCTTACAGAACTGTTGCGTTTCGTTCTCCTTTGTTATTTTGTTTAGTGTTCTATGTTTAATAAATATAATGATGAACACTTACCACGCTGCGCTTTGGTCCTCACCTCATTCCAACGACGAGCGTTACAGGAAGGCAAGAAGGATTATTAAAAAAATCATATAATATTTCCCAGAATGCTCTATATTCAGGGATATTTTAGAATTGTTTGACTGTTATATCTGATGTTTTTGCATTGATTGGTTGATCAATTTCATGCTACACAAAAATAAATAACATACCATTTTATAAACTAATCCAATCTGTTAGTAGGTTTTGCACCTGTTACTGAGATGGTTGTTCCTGTCACGGATCCCTCCGGAACTGTCAATACTCACACCTGGTCCTTATTCCCATTTGATTAGTAATTGTATAAGTGTGCCCTTTGTTCACCATTGTCCTGTCGATTATTGTTCCAATGGCCATTGGTTGCGTGAGTACCTGTGCTGTGTTGTTTTGGCTTTCGTGCCSCGTGTATTGCYCAGATGATTACGGGTCTTGTCCCGTGTGGTATCTTTGTGCAATTGTGTATTTATTCGAGGTTATTTATTTGTATTTACCCTTGCTCTTTTGTTTGGGTTTCCCCCCTGTGTATTGTATAKGTGTTTGTTTGATCTTCGTCCCTGTGCCTTTACGTCAATAAAAAAKKCTATTACGCATCCCTGCGCCTGTCTCCCGATCCTTAATTAATACCAATGTGACAGTTCCAGTTGAAATGATTGAGGTGACGTAGTCTCAGTGGTTAATCTTCCCTACCCTGGTAGTCATTCTGAATGGAGGTTATGAGTGAATAACAATTATACTTGTTGGATATCCTAACTCTGGCTGGATTCCAATAGGAATTACACATCACTTTGCAAGCCAGTATAATGTAACTTGCAGGCCTGTAAACCAGGAGATTCCTAACACCCCCGTGTTAGGGTATAACTAGGCCCTCAAAGAAATGCCTTATAGATGTAATGTATTGTCATAAATCATAACATTTTTAAGGCTGGTGGAACTGTTCATAGATGGATCTAGGATGAACCCTCCAAATATAAAAGGGTTCTCTGTAGAACCATTCATAGACTGTTCTGGGAAGAACCTTTAGATTATAAAATGGTAGAATCATATGCAGMGGGTTCTTTGAAGAACCCTATGTAGAGAGGTATAGATAGAAACCGCTYCAAAGGGTTCTACCCAGCACCAAACAGGGTTCCCCTATGGGGAAAAACCAAAGAACCCTGTATGGTTCTACTTAGCACCTTTTTTTAAAGCTAGTAGGGAGAGACGAGGGTACATTGTCAACCAGGGTGGAAAGCGTTAGCAGAAAAGCTCACAGCATCAGCACAACCCTACATCAGGGCTGGAAGGGAGGACAAGTTATGTGTTCCAAATGTCACCCTATTCCCTATACAGTGCACGACTTTTGACCAGAMRCCTATGGGCACTAGAAAGGGATAGGGTGCCAATTGGAACACACTCGAGTAGTCACGTCCGGTCCTGTGTGTTCTCTCTCTTAAAAGGGCTCCTAGTAGTAAGAAGCATTACAGGCATAACAAAGCCGTGTGATTCCTACAGGAAGTCACCTTTGACCTGGCGCTGCAGGCTGATGACATTAAACATGTAAGGAATTGAGGAAGAGGGTCGCTGAATCTCTGACTTCCAGCCCTACGGATCACACAGAATGTCACAGGGATTCTTCAGAGGAAGAGAGATGAATAACAGTTTCTGTGTGGCCACGGCACACAAGACGGGACCTTGACATTTTTCTCTTTATGAGTGTGTGGAAGTGTGGGGGAAGAGAGCGAGAGAAACACTCCCCAAGGCAGAATAGAGGGGAAGAGAGGATAGGGGTTTTCTGTTTTATTCCACACCAATGAAGTGTGTGAAGAAAGACAAGAGACCTACAGTAGGAAGCTATGAACAAGGCAGTTAACCCACTGTTCCTAGGCCGTCATTGAAAATAAGAGTTTGTTCTTTGACTTGCCTAGTTAAATAAAGGTAAAATAAAAAAATGTGTGGTTGGAGAAATGACCATGGGACTGAGCTTTTCTCTTTACAGCACTCCAATTCAAATTTGGACCTCGAAACCAGTACCACTGTTGTTTTTTTTCATTATTCCCTTTCAAATCAGGGACTGATTTAGACACCAGGTGGGTGCAATTCATTATCTGGTAAACCAGCAGTAGTTCGGACATTGTAGGGCATGGAATTTTCTATTAAGACCTCCCCAAAAAATGTAATGATCACTGTTCATCAAGCCTACGGAAACATTTTCACCAAGCCATGTACGTTTTAGACTCCTAGTTCCAGTTACATTTCCAGTTTAATCTAATCTAAAAGTGTGCTTGAAGGACAGAGTATTGTTGTGGCCAGTTCAGTTATTGGAACTTCCCGGGCTGCAGCTCACAATTATGATGTAATGATGTTAACATTGACTTTGTTTTAAAAACTTCTACTCAATTAGCTTTTATTCACTCAACTTCTGACGGTCCATTAGGAATACAATGTTACACTACAGGGAGACAGTTTGTACGTCTTTGTAATACGTCTAAGGACCACAGAGCACTGTGGCTATAGAAAAGCCCTTAATTCAAATCTTCTGTTTGAAATTAGTCAAGTGTCGGTCGTAGAATCGCAACTGTAAGCTGGCGATCAACAAATGTATCCATCTAGAAAGCCCTTAACCTTTTACTGCAGTGGGCTAAATCYGGGTAACACAGAGTGATTCTTGGTAGTCTTAAGAAAATCTACTTTGAGACAAAAGTATACGCCTCACACATATGGTTGTGGGCTTAAAAAAAGAAGACACATGTACCATGTCAGATATAGAGTTGAAATGTATTCAATTTTGAGTTTGCATCCCAATATTACACTTTATACACATTACAGAAGACTAAACTATAACAAAACCGTTTTACATAGAAACACCTGATTATTAATGATAAAACTTGTGAATAACATGGGCCCAAAGAGGCTTAACCCGGCCCAGTATAGCTTCAACAAAGAACAACACGACATTAAACCATAACCAGAGGTGCAAGAACAACATCTCAAGACTAGCTATCTATGACTCTGGTTATATCTACCTCTATGCACACCTTTTATAACATTAGCATAGCCCTGTGTCTGAGCCTGAACAGCCCAGATCAAGGAGCATTGTCCTCACACTGGTGTGAGATAGATCCCAGGGCTGTCATTGGCTGGATGTGTCTAACAAGGTGCCTGTGTGAAAGCAGACAGGTATGAGGATAAACCACKCGGCCAGTAGGGTGGGCCTGTCAAATGAATGTATCTTATCACAGCTGGTTTGCGTCCCTAAATGCCACCCTATTTCCAATGTAGTGCACTATTTTTTTTACCAGGGCCCATAGGGCTCTGGTCAGTAGTGCACTATATAAGGAATAGGGTGCCATTTAGGACGCAGTCATGGTCAATAAACCCTTGCAGCAGCGTCTGATGAAAGATGTATTCATGCTCAGTGTATTGATCTCCAGCATGCATGCAAAATTGATTTTATTACTGTAATGTGTCACTGTTTGTTGGGCCCCCGTGGAACTGAATMAATCATAAATCGAGTTTTACATCAAGGGAGTTTTCGCTCCAATATATACATTTGTTTTGGAGGTATGTGTGTGTGWGTCTGCGATTGACCCCTGCTTTGTTGACAGGATTAGCCTGAGCAGGCCAAGTAAAGTCTTTAAAGATGTGTGTGTGTGTGCACAAGCATCAACGACTGCTTGTCTGTGTATGCTTGTATGTGCTTGTGTGTGTGTTTGTCGTGTCTGTTTGTTCATGTGTGGGAGAGAGACTGTGTGTACTCTTTTTGTCACGCATGCCTTTTCATATTTCACTGTATGTACAGAGCCATGCAATATGTTGTGTGTATAAGTATACATACATACTGTATGTGCTTGTGTGTGTATATGTCTACAGTGCCTTGCAAATGTATTCACCCCCCTTTGGCGTTTTTCCTATTTTGTTTCATTATAACCTGTAATTGAACTTGATTTTTATTTTTATTTCATGTAATGGACATACACAAAATAGTCCAATTTGGTGAAGTGACATTTTTTAAATTACTTGTTTCAAAAAATTCAAAAAAATAAATAACGGAAAAGTTGTAACGGATTTCCTCTTCGTCTGAGGAGTAGCAAGGATCYGACCAATGTGCAGCGTGGTAAGTGTCCATGATGAGATATTTAATAAATCAACAGAACACTGAACAAAATAACAAAAGTACAAACAAACAACCGAAACAGTCCTGTATGGTGCAAACACTAACACAGGAAACAATCACCCACAAAACACAATAGAAAACAGGCTACCTAAATATGGCTCCCAATCAGAGACAACGACTGACACCTGCCTCTGATTGAGAACCATACTAGGCCAAACACATAGAAATATAAATACAGAACAAAACATAGAAAAACAACATAGAATGCCCACCCCAACTCACGCCCTTACCAAACTAAAATAAGACTAAAGGAAATAAGGTCAGAACGTGACAAAGTTAGTGTGTGCATTTGATTCACCCCTTTGTATGAACCCCTAAATAAGATCTGGTGCAACCAATTGCCTTCAGAAGTCACATAATTAGTTTAAATAAAGTCAATCTGTGCACAGTGCACATCATGATCTGTCATAAGATCTCAGTATATATACACCTGTTCTGAAAGGCACCAGAGCTGCACAACCACAAGCAAGTGGCACCATCAAGACCAATCAGCTCTCCAAACAGGTCAGGGACAAAGTTGTGGAGAAGTACAGACTAGGGTTGGGTTATAAAAAATATCAGAAACTTTGAACATCCCACACAGCACCGTTAAATCCATTATAAAAAATGGAAAGAATATGGCACACAACAAACCTGCCAGAGAGGGCTGCCCACCAAAACTCACGGACCATGCAATTAATCAGAGAGGCAACAAAGAGACCAAAGATAACCCTGATGGAGCTGCAAAGCTCCACAGCGGAGATTGGCGTATCTGTCCATAGGACCACTTTAAGTCGTACACTCCACAGAGCTGGGCTTTAGGGAAGAGTGGCCAGGAAAGAAAACATTGCTTGAAGAAAAAAATAAGCAAACACGTTTGGTGTTCACCAGAAGGCATGTGGGAGACTCCCCAAACATATGGAAGAAGGTACTCTGGTCAGATGAGACTAAAATTGAGCTTATTGGCCATCAAGGAAAACGCTATGTCTGGCGCAAACCCAACACCTCTCATCACCCGAGAACATCATCCCCACAGTGAAGCACGGTGGTGGCAGCATCATGCTATGGGCATGATTTTCATCGGCAGGGACTGGGAAGCTGGTCAGAATTGAAGGAATGATGGATGGCACTAAATACAGAGAAATTCTTAGTTTCAGTCTTCCAGAGATTTGAGACTAGGACGGAGGTTCACCTTCCAGCAGGACAATAACCCTAAGCATACTGCTAAAGCAACACTCAAGTGGTTTAAGGGGAAACATTTACATGTCTTGGAATGGTCTAGTCAAAGCCCAGACCTCTATCCAATTGAGAATCTGTGGTATYACTTAAAGATTGCTGTACATCAGCGGAACCCATCCAACTTGAAGGAGCTGGAGCAGTTTTMCCTTGAAGAATGGGCAAAAATCCCAGTGGCTAGATGTGCCAAGCTTATAGAGACATACCCCAAGAGACTTGCAGCTGTAATTGCTACAAAAGGTGGCTCTACAAAGTATTGACTTTGGGGAGGTGAATAGTTATGCACTCTCAAGTCACCATTTWTTTGGTCCTATTTCTTGTTTGTTTCACAAAAAAAACATATTTTGCGTCTTTAAAGGMGTAGGCATGTTGTGTAAATAAAATGATACAAACCTCCCAAAAATCTATTTTAATTCCAGGTTGTAAGGCAACACAACAGGAAAAATGCCAAGGGGTGTGAATACTTTCGCAAGCCACTGTATGTGCTCACACCTTGTCAGTTTGTTGCTGGAGGCAGTCAGCACCATGCTGGAGTGACTGAGTGTTTTTGCCTCCCACTTGGCACCCTATTCCCTACATAGTGCACTACATTTGACCCTTATGGGCCCTGGTCAAAAGTAGTGCACTATCTAGGGAATAGGGTGCCAATTGGGATGCAGACTGTATAGAGGAGGATGTTGTCCCTGGGTGCTGTGACAAGAGTGCAGTGTCAGCTCTATAGCGCTGTTGTATCGCTACCTCACAGATACTGCTGGCTACACCCCCCTCTGGGAGGAAAGCTGCCACACTATCTCTCCCCTTTTCTCTTTCTATCTCTCTTTTACTTGCTCCCTTATTCTCCTTCATTCTCTCTCATCCCCCCTGCCCCTTTCACTCTATCTCTCTTTCTCTCCCCATCTCTGCCTCTCTCTCTCTTTCCATCTCACTCCTTCTCTCTACCCCTTCTCTACATATATACACCACCGTTCAAAAGTTTGGGGTCACTTAGAAATGTCCTTGTTTTTGAAAGATGAGKAAAWWWTTTGGTCTATTAAAATAACATCAAATTCATCAGAAATACAGTGTAGACATTGTTAATGTTGTAAATTACTATTGTAGCTGGAAACGGCAGATMRTTTWATGGAATATCTGCATGCTGTAGGTGTACGGAGGCCCATTATCACCAACCATCACTCCTGTGTTCCAATGGCACGTTGTGTTAGCTAATCCAAGTTTATAATTTTAAAAGGCTAATTGATCATTAGAAAACCRTTTTGCAATTATGTTAGCACTTTGTAACGGTAGTGTATATATATTTAATGAAACACAKCCAGACTTCACCTTGTGAAGTTTTAACTGAAATTGTCAAGTATGAACTAGCTAGCTAGCTTGATAAAGTACTGACAATTCCATTTGAGCTCGTGAAGTTATACAACCAACATTTTGCCTATATTGGTGCCGTTACAATAACCAAACAGTATGGTAAAAATGTTTTTTTGTGTAACCATGATGTGATGAATGACAGGATTTGATGTTGCATGTAAATTCAATGTTGTTTGAGTTGCTTTGTGTATCAGCAAATATGCTTGACYTAATCTCACTGCAACACTGCTCATGCATCCATGTTGCTTCACATAGACATTTTCAAAGAACTGTCAGTCAAGGTGAGCTAACCGCCCCCTCAGCCTGTCTTTTCAGACTTTCTGGTAGTTTGACATGAGAGAATAAGCAAAAAAAAAAAAAAGTGGAGCATTTTTATCTGGGAAAAAAAAGTTATGGGTGATGTTTTAGACACTCAAAGGGTGACTAAAACATCAGTATGACTGTTAAAGTAAATACTACCCCTCACACTATGCAAAAGATGAATTGTTGTTGAATATTTTGTTTGTCAATAGATMATTGTGTTTCCATCTCCTGTCTTGGTATAGGCTCTGAGACTAAATAGGCTATGATGTTGCGTTCCTATGTCACATCAATACTTCAGCATACCCATACTGTCTAGGCTACTTGTGTATTTACTTTTGAGCATGCTATTGAATGAGCGATGGGAAAATGGTAGCCTAATATGTGTTGTGTAGTAGGAATAAACCAGTCATGTCAACAAATATGATTATGATTTAGGCCCATATAATAKAACTCAAAGGAACATATTATGCTACATGCTGCTACGCAATCTCCTTAGCAAATGCATCTGTTTTATCATTAGCCTACGTTTTCAAGTTTTATTAGCCTACCTTTATTATAATTCCTGTGCGTCAAACACCTCCATTTCCCCCAAAATGACAATATTTTCTTGTAATACAATTCTTCAACCACTACAAGTTGTGCATATGCATGGGCTGAGATTCGCGTGGAGATACACACACTTTCCTGTCAAGTGCAAATTTGATTGATACCAACGTTTGCAGGAAAAGTGGAGCACACAAGGAATAAAGTATTTTGTGTGTGTATGTAACTTTGAAAAATGAGGCCCCGTGAGTTTTCTAACGCTATGTTTACACAGGAAATGATCTTGTGTTAAAAAGAAATTACACTGAGAGTGTTAAATCAACACCAAGTGCGGAATCTGTGGAATAGAGGTCTTCCCGGACCCTGGCTTAGACAGGGCTTAGACTCTTATGGGTTAAGATGATTTGTAAATGACTACCACATCTCTGTACRCCACACATACAATTATCTGTAAGGTCCCTCAGTCGAGCAGTACATTTCAAGCACAGATTCAACCACAAAGACCAGGGAGGTTTTCCAGTGGTTCGCAAAGAAGGATTGATTGGAAAATATATATAAAAACAGACATTGAATATCCCTTTGAGCATGGTGCAGTTATTAATTACACTTTGGATGGTGTATAAATACACCCAGTCGCTACAAAGACACAGGCACCCTTCCTAACTCAGTTGCCGGAGAGAACAGAAATCGCTCAGGGATTTCATCAGGAGGCCAATGGTGATTTTAAAACAGTTACAGTTTAATTGCTGCGATAGGAGACAACTGAGGTTGGATCAACATTGTAGTTACTCCACAATACTAACATAAATGACAGAGTGAAAAGAAGGAAGCCTGTAGAGAATAAAAAATACTCCAAAACATGCATCCTGTTTGCAGTACAGCACTAAAGAAATACTGCAAAAACATGTGCATACAAATAAATAGAATAGAGCTAAATACAGGCAAAATCCTAGAGGAGAACTTGGTTCAGTCTGCTTTCCAACAGACACTGGGAGACAAATTCACCTTTCAGCAGGACAATTACCTAAAACACAAGGCCAAATATACACAGGAGTAGCTTACCAAAATGACATTGAATGTTCCTGKGTGGCCTAGTTACAGTTTGGACTTAAATCGGRTTGAAAATCTATGGCAAAACTTGAAAATGGCTYTCTAGCAATGACCAACAACCAACTTGACAGAGTTTGAAWRWTTTTTTWAAGAATAATGTGTGCAAAGCTTTTAGAGACTTACACAGAAMAACTAATCAATGCCAAATGTGATTCTAACACGTATTGACTCAAGAGGTTGAATACTTATCTAATCAAGATATGTTAGTGTTTTATTTTCCATAATTTAAAAACATGTTGGGATTTRTGTTGCACTTTGACATTACAGAGTGTTTTATGTAGATTGTTGACCAAAAAATACAAATAAATCTATTTTCATCTCACTTTTTAACACAACATTTTGAAAAAGTCAAGTGGTGTGGCTACTTTCTGTAGGCACTGTACATATTTTCTAAACTAATCCAATCAGTTAGTTAGATTTTTGGCACKCGTTTGACCAGGGCCAAAAATAGTTCACTAAATAGGGGATAGGGTGCCATTTTGGATGCAYCCTCTTCTGTCTTTGAGCATGGTACGTTTTCACATTTAGAAGATACGGGTGGAATATAGCATATCATTCACAGGCAATTAGAAATSGTCATTCATTCTCTTATGTCCTTGGATTACAACATCTATCACATTCTAAGATAGATTGTGCAGCAATTAATGCACCTTCATTAAAATATTAATTGAAGTCTATTTCCCTACATGCTACTCCATTTCCTTATTCTGTAATAAAGAAGACTGAAGACTGGTCAGTACATATTGTGAAGGAGAGGATGTGATCCTCACACAGATACAGCTGTGTTAATGGCCCCACCATAACTTCCAGACGGTCTGTCAAAGTATTGACAGCTGGCTATTAGAGGTCGACCGATTATGATTTTTCAATGCCAATACCGATTATTGGAGGACCAAAAAAAGCCAATACCGATTAATCGGCCGATTTTAATTTATTATTTATTTATTTGTAATAATGACAATTACAACAATACTGAATGAACACTTTTATTTTAACTTAATATAATACATCAATCAAATCAATTTAGCCTCAAATAAATAATGAAACATGTTCAATTTGGTTTAAATAATGCAAAAACAAAGTGTTGGAGAAGAAAGTAAAAGTGCAATATGTGCCATGTAAAAAAGCTAACGTTTAAGTTCCTTGCTCAGACATTGAGAACATATGAAAGCTGGTGGTTCCTTTTAACATGAGTCTTCAATATTCCCAGGTAAGAAGTTTTAGGTTGTAGTTATTATAGGAATTATAGGACTATTTCTCTCTATACCATTTGTATTTCATATACCTTTGCTAGTGGATGTTCTTATAGGCACTTTAGTATTGCCAGTGTAACAGTATAGCTTCCGTCCCTCTCCTCGCACCTAACTGGGCTCGAACCAGGAACACATCGACAACAGCCACCCTCGAAGCATCGTTACCCATCGCTCCACAAAAAGCCGCGGCCCTTGCAGAGCAAGGGGACCAACTACTCCAAGACTCAGAGCGAGTGACGTCACCGATTGAAACGCTATTAGCGCGCACCCCGTTAACTAGCTAGCCATTTCACATCGGTTACACCAGCCTAATCTCGGGAGTTGATAGGCTTGAAGTCATAAACAGCTCAATGCTTGAAGCATTGCGAAGAGCTGCTGGCAAAACGCACGAAAGTACTGTTTGAATGAATGCGTACGAGCCTGCTGCTGCCTACCATCGCTCAGTCAGACTGCTTCATCAAATATCAAATCATAGACTTAATTATACATAATAACACACAGAAATATGAGCCTTTGGTCATTAATATGGTCGAATCCGGAAACATCATTTCGAAAAAACAAAACGTTTATTCTTTCAGTGAAATACGGAACCGTTCCGTATTTTATCTAGCGGGTGGCATCTATAAGTCTAAATATTCCTGTTACATTGCACAACCTTCAATGTTATGTCATAACTACGTAAAATTCTGGCAAATTAGTTCGCAACGAGCCAGGCGGCCCAAACTGTTGCATATACCCTGACTCTGCGTGCAAATGAACGCAAGAGAAGTGACACAATTTCACCTGGTTAATATTGCCTGCTAACCTGGATATCTTTTAACTAATTGCAGGTTTAAAAATATATACTTCTGTGTTATTGATTTTAAGAAAGGCATCGATGTTTATGGTTAGGTACAGTTGTGCAACGATTGTGCTTTTCTCCGCCAATGCGCTTTTGTTAAATCATCCCGCGTTTGGCGAAGTTGGCTGTCTTGTTAGAAGATAGTCTTCACACAGTTCGCAACGAGCCAGGCCGCCCAAACTCGCTGCATAGTACCCTGACTCTGTTTGCAAGAGGAGTGAACAATTTCCCTATTTAAAGAAATTCATGTTAGCAGGCAATATTAACTAAATATGCAGGTTTAAAAATATATACTTGTGTATTGATTTTAAGAAAGGCATTGATGTTTATGGTTAGGTAGAGTTGGAGCAACGACGTCCTTTTCGCGAATGGCACCGCATCGATTATATGCAACCAGGACACGCTAGATAAACTAGTAATATCATCAACCATGTGTAGTTAACTAGTGATTATGATTGATTGATTGATTGTTTTTTATAAGATAAGTTTAATGCTTGCTAGCAACTTACCTTGGCTTCTTACTGCATTCGCGTAACAGGCAGGCTCCTCGTGGAGTGCAATGTAAGGCATGTGGTTAGAGSGTTGGACTAGTTAACCGTAAGGTTGCAAGATTGAATCCCCGAGCTGACAAGGTAAAAATCTGTCGTTCTGCCCCTGAACAAGGCAGTTAACCCACTGTTCCTAGGCCGTCATTGAAAATGAAAATGTGTTCTTAACTGACTTGCCTAGTTAAATAAAGGTGTAAAAAAAGAAATTGGTGTCCAAAAATACKAATTTCCGATTGTTATGAAAACTTGAAATCGGCCCTAATTAATCGGCCATTCCGATTAATCGGTCGACCTCTAAAGTGGTAGATACTACTTTCCAGGTGTGTGGACGTGTAGACTAAGCTACCATTAGAGAGGTGAATAGTTGGCCACCTGTTAGGATAGAGCAGGGTCACAAACTATAAACCACCTGAGGTCTTCACGTGAACCAATGGTGGAYTATACAAGGAAGAGTATCTAAAAGATACCTGAATCTGGATACAGGTAAATGGACTGTTTTCTCAAGTGTCTTTCGGTGCCTGGTAGAGATTTACAGTGATGTGAGGGTGGTCCAACCATAGATATACATCATCAGGCCCACCCTGCTTTGTAGGGTGGTGACGGAAAGTGATGTGAACTCCGCACAGCCATCATGCATCACATCTGACTAATGGCCATGCAATCAACAGCCTCCATGTTAATAACAGGCCTCTCTCTCCAACAATAACAATGGTCCATCATTAAGCACAAAGAGAAACAACGTCAGAATGAGATTTTGAAGAAAATGACACAGCTTGGGAGGTTGTGTTCTGTGGATCTTTCGCAATTCTTTACGTCCTCTCTCCTCACCTTGAGAATATTTTAGGTTTCTCCCCTTTGATCTCCACCTCCAACGCATTTTGAGAAAAAGGTGGAGAGAGGACGCAAGATATTGAGGAAAGACAAATTGAGAATGAGCCTGAGTCCTCTCCAAGGCTAGGTAGAAGAGATCTATCTGCATTGTAACTCCACTGATCCCTGAAGAAAGTAATTAGCTATAATAACAGCACAGGTCCATGCTTATCACTAAATCCACTCACCTTTAGTTCCATAACTGCCCAAGCAAACCTGTCCCCTGAATCATCTGACTAACTACACCTGTTTCACCATACAGTGGCCCTGGGGCCACGGCTCTCACTGTGGTTGTGTCCCAAATGGTACCCTATTCCCTATATAGTGCACTAATTTTGACCAGGGTCCATAGAGAATAACAAAATACTTTTCCTTCACCTGAAAAAGCCCATATGCAGAGGTTAGTTAGATGTTTACCTACTCTATTTGAGGTGCATTCTTGCTCTATCATCTTTTTAAAGGAGTCAAGGTCACTACACCATTCCATTCCCCTCAGCACAAAAAATACTAAGTTGCTTAGGTCAACAGACCACTTAATCTTGCATTTTACCCACTACAGGCCCTATGATAAAAACGACCAGCCATATAAGTGCTTCGATCCCAATAACAATGTTTAAGCTTCTCTTGATTCACAAGACGGCACAAAAGGAGTGCTTGGTATCATGTATGTTGTTTTTAAGAGAAGGTCCTATATATTCAGMTGCATGATCGAAACGTCCATTAGAAAATACTGGCTGTAGAACTGAAACCAGACAAAGATAAAAGTCATTACAACCTTCAACACCACTCAAAACAAGACCATGTGTCCATTGTCTAACCCAGAGACCAAAACACAGTGATTTTTCAGTTCTTAATAAGAGGGTGTTTCTGCAGTGGGTGAAAGGTTCCTGCTCTAGGCCTAAAGGGACCTATACCCCCCCACACAACAAATGAGTCTCTTTCCTCCTATAGCCTGTCCTATATCCGTCCCTGCACATTAATACAAATCTACTCTAAAGTCCCAAATGGCACCTATGTAGTGACCTATGCTATGGGCCCTGGTCCAAAGTAGTGCACTGTAAGGGAATAGGGTGCAATTTCGGACATAGTCTGAAGTCGAAGTAATTTATGTTTACAGTGGTCTCGTCTCGTCTGACATCAAAAGGGTAATGTCAAGGGCAGTTACCTGGAACATGGAACATGGAAATTGAATAATTCAGTGATGGGATTGGTGGTGTAGTCCTATAGCTTCATTAGAAGCCTATTTCATTGGGAGAAAGTATTGGTTTCAAAYGGACTTCTGGGTAATCCAGAAAAATCTAAGACATTATGTTTGGCGGGATTTTAAAGCTAGATGCAACACTATTCACCTTCTTTTGGTTGGATTCTGTCAATAGTATTAATTAACAGGACGGAATGTATTGCCTGCGATGGTCATTGCAGGTTAAGGAGCAAAGCCCAAACCCTTGTCTAATCTGTTTTCAGGAATAGGTTGTGAAAATAATCCCAAAATATTCCTTTTGTCAGCAGCACATGATGGCTTCTGAGAGGAGGAGGGATATAAGCAAAGCTTTTATGAGCAGAGAGAGAGAGAGAGAGAGAGAGAGCACAGTTACAGGCATTTCAGTCAGTGCACAGGATTCCCACAGGGGAATGATTCCAGCTAAACCTTCGCAGCCAGTTAGAGAGAAGAATAAAATCAATTTTGGTTTTGTTGAATACATTTCGGAGCAGAGGAGCTCAAATCCTTCACGGAACAGGAGGTGGCCTGGATCCCTCTGTCCCTCCACCTGCAAAGCGAACAAAGCCAAAATTCCTGCTCTTCGTTTCCCTCTACCCCTTTAAACACTGTCCTTGGTGTCCATATTGGGGCTTAGCTGTACCCTGTACCAGGTCGGTAGCTGGTGTGTTCAGTGCCACGTGATGCCCATTGAAACAGATGGCTGCCGAGCACACAGGCGCTGTGGGTAGCCTCAAGTCTCAGCCCTCGGCTTAGGCAAAAATATACATGGGGTTTTGGACTGGCTGCCTGCCTGCCTGCCTGTGTGTTTCTCTGTGCTGTGAATTGCACCAGGCTCACAGGCAGTCCCGTATGTGGTGATTAGGGCTTGACGGACCCCGGCATCATGCCACTCAGATTGACAGGCAGTTGATTGACAGGCAGTTGGCATGGTAGGGAGCTGGCAGGTTAACCTTAGCCGGCCGTAGCCGAACGGCCGCAACCACTATGATTTCAATATTGTACAGGTCATTACAACACTCCACAAGGCAGCAGGTCATAACTTATACAACTGGCAATATACAGCAGGACTGGACGGTTAACATAGAAGCAAGCAAGTCWTTGTAACGGCGTACAGTAGGTGTACATTTACTTTTTTGTTATTCAACTAAGGTAAGACAACCACAGTAAGATGATATGTCTACATATGATCTATTTGTTTATGTAAAGTACACAATTTCAGTACTATTCTCTCTTGACTATTCTGCCTATATGGGACCCTGCATGGGTGTAATAGTGTAGGGCATTTTTCTATTCACTTTTTCTGCACTTGACCCAAATTAGAAATGTACCGTCCCATGACCCAAATCGTCCTCCAACGACTCAAATGAAGAAATAGTGTGTGATTATAGATAACTCACAACTCACCTCACATGCCCAGGGCTGACGTTGTGTCCCGACCAATAAGAAACCCTGGTGTAGGGAGGTATGGTGAGTCAGGGACCCTCCATGTGGCTGAGGTTATGATTTTCTCCACAACAACCAAAATAGGCTCTCTTTCCTTCTCTCTCTGAATCTCTCTCTCTCTCTCTGAATCTCTCTCTCTCTCTCTGAATTTRCCTCTCTCTCTCTCTCTCTGAATCTCTCTCTCTGAATCCCGCTCTCTCTTGCTGAATCTCTCCCTGAATCTGATGAATGCATATCAGCCCAAAATAAACATAATTCATAAATTGCAAAACTAGGATGCTGTAGGCTCGATGCTTTCTTCTTCTCTGTCAACAATACCTCAGGCTGAGGTGCACGGATGAGGAGATCAATGAAAGTACTCTCTGAGAGCTCCGAGAGAGATGAGAGCATTGAGAAAGTCTAATGCACATCCCTTACATTTCAGTGTGATCATGCTTTTTTGGTATGCATGAGTGGGTTGATCAATGCCCGTGAGGGTTTGAGATACAGGAAGGTTGACTAACTGGAACTCTGAACACCCCTATCTGTGTCTATACATACAGTATGTGATTTATTATGCGATGTGTAACGTGATGTATTACGTCAATGTGTAACACATTGGTTTGGGTTACAGGATGGCACTGGTGCCTGCAATGTATTCTGCTGAGACACACACACAAGACTGTATGGAGAAAAAGTCAAGCAGGATAATGTATAATTGCCTGTTTGGCATGGGAAGAGGCTCGCTAGTGTCGCTGGTCGAGAATGGCATGCAAAACAAATCAATTAGCTCACACATTCCCCAATAGTGTGGGAGAGAGAAAGGGAGGATTCTGGTCCTTTGCATTCCTTCCTACAGATATCATGAAAAGGAGAGAGAGTGTGGATAGACAAAGCACAGTAAACAAAGTAAGCAAAAAATAATGTAATCAGATTACAGATACTTTTGAAAAACTAGCTGATTACTTCTTGGATTCATTTTAAATTCAGAAAGAATACACAATGACCCCTATCTGTTTTCTCAATGCAATTCAATTCACCATTGAAAAAAGGTGCAAGTTTAACCCTTGTGTMGTGTTCATGTCTTTGTTATTCACCCAATGTTCACAGTCCCGTTGGACCCACAACATTATTGGATTTTTAAACAATACAGCCATAAAAATGTAAGTAAAAATACTCAATACTTACTACTTAGATTCTGACTTATATCAATTACAAGCAATATAGACAGCACACATGGTTAATATTTGCCATTTACCATTTATCAATAAAAGCGCTATTTATTATTTTTTCATWAAATGTTTTCCAATTATAATCAAGACATGGGTGGAATGAATTATGTTTATCTAGAACAAATATAAATGAAACAAGGTTTTCATTACTATTGACGTTTATTGCTTTGACCTGAACAAATTGGAAGGACACATTTTACATACAGTATTTTATGGAAATGATAAATGAGCCCCATTGAACACAAATTAAGGCCGGTCTACACACCAGATGAGGGACAGAGTTTTGCAACAACATCACTCACACTTACTTCTGGTATTGGAGTTATCCGTTCTGTGGGTTGGGCGGATGGGGCACCAGCATCCTCCTCCTGAATCCTCCTCACAATGGCTGCAGAAGCTGGGGTACTTGGGATATGTTGCCTCCTCTGGATTTYAYGTCTTACCAATAACTTGCCTAGCTCCCCGAGAAAGAGCCGTCTCCTCTGGAGCTTCCCTCTGTTCCAATCTAGGTTCAACGCCATCCAGATGACAAACGCGTTGTATGCCGAGATGTCCAAGATGTTGAAGAATATCACAAGTGGCCAGCGTAGGGTTCTTCTTTTGCAGCTGTAGCCAGTCACCAGCTTGTCTAAATTGTCCAACCCTCCTTTTGTGGCATTGTAATCCATTATGATTTCTGGATTTCTCCCATCCCTGTGCAGCGTACTCATGAGTACCACATTTTTGCCTTTCTTTGGCACGTAGGACACTAGGGACGTGTTGGCCATGAACACAAACTTAYAYGAATTGATAGGTCTGTTCCGTGTATTCAACAGCTCAGATGGGAGCTCTGGCTTATTTTTTCATACTTATCGCATGTGATGTTGGGCCATGGAGTCCCTTTGTCACATCCAGGACAACCRGCATCCCTTGGTTCTTTTCAGGGGCTCCTCCATCTGGCTTCCCCCGTCTACACTTGCAAGTTCCACGCATATGATGAAGCGGCATCACAGGCAGCCCAGKTCTTGATTCCATATTAGACCGGTATTTACTGCCTGAAGGGGCGGCGGCCCCTAAATGGCATAAGRTGCTCATCAACAGTAACATTGGCCCAGGGTTGTAAAACAGGGGAAGGCGGTCCACCCACTTGTCTCACACTGACCTGATTGCGGGTAGCTTGGTTTGGTGTCTCAGTTACGAAGCGGAGAATCCTGGAAATAATGTAAATGTTTTCCAGAGACATTGTTGCACGGAAAAGTTCTCTGCCAGTTTCTGCATCCCACGGGGATTCTGTGGATTCCCCATTGGATCTGAAAACACCAGCAAGGTTAAGAACCCTAAAGAATGCATGTAAATTACTTTGGTCCATCTCCTTCCATCTCTCTCCAAAAACAAGCCTTCCCTCCAAATTAGTGCAGTCCAGAATGATTTTCTGGATGGTGTCTGGGATGAACAGTCCAAAAGAAGACTTTATGTCCGGCACATGAGTAACCGCCATCCGCATTGGCCCTGGTTGCATCCTTATCACATTGGCAGCRATGCGGGGTGGCTCATTCCTTGGGCAAGAAGACCATTCAATTTCTTGACATCCATATTTCTCCTCCTGCAGGCTGCTGATGAGCTGGTTGCTGACGGGCTGGTGCTGGTGCTGGTGCTGGCTGCTGACGGGCTGGTGCTGGGGCTGGCTGAGGGTAAATCTCATCCTCTTCTTCCAACTCACTGTCAGACTTCGAATTGACAGAGACATGATCCTCCAAAGTGGAAGACACACCTTCCACACTAGCTTCTCTCTCTGCAAAAATGATTTTAAAGGACCTCTGAGAAGAGATAATTTTGCCATACTGATTGATTGTGGTAAGYGGTAAGAATCCACACATGCAAAGCTAWTTATTTGTTGTGTCCCTCCCCCAATTTGCACCTGGCTGGGGTAGAGTGTGGGAAAATATTGACTTTTGTACAATGAATRGAAAAATGTATAGAAATAATGTATTTRWATAACATTGTGCAGGTCTCCGCAAGACATGGTTTAGTTTCACACACTACAAAGGGTAAAGAGTGCAAGGAAAGTGGGAGACAGGCAGAGGGACAGACAGGTTCTTGGTGCTATGTTGAAACAGCAGGCCCAGGGAGGAGGAAGACAGAGTGAGGGCACACAGCAAACCTTTTTAATWAATMTTTTACTTGTTTCACCTACACACACCCTTTACCACACTTMTATTACCTTCTGATCCATTGGACCCGAACACCACATATGTCAAATAAATGTGTAGGGTGGTGCACAGTGTGCACTCAATGAAAATGTGTTATTTTACATGTTGTTCACAGAAAAAGAGCTAKGGCCAATGAGTCTCAGGTTGAGAAAATAATTAATAGTATCATTTTTCTTTTAGTAAACATTGATAATGGGTCCCACAGACCCAAACACCACACAAGGGTTAAGRTTGCTCCACCTGAATGAGTCTGAGCACAAGTCAGGGACCACTATGATGACACACCAAATGCGTTTGATGGATCTTTTTGTATTCTTCTAATGGAAAAGTAATCTAAAAGTCATTTGATTACATTACTGAGTTTGGGTAATCCAAAAGTTATGTTACTGATTACGATTTTGGACAGGTACTGTACCGAGTAACTGTAACAGATTACATTCAGAAAGTAACCTTCCCAACCCTGTCTGTCAACAAGGAATACCAAGAGGTGTTTACCATAGAAATAAAATGAAGGTTGACTTGAATAGGTAGTCCATTCTAGAGATTTCTTTTGTTTTCGTGTTCACTCCACTCACCCTGTTGGGTAACAAAAGTATATGATGATTTAAGACCAACAACATGAAGCTTTAATAAAGCCCAACCAACAGGAGAAGCGGCACTRATCTACTAGCTGTCTGGCCAGCTTGATATTAGACCATGAAACTACAATGCATGTCTTAAGCACTGAGAAGGGACCTGTGTCAAATACAATATGAAACTTACGAGAGAGAGAGGGGGGGGACGACTACAAGGTACCAGAACTCATTATTATTTTAGTATTTTATTGGGATCCCCATTAGCCTCTGCTAAAGCAACAGCCACTCGTCATGGGGTCCACAAAACCTGTCATCAGGACTTCAAAGGCTCCAGGAGGGAAACAAACACTGTGTTATRTGTGGATCTGGGCTTTAATAAGAAAACTATTTTCTAATTGCACTGAATTAGCCGRGCCAGAGTTCATGCTCAGAGGTTCACGGGATACGTGTTAACCAACTCCAGCGCCAGCCAGCCTCTGAAATGGGTGCCCCACTGATGCCTTGCCAAGCTCGCTAGTCAGGCAGCATACCACCGTGATTTGTACCCACTTAATTAACTCTAATGAGTGCAGGGTGCCGTATCATAATGGTAGCTCCAACCTGAACCAGGTCAGTGGCTAAACGAGTAGACAGAAGTTCAAGGCCTTGCTCTGCTCTATGGTTGTGGAATGAGGAGGTCAGTGCTCACAGATTAAATAAAGTTATTTCAGCCAAGCCAAGGTTGTTAGTTTGTCAACTACTTGGACAGAGGTACTTGACTTCTTAAGGCATATTCCTGCCATGAAAGCTTGTATAATAAGTGAAGGTCAAGTCTCACCAGTAGAGCACATTAAGTTAACCAATTGACATGAGGCATAGAACATAGAAATCTAACATCAGGAAAGTTCAGGCTTCGGACTAAAGGCTAAACTAAGCAAAAAAAATGTTAAGTCCCTATTCAATAAACACATTGTGTGGTTGCCATTCATTTTCTATGCTTGTGGATTCACATTGAGATTCGGTTCTGGTTCTTTATATGTGTGGAGTATTCCGTTATACTGTAGCAATGCACTGCATAATGTAACACTGCCCTACCAGACTTCCCTCAAACCACACCTCACGTTATCTCTCACTTTCTGTTGCTTTCTGTCACTTTCGCTCTCATACTTTCTCTCTCTCTCTCTCGAATGCACGCCCACAAGCACACGCACACGCACACGCACACGCACACGCACACACACACACAAATATGCACTTGGCAGTGGACATCAATGATTAAGTACAGGCATTTCTTGTTTGCAGTATTGCACACAAAACCAGTTACTGTTTTCATGCAGAAAAAAAGTATGAAAGTGAAACATACTAGTCCCTCAGAACGCCTCAAACATAAGCATGAACCTGTAGCAATGGGGCAGTCATGCATCCTGTCAATAGGGCAGTCATGCATCCTGTCAATGGGGCAGTCATGCATCCTGTCAATGGGGCAGTCATGCATCCTGTCAATAGGGCAGTCATGCATCCTGGCAATGGGGCAGTCATGCATCCTGTCAATGGGGCAGTCATGCATRCTGTCAATGTGGCAGTCATGCATCCTGTCAATGTGGCAGTCATGCATCCTGTCAATGGGGCAGCCATGCATCCTGTCAATGMGGCAGTCATGCATCCTGTCAATGGGGCAGTCATGCATAGTATTATGGAAGAGTAGTTTGGACAGCCAGTGGACGGCTTTCTCACCACATTGTGTGTGTGTGTGTGTGGTGAGGTGAGGATCAGTGTGGCAATTGGCTAGGGGGACATACTGTATCGTGCGTGTGCATGATCAGAAACAGGGTGTGTGAGTAATTGTCATTAGTGCAGTAGAATTCTTTCTCTCTATCTCTTGCTCTCTCTCCAAATCTTCTCCCTCTGCGCAGCTATATGTGCCTGTGTCCATGGGTTGTCGTAAACACACTCACACTACACACAAGAGGAGCAGATTGCTGGTCCACTCGGCCCTGCCCAAAACAGTGGGTCACATCCCCTCAGAGCCACAGACCCACAGCCTGCACAATAGAGACCGGCCAGAACCTACCCCCAGCCTGTCCAGGGCCTGTATACACAAAGTGTCTAAAAGGAGGAGCGCTGATCTAGGTACAGGCCCCCTTTCCCCTTATTCCTTATGATATATGAGGCTAAACTGATCCTAGATCGGCACTCCTACTCTCAGATGCTTTCTGGATTCAGGCCCTGAACTTATACCAGCCTGCAGAATGGAGGCCGGCCAGAACTTATTCCAGTCTGCCATCTAGGCAGGGGCCAAACAGCTGGCATAAAAGGACGTCACAGTCAGGCACGGCTACTGATTGTCAGAGGAATATGAAGCGGAGTAGAAGGCTTTCAAACAACACGAGTCAAAGTGTAACTAGCAATCAAAACAGCATTTGAAGGGAAAACGCAGTACTCTCACTCACAACAATGTTTTATTAGCTATTTTCAAATGATAAATGTGACGCTTCATCCGTCAATGGCCTTCATCAGAATGTCTTAAAGAAATATGGTCTTTTGGCCTTATATCCTCAATTATGTGTAATTCATATTTCTCAATAATGGTCATGTGGGGGTTGGCTGCTGCATAGAGTAATGATTGTTATTTTAAATAAACTCAGCAAAAAAAAGAAACGTTCTCTCACTGTCTCAAACGTTCTCTCATTTATTTTCAGCAAACTTAACATGTGTTAATATTTGTATGAGCATAAGACTCAACAACTGAGACATAAACTGAACAAGTTCCACAGACATGTAACTAACAGAAATTGAATAATGTGTCCCTGAATGAAGGGGTGGGGGATCAAAATCAAAAGTAACAGTCAGTATCTGGTGTGGACGCCATCTGCATTAAGTACTGCAGTGCAATAAATAAATAGAAAATACATGTTTAAAAAAAAAAAGTACTGCAGTGCATCTCCTCATGGACTGCACCAGATTTGCCAGTTCTTGTTGTAAGATGTTACCACACTTTTCCAACAAGGCACCTGCAAGTTCCTGGACATTTCTGGGGGGTATGGCCCTTGGCCTCGCCCTCCGATCCAACAGGTCCCAGACGTGCTCAATGGGATTGAGATCCGGGCTCTTCGCTGGCCATGGCAGAACAGTGACATTCCTGTCTTGCAGGAAATCACACACAGAACAAGCAGTATGGCTGGTGGCATTGTCATGCTGGAGGATGTCAGGATGAGCCTTCAGGAAGGGTACCACATGAGGGAGGAGGATGTCTTCCCTGTAACGCACAGCATTGCCTGCACYGACAACAAGCTCAGTCCGATGACGCTGTGACACACCGACCCAGACCATGACGGACCCTCCACCTCCAAATCGATCCAGCTCCAGAGTACAGGCCTCGGTGTAACGCTCATTCCTTCGACGATAAACGCGAATCCGACCATCACCCCTGGTGAGACTAAACCACGACTCGTCAGTGAAGAGCATTTTTTGCCAGTCCTGTCTGGTGAAGCGACGGTGGGTTTGCGCACATAGGCGACGTTATTGACAGTAATGTCTGGTGAGGACCTGCCTTACAACAGGCCTACAAGCCCTCAGTCCTGCCTCTCTCTCAGCATATTGTGTACAGTCTGAGCACTGATAGAGGGATTGTGCGTTCCTGGTGTAACTCGGGCAGTTGTTATTGCCATCCTGTACCTGTCCCGCAGGTGTGATGTTTGGATGTACCGATTCTGTGCAGGTGTTGTTACACGTGGTCTGCCACTGCAAGGACGATCAGCTGTCTGTCCTGTCTCCCTGTAGCGCTGTCTTAGGCTTCTCACAGTACGGACATTGCAATTTATTGCCCTGYCCACATCTGCCTTCCTCATGCCTCCTTGCAGCATGCCTAAGGCACGTTCACGCAGATGAGCAGGGACCCTGGGCATCTATATTTTGGTGTTTTTCAGAGTCAGTAGAAAGGCCTCTTTAGTGTCCTAAGTTGTCATAACTGTGACCTTAATTACCTGCTGTCTGTAAGCTGTTAGTAACAGCGACCGTTCCACAGGTGCATGTTCATTAATTGTTTATGGTTCATTGAACAAGCATGGGAAACAGTGTTTAAACCCTTTACAATGAAGATCTTTGAAGTTATTTGGAGTTTTACAAATTGTCTTTGAAAGACAGGGTCCTGAAAAAGGGTCCTGAGTTTACTACCAGCTGATCTGTATTCCKAAGTATAAAAAAGCTTAGGAAATGAGCAATACCGTCTATTTGATGGGGGTGTGAGAGAAGCAATTGTGAATGTAGACAGGGGTTGGTGGGGGTGGCCACTTAAGATTGGTAGCACAACTGCATGTGACAGGAACACTATAAGAGCAAGGGCGTGAAGAGCTAGTTTGCTTCCCAAATGGGCCCTGGTCAAAAGTAGTGCACTAAAAAGGGAATAGGGTGCCATTTAGTATGCAYCCCTCCTGAACTAGAGGGCTAAAGTGATATTGCTGTTATCAGGGCCTATCTGMCTTTCATTGTGTGTTCATATACAGGGCATGGTAGTGCTTGTCATTAAGACAACACCCATCTTCTCTGGCATTCAGCTGCAGCTATCACAGATTGAAACATCACAAATGCCTTCAACCTTAGTTTAACAATGTGACAGTAGAATTTAGCTGTAGCCTAGCACTGGTCGATACAAGCAGGATGCCTTCCACGTTATTTGTAGAACGAGACAAGAGATTTCAGCTGGCAATATAGCTACATAGGAAAGGAGGCTCTGGGTTATCAGCTTAGTTGTCAATGTATTGATTTAATAAAGCAATGAGTGGTGGGTGTGAGTGTCTTTGCTTGATCTCTCAATTAAAGGCATGAGACACCAATATTCAGAAACCCCTAGAATTTGCCGGGGATTTACAAGCCTCTTTAGTCCCGACTGCGTCCAACACACACGCGCATCTCTTACTGCATGCCGGTCATGCAATAAGGTCATGTCAAGACATTGTCAAGGCTTTTGGATGATATGCCATCATCATCCACTGTCAACCGGTTTCACACTGTTTAAAAAGGATGAAATGTGCCTACAGTGTAATTTCCTGCTATCCGAATAGTGAGTCCCATATCCATGGTTTACGAATTTCCAGAGAATAGCCAGAACACAACACTTACCTTCTCCACATACATTACCCCCACATAGGGAATCTATCTGGGGTGATAAGAGCTAATACAGCAAAGCAGGATAAACAGGACAAACATGCAATGGCTGCATCTGAAATGGCACCCTACACTCTAAAAATGCTGGTTTGAAAACAACCCAGCGCTGGGTAAATAGTGGAAAGAGCACACTTTGGGTTATTTTTGACCCAGCCAGTTGGGTCACTTTGTTGTGTTATTGCGCTATGATTCACCGGGTGAGTTTTGAAGACTAGAGGTGTGGCTTAGTAGTGGTGTGGCTTTCAGATTATTGTTTTTGGCTACCCGTGAGAGTAAATGTCATTCCTGTTCATTTGATTTGTTGTATTGCCTACACATGTTATGGTTGTGTGCTAACACTTTTGATGCTTCCACAAATTTATTTCCTCAAGTCTAGCTCGATGTTGGGATAGTTAGCACTTTGTTATGAAAATATTATTAATTATATATTAAATTACGTAATGTGCAAAAAGATGTCTTCTCTAATGAAAGGCATAGGTTATTTTCAGGAGGCGTGGCCTATTGAGGCTAGTTATTTTGTCCACACGTGAGAGTAAATGTCACTCATGTTAAGTTTGTACACCATCAATGAAACAATTCCTGACAATATTTTTACACATTAGATACAGTATATTAATATAAAATGTTTAACATTGTTAAATGACTAATATAACAAAATTCTATCTACCCCAACATTGGAAATGTAACAGTATAAATTTAGTCCGTCCCCTTGCCCCGACCCGGGCACAAACCAGGGACCCTCTGCACACATCAACACCAGTCACCCACGAAGCATCGTTACCCATCGCTCCACAAAAGCCGCGGCCCTTGCAGAGCAAGGGGAACCACTACTTCAAGGTCTCAAAGCGAGTGACGTCACCGATTGAAACGCTATTAGCGCGCACCACCGCTAAATAGCTAGCCATTTCACATCGGTTACACTCACCCCCCTTTCAACCTCCTCCTTTTCCGCAGCAACCAGTGATCCGGGTCACGGCACCAATGTAACAGTATAACTTTAGTCCGTCCCCTCGCCCCGACCCGGGCGCAAACCAGGGACCCTCTGCACACATCAACAACAGTCACCCGTCATCGTTACCCATCGCTCCACAAAAGCCGCAGCCCTTGCAGAGCAAGGGGAACCACTACTTCAAGGTCTCAAAGCGAGTGACGTCAGCGATTGAAACACTATTAGCGTGCACCACCGCTAACTAGCTAGCCATTTCACATCGARTACACTATCTACCCCAACATTGGAACTCATAAACTTGAGTAGTCCTTATTAATTCAAAAAAAAAGTGTCAGTGCTCATTCTTGATATGTGTTGACAATACAACAGAACAGATTAACCGGAATGACACCTACTGTCACGGGTTGCCAAAAATCAGTGTTGAAAATCCATGCCCCTACTAAGCCACTCCTCCCATATTTTA
The DNA here is from genome assembly GCF_002910315.2 of Salvelinus sp. IW2-2015. Taxonomy (NCBI): domain Eukaryota; kingdom Metazoa; phylum Chordata; class Actinopteri; order Salmoniformes; family Salmonidae; genus Salvelinus; species Salvelinus sp. IW2-2015. The sequence goes on along the minus strand of NC_036853.1, from coordinate 27,419,098 downwards.
TCTGACATGGTGAATCATAGRTACGTAACCCAGCATCAACAACCCAACTTAAAGAAAACAATGGGTTGTTGGTGACCCAACTTCCTGGGTCAAAATAACCAAATGTGTGTTCTGTCCAATATTTACACAAATTGGGTTGTTTTTAACAAACTTTTTTTACATCCCATACAGTTCCTTTGGAAAGTATTCAGACCACCTGACTTTTTCCACATTTTGTTACGTAACAGTCTTATTCTAAAATTGATTAAATAAATGCTTTCCCTCAGCAATCTACACACAATACCCCATAATGACAAAGTGAAAACAGGTTTTTAAAATTATTTGCAAATTTATAACAAGCAAAACAACTGAAATACCTTATTTAGATAATAATTCAGCCCCTTTGCTATGAGACTCGAATTTGAGCTCAGGTGCATCCTGTTTCCATTGATCATCCTCGAGCTGTTTCTACAACTTGAGTCCACCTGTGGTAAATTCAATTGATTGGACATGATTTGGAAAGTCACACACCTGTCTATATAAGGTCCTACAGTTGGCAGAGCATGTCAGAGCAAAAACCAAGCCATGAGGTTGAAGGAATTGTCCGTAGAGATCAGAGACAGGATTGTGTTAAGGCACAGATCTGGGGAAGTTTACCCAAAACATTATGTAGCATTGAAGGTCCCCAAGAACACAGTGGTCTCCATTATTCATAAATGGAGATGTTTGGAACCATCAAGACTTTTCCTAGAGCTGGCCGCCCGGCCAAACTGAGCAATCGGGGGAGAAGGGCCTAGGTCAGGGAGGTGACCAAGAACCTGATGGTCACTCTGACAGAGCTCTAGGGTTCCTATCAGTAGATGGGAGAACCTTCCATAAGGACAACCATCTCTGCAGCACTCCACCAATCAGGCCTTTATGGTAGAGTGGCCAGACGGAAGCCACTCCTCAGTAAAAGGCACATGACAGCCCACTTGGAGTTTGCCAAAAGTCACCTAAAGGACTCTCAGACCATGAGAAATAAGATAATCTTGTCCTGACTGCCAAGCTTTACGTCTGGATGAAACCTGGCACCATCCCTACAGTGAAGCATGGTGGTGGCATCATGCTGTGGGGATGTTTTTCAGCGGCAGGGACTGMGAGACTAGTCAGAATTGATGTAAAAATGAACAGTAGAGATCCTTGATGAGAACCTGCTCCGGAGTGCTCTGGACCTCAAACTGGGGCGAAAGTTTACCTTCCGAAAGGACAACGACCCTAAGCACACAGCCAATGCAGGAGAGGCTTCGGGACAAGTCTCAATGTCCTTGAGTTATTTAATCAACTTTAGAATAAGGCTGTTACATAACAAAATGTGGAAAAATTCAAGGGGTCTGAATACTTTCCAAAGGCACTGTAGATCAAAGGGCTCTGGTAAAAAGTAGTGCACTATGTAGAGAATAGGGTGCCATTTCAGAAACAGCCAGAGACACCAAGGAGAGACAGGGAGTCTAATGTTGTTAATTACAATAATTTGTTCAGCTTTATCTGCTGTTGAATTGATTTTAATAAACACTCTTAAAAATAAATGTGCAAGTTGGAACTAAATAAGGTCCTTGAGAGCGATGTCATAGAGGAACTATTTTAGGGTCTCTGAAGAACCATACAAAAATCCCAAACCAGAAATGTTTTGGCTGTCCAGGACCGGTATTGAATATCCCTGCTTTAGGGTTTTAAGCCTTATTTGCATTATTTTTGCTAGTGACAGAGACATAGTTGTTGCATTCATTATTTTCTTGACCAGTGGCCTTTATCAAGTGAGATTTGAAGGTAATATATTGTCATTAACATTTACAGTTTTTCTTACAATCGCTAGGACCCATTTCTCAATACAATATCACTTTTTCAAAACTCATCACACAGTGAGCACAACAGCAGTCTATGTGGACTAAACTGTGGATCGTTTTCCATTGCTTTGGCACAAAATGCGTTCAATGACTATATCTTTCAAATGTCATTTATTATTTTCTCACTCAGACACAACCACCACCAAAACTCTATGTACTTACAGGCCAATTTGCACATTTTTACATACTCTTTTCAAAACTGTTAAACTTAAGTTTAAAACCTAACAGAACACAAAATTGAATAAGACAGCTACATTTCTACAGTAATACCYTATTGAAATATATTCCAAATCTAAAAAATGAAATACTATCAAAACAATTAGACCAACCACAGCTGATTCCCATTGTAGCTGAACACCTACCCAGGTGTTAGTCTTTCAATTTCATTACCATCTATACAAAAGGGGACATRTTAGGAATAATGCSGTACTGTAATGTAAACATGGACCCAGCCAGAGATAGAGAAGTGGCTGACAGAGGAAGAAGAGTGGCTGAGAGAGAGAGAGAGAGATAGGGAGAATTAGAGGAGTACGTATGCGTGGTGGAAGAAGACTGAGATGAAGATCAAGAGCTGTAGTCTCAGATGAGATTAGGGCTACTATAATTGATCAATTAATAAATCATGGTCTATCAATGAGAGAGGCTGGTCTGTGAGTGCACCCATATCTGCAATGCTCAACAGTGGCATCTACTGTGAGAAATTTCCGGCAAAACAACAGGTAAGATGTGCATTCTAACAGGAACAGATATAGCCCTTGGTTCTCTCCAGACCTGACTGCCCTTGACCAGCACAAAAACATCCTGTGGCATTCTGCATTKGCATCGAATTGCCCCCGTGATACGCAACTTTTCAGGGAAGTTAGGAACCAATATACACAGGCAGTAAAGAAAGCTAAGGCTAGCTTTTTCAAGCAGAAATGTGCATCCTGTAGCACAAACGCAAAAAAGTTCTGGGACACTGTAAAGTCCATGGAGAATAAGAGCACCTCCTCTCAGCTGCCCACTGCACTGAGGCTAGGAAACACTGTCACCACCGATAAATCCACTATAATTGAAAATTTCAATAAGCATTTTTCTACGGCTGGCCATGCTTTCCACCTGGCTACCCCTACCCCGGTCAACAGCTCAGCACCCCCCACATCAACTCGCCCAAGCCCCCCACTTCTCCTTCACCCAAATCCAGATAGCTGATGTTCTGAAAGAGCTACAAAATCTGGACCCCTACAAATCAGCCGGGCTAGACAATCTGGACCCTCTCTTTCTAAAATGATCTGCCGAAATTGTTGCAACCCCTATTACTAGCCTCTTCAACCTCTCTTTCGTATCGTCTGAGATTCCCAAAGATTGGAAAGCTGCCACGGTCATCCCCCTCTTCAAAGGGGGAAACACTCTAGGCCCAAACTGCTACAGACCTATATCTATCCTACCCTGCCTCTCTAAGGTCTTCGAAAGCCAAGTTAACAAACAGATTACCGACCATTTCGAATCCAACCGTACCTTCTCCGCTATGCAATCTGGTTTCAGAGCTGGTCAGGGGTGCACCTCGGCCATCGATAAGCGACATTACTGTGCAGCCGTATTCATCGACCTGGCCAAGGCTTTCGACTCTGTCAATCACCACATTCTTATCGGCAGACTCAACAGCCTTGGTTTCTCAAATGATTGCCTCGCCTGTTTCACCAACTACTTCTCTGACAGAGTTCAGTGTGTCAAATCGGAGGGCCGATTGTCCGGACCTCTGGCATTCTCTATGGGGGTGCTACAGGGTTCAATTCTCGGGCCGACTCTCTTCTCTGTATACATCAATGATGTTGCTCTTGCTGCTGGTGATTCTCTGATCCACCTCTATATGCAGACGACACCATTCTGTATACTTCTGGCCCTTCTTTGGACACTGTGTTAACTGACCTCCAGACGAGCTTCAATGCCATACAACTCTCCTTCCGTGGCCTCCAACTGCTCTTAAATGCAAGTAAAACTAAATGCATGCTCTTCAACCGATCGCTGCCCGCACCTGCCTGCCCGTCCAGCATCACTTCTCTGGACGGTTCTGACTTAGAATATGTGGACAACTACAAATACCTAGGTGTCTGGTTAGACTGTAAACTCTCCTTCCAGACTCACATTAAGCATCTCCAATCCAAAATTAAATCTAGAATCGGCTTCCTATTTCGCAACAAAGCATTATTTTAGAGAGTAATGGAGATTGAAGCCAGGCAAACACCCCACATATTCATCTTTGTGGATGAGGCTGTTTTCACCTTGGCCAAAACACGGCGGCGAGGTAGGAATGTGATTGGGAAAAGAGCCACAGTGGATGTCCCGTGCTAGAGGGGTGCCAACATCACAAGGTGTGCAGCAATATCCTCTGATGGATTTATGTTACACAAACTGCTAATTGGGCCATACAACACCGAGCGTCTCATTTTATCCTGGATGACCTCTATATAGGGGGTGTCCCAGGTGAGGAAAGGGTTGCAGTGAGGCGAAATCGGCCAACGTTTGTAATTGTATGGGACAATGTGGCATTTCACCACTCCCGTSCAGTCACAGAGTGGTTTGCAGCCCATCCCAGGATGATGTCACTTTTCCTCCTTCCTTACTCTCTATTCCTCAACCCCATAGAGGAATTATTTTGCTCATGGAGGTGGAAGGTTTATGACCATCATCCACTTGATCAAATGTCCCTCCTGGACACAATGAATGCTGGATGCCTGGACATACAGTATGTATCTGCAGAAGATCGCCAGGGATGGACCAGGCATGCCAAAAGATTCTTTCCTAGGTGTATTGTCCAAGATGACATAAGATGTGATGTGGATGAGAACCTGTGGCCAAATGCAGAAGACAGGGTTGACTAGCATTGCTACTGTATCTGTATCAGTAGATGGTGTATATACAAATTCTTGTATTTTGGAATCACGCAATGCCAAAAAATGACATAAAACATATTGAAGCATATTGCATCAAGTCTGATTCATTCCTGTAACATATACTGCAGTGAATTCTGAACAGTAGAGAGGTGTCATTCTTGTTTAGTAAAGACATTTTACAAAATAAAACGTTGTGTGTTTTTTAGGTCATTGTTTTATGAGTGACAATGTGTGCTTGTTGGGTGTCAACCTTTGCTTGTGTTATGGAAGAATGAGTTGATTTGAGACATGTATGAAGTGTTTTGGTCATTTTAGTGCATTTTGGATGTGAAATGAACTGCRSTGTCAAGTTAAAGTTGGTTAGGAGAACTGTGTGAAGAGTTTTGAAAAAGTGACCTAAGTATTGAGAAATGGGTCCTAGCGATTGTAAAAAACTGTAATACAATGCATTTTTCTTAAAGGGAAAATCCCCTAAAAAATATATATTCTGGTATTGTTTTCAGCAGTTCACTTTATACAGTCCCAAAATGTTTTGCATGTCAGTGGTGAACTTTTTTAGACATTGAACTTCAAGAAGCAAAGTGTTACCAGCCACATCATCACGATGATGCAAAATGTGCAGATTTCCCTTTAATGCCTTCTTTTGAGGCCCTAGTGTTACCGTAATACAGTGGCCTGAAACTCGCAGTGATGTGCAGTTCGTGAACGAGTTGTTATTTTTTAACCAATCTATTTACTGACTCAAAAGTCATGATTCATTTTTCAGAGTGACTCGTTCATTTTCGTCTTTTGTTTGAACAGTTTGGCTGGCAGCAATGAGTCATACAGCAGGATTAATACACGCTCCTCTGGCTCAGACTGTGGCTCCAGAGACGTGCTCCAACCACCAACTGTCTGTTTTAAGCACACACTAAAATAAAGAAGGAAAAMACATGTTTAGAACTGACAATTGATAGCATGGTGCAAGATTGAATGCAATTAATTGATTATTGAATGTTATGATAGACACAGTGATGATAGACACAGCTATGTAGAACCAACAAACTCGAAATCGAGAACTAATCGTTTGTGGGGCTGCAGTTCACGAACGATAGCTGCTTGTGCTAATCACCTTCACGGCAGTCAAGCAATGCATTCCGCCAAGAGTTGTTCATAATCTAGTCCAGTTGCGGCCACAACTAGACCTTGTTTCAAATGTATCAAGAAATAATKATATTTGTATGCCTAGCAATCAATAAAATTACATTGTTTAAAGCACACCTTTACAAGTCTCAGTAACAAATGATGTCTCCAATAAGCCCCCTATGGTGAACGACTTATGACTATGACTCTGAGTTTTCATTTCATTCGGTCGCAAGTAGGGGGTCTTCRGTGTTGGGTATTACTGACTCAAATGAACAAAATTAGGCAAAAGACTTGTTCTTTTGACTGAACGAGTKGAAAAGATCAGAGTCAGTAAAAAGAGCCYAACTTCCCATCACTAGTTTAGGCCTGCAAGTCACAATATGCTGTTTTGCAAAGTGATCCTATTGGAATCCAGAGTGGGGATATTCAATATTTGAAAGGTTTATTCACACACAACCTGCATTCAGAATGATTGCAAGGATTAGGAGACTACCTTAAACATCTAAACTGGAACAACCATATCAGTAATGGGTTCAATAAGTCCAAGTAACAGATGGGAATAGTTTAGAAAAATGTATGTTTATATTTGAGTAGCATAAGATTAATTAATCAATCAATCAATGTTCATGCAAAAACATGGATATTGACAAAACTATTCTAAAACCTGCAATAGAGCACGCTGGGAAAAATGTTAATGATGGGTGTGGTTAAGGTTCAAATGTGGCTATTAACGCTAACACTGGGGTTCTTTTACACCACTGAGTGTTAATGTAACTCTTTACAGTGTTTTGTAAATCTTGAATCAACTCTAGAAATGTTACACTGAAAAATCAACACTAGTTAACACTGGCCAATTTGCTGTGTGCTATGAAAGGGACACATCTGCAGGCTTCCATACATTTCAAGAACCTTTCCGAATTTTGAGGGACCGTCATGAACCACACACGTAACTCCAAGGTTCTTTATTGGGTAAGAGTTCTCAAAGGAACCTTCCGAACCTTACGGCAGAGGAACCTTTATTGTGTCAATGTAGAATTGCAAAGGCACACATATAATGCACATTGCATATATAATACAGTATATAAAGTAAACTGAGTGTACAAAACATTAGGAGCACCTTCCTAATATTGAGCTGCACCCACTTTTGCCCTCAGAACTGCCTCAATTCGTCGGGACATGCTTTGCAAGGTGTCGAAAGCGTGCTCCACAGGAATYCTGGCCCATTTTGACTCCAATGACCCAATCCTTGACAGTTGTGTCAAGTTGGTTGGATGTCCTTTGGGTGYTGGACCATTCTTGATACACATGGGAAATTGTTGAYCGTGAKAAACCCAGAAGCATTGCAGTTCTTGACACACTCAAATCGGTATGCCTGGCACCTACTACCATACCCCGTATAAACGGCACTTAAATATTTTGTCTTGSCCGTTCACCCTCAATGGCACWCATACACAATCCATGTTCTTAAAAATCCTTCTGTAGCCTGTCTCTTCCCCTTCATCTACATTGACTGGATTTAACAAGTGACATTGATAAYGGATCATAACTTTAACCAGTCTATGTTATGGAAAGAGCAGGTGTTCTTAATGTTTTGTACACTCAGTGTACATTTACTCAGTAGACTTCACTTTAGCAGAGAGAAATACACTGATGACAACAATAAACTATGTTTGACAGTGAACAAATCGACCCCATTCATTTCCAATTTAATACAACGAACATGCTTCTATTTTAAAYGACAGAGTGAGTGATGATCAAAGTCTGACTCAAATTATTCAAGTATAATTCCACTTAGGCCTTCAGTATGTGAAACTGGAAAATGCTGTGTTTTGTATGGAATTTAGTTCTTTAAAATACGAAAACACTAAACTGACTTTTCATTTGGTGCGATATCATTGACCTTGAATATTATGATCAAAACATAGCAGTCGATCCCCATTGGCCATCATCCAAATTACAAACAGTGTACTGGTCGATGCACCCTTAAACTCATACAGCACAACATGTCAAAACCACCACAATCCGCATCACTCAATTGGCTTCTTCTGCAGCACATCCACAGTATTTTAGTTCCATTTCTGGTCATTTTGTTAGCGCACAATAAACACACAATGTTAACATAATTGGTTGTTTTCATTAACTGGGTGGCAGACAAATTGCATTTTGCATCTCCTTCGGTCCTCTGTCCACGTGCACACAGTCACTCTTTCTCCATGCTCGTTGTTTGATCTCCATCTCGATGCGCCGAGCAAAGACAGAGGGGGGAAACAGTTTAGTGGGTTCAGCATGACAGGGCACAAAATGGCAACGGCTCGTCCAAATTAGGCCTTGGCGTGTGGCGGGACTGGGATGCAGGGAGCCGGGGGGATGACACACACAATCATCCGTGCCACACTGCAGATTAATTTGAGCTAAAGACGCTGCCGAGCAAACGAGAAAGCGAGAGAGCGAGCAGCCCCCGGAGGCAACAGTCACCAGAGGAGAGTGTTAAAATTCATCACAGGGCAGATTCAGGCCCCGGCCCCAGACTGGAGACGTACAGAGAATAGGCTCACTGTCCCTCCCACACTTAAAAGAAAGGAATGCGTCAGCCAGACAGCCACTCACAAAGTACAGACCACCAATCGCTGTCCATGATGCTGAAAATGTCGATAAGGCTGCCTATCAAATCGATGATAGGCTTTCTGTGGTGCCAGGGCATGTAGTCCATAGCTTTGCTTTAGCTAATGGATACATGTTTATTAGTAGGCCTATTTGGTCATCATTTTCTCATGTTAAGCCTAACATTTCACAAAGCAATGCACAGTGTCGCGAGGCTGCCATTTAGACTGCTGGCTGGCGGCAATAATGTAATTAATTGCTCAGTWATTAAWGTTGAAKATTTCAAAGTTCTWGAAAGGTGTTAAAGTAATCATGGACTGTCATTTCTCTTTGCTATTTGAGCTGTTCTTGCCATAATATGGACGTGGTCTTTTACCAAATAGGGCTATATTCTGTATACCCCCCTACCTTGTTACAACACAACTGATTGGTTCAAACGCATTAAGAAGGAAATACATTCCATGAATTAACTTTTAACAAGGCACACCTGTTAATTGAAATGCATTCCAGGTGACTACGTCATGAAGCTGGTTGAGAGAATGCCAAGGCAACGGGTGGCTACTTTGAAGAATCTCAAATATAAAATATACTTTACTACATGATTCCATATGTGTTATTTCATAGTTTTGATGTCTTCACTATTATTCTACAATGAAGAAAATAGTAAAAATATAGAAAAACCCTGGAATGAGTAGGTGTGTCTAAACTTTTGACTGGTACTGTACCATTCTGTCACGTTCGTCGTATGAATCGGACCAAGGCGCAGCGTGGTATCCGTACGTTCTTTATTATTTAAAGAATGAACACTGAACAAACTAACCAAAATAACAAAATGACAAGTGAAGCTATACAAATGAGTGCTGACAGGCAACTACACATAGACAAGGACCCACCAACACCAAAGGGAAAATGGCTACCTAAATATGATCCCCAATCAGAGACAACGATAAACAGCTGCCTCTGATTGGGAACCATATCAGGCCACCATAGACATACAAATCACCTAGATCTACAAACCCCTAGACATACAAAAAACCCTAGACAATACAAAAATTAARGTACCCACCCTAGTCACACCCTGACCTAACCAAAATATAAAGAAAACAGAGATTTCTCAGGTCAGGGCGTGACACATTCAAAAGTTTGGACACAACTACTCATTCCAGGTTTTTCTTTGTCCTGTAAAGCCTACCTGAACCTGCATGACATGAGCCGTCCTCGCGCTCTCTCCCAGCTTGCATAGAAAGTTGTCTATGAATGGCATATAATACAGTCCGTCCACCTTCAAAACACTAGCTTACTAGGGAGTGTTTCATTATGAAGTGTAGCCTACATTCTAAAGCTATATACAGTTGAAGTCTGAGGTTTACATACATCTTAGCCAAATACATTTAAACTCAGTTTCTCACAATTCCTGACATTTAATCCAAGTAAAAATTCCGTCTTAGGTCAGTTAAGCCATTTTGCCACAACTTTGGAAGTATGCTTGGGGTCATTGTCCATTCGGAACTTTGCAACCAAGCTTTAACTTCCTGACTGATATCTTGAGATGTTGCTTCAATATATCCACATAATTTTCCCGTCCTCATGATYCCATCTATTTTGTGAAGTGCACCAGTCCCTCCTGRAGCAAAGCACCCCCGCAACATGATGCTGCCACCCCCATGCTTCACGGTTGGGATGMTGTTCTTCGGCTTGCAAGACTCCCCCTTTTTCCTCCAAACATAACAATGGTCATTATGGCCAAACATTTCTATTTTTGTTTCATCAGACTAGAGGACATTTCTCCAAAAAGTACAATCTTTATCCTCATGTGCAGTTGCAAACCGTAGTCTGGCTTTTTTTATGGCAGTTTTGGAGCAGTGGCTTCTTCCTTGTTGAGCGGCCTTTCAGGTTATGTCGATATAGGACTCGTTTTACTGTGGATTTAGATACTTTTGTACCTGTTTCCTACAGCATCTTCACAAGGTCCTTTGCTGTTGATCTGGGATTGATTTGCACTTTTCACACCAAAGTATGTTCATCTCTAGGAGACAGAACGCGTCTCCTTCCTGAGCCGTATGATGGCTGCGTGGTCCCAAGGTGTTTATTCTTGCGTACTATTGTTTGTACAGATGAACGTGGTATCTTCAGGCATTTGGAAATTGCTCCCAAGGATGAACCAGACTTGTGGAGGTCTACAATTGTTTTTCTGAGGTCTTGGCTGATTTCTTTRGATTTTCTCATGATGTCAAGCAAAGAGACTGAGTTTGAAGGTAAGCCTTGAAACACCTCCACAGGTACACCTCCAATTGGCWCAAATGATGTCAATTGGCCTATCAGAAGCTTCTAAAGCCATGACATAACTTTCTGGAATTTTCCAAGCTGTTTAAAGGCACAGTCAACTTAATGTATGTAAACTTCAGACCCACTGGAATTGTGATACAGTGAATTATAAGTGAAATAATCTGTCTGTAAACAATTGTTGGAAAAAWYTTTGTGTCATGCACAGAGTAGATATCCTAACTGACTTGCCAAAACTATAGTTTGTTAACAAGAAATTTGTGGAGTGGTTGAAAAACGAGTTTTAGTGACTCCAACCTAAGTGTACGTAAACTTCCGACTTCAACTGTATATTATTTKGCTAATATTTAACTGCTATTTATAACTTTTTATAGAAATGACATCAAATATCCTAACAATGAGGAAAAATGTATTCGGCTTGAGGATACATTTTGCCACTATGTATTAATGAACTCAGCAGATTTTATCTGGCTAATAACCTACAGAAATGTAATTAAATCCAGCTTCTTCTGAAGTCCTCCTTGCTGTATATCTCTGTTTCTCTTTTTCTCTTTCTTTCTCTTAGAAAAAAGTCTCTCTGCTTGTCTCGTTCTTTTTTTCTATGTACAGTAGAGGCCTATAGTAGGTACAGTATGCGACTGCGTCCACTTGAATTTTTGTGTGCAAATGTTTTCACCATGGCCTGTACTGTAGGTCCATATTGCAGGCCCAACTAWTTTCTATATACTGAGTATTGACAACCCAGACAGTCTTTCCTGAGACATTATGCATCATATGTCCATTGCGCTGCATGCCAAGATAGACTAGAGATATGGTTCTGTTGCTATTGCAACCACACAACTCAAACGGCGGTTCACCAGTATGAACAAAATCACAAACTGTTGTTTTTGTTTGAGACCTCAAGAACTGTTGTCCGCTAAAGACGATATTCTGTTTGCATCTGCCAATTCATTGGCTGTCCAGTATCCAGACGACCTGTCCCAGAGCTTCCTATACAGTTCATCTCTTTCCGTAACGTGTTGAGGCCGGCAATTAAGGAGAATGAGAGGCTGAATGAAAGATGTTGCAGAACTGCTGTATTTGAAGCATGACTCCCTTCTGCCCAGTTTCCCTGATGTTGCTACGGCAATCAAGCTGTTTTTAACCAGCCCTGTATCTGTTGCTTCTGCGGAGAGATTGTTTTCTAACTAAAACGCATAAAGAACTGCCTAAGAAGCATTAGGCGCTTGGTCTAATATGCAATTTTAAACACCTGAGTAAGCTCAACTCATTGCAGTGGTGCCTTCGTAGCCTTGACCATGACATTTGTTCACCAATATCCTTTTACTTTTAATCAGTAAAAAAATAAAAATCCAAGTCCTGYGGCACTTTGATCAGTCACATTCTTGCAGCCCAAGAAACAAATACGGTAGCACTTCACTTGACACCCAGCATCATAACATGTTATGACATGGGCATAACCATGTCATATGTCATAGCAGCTGACATAACTTGTCATAACTTGTCATAATATGGTCATAACACTGTCATGACCCATATTTTTACACCTGTTGTGACATATATTATGGTACTACAGTGAATAGGCTCCTACTTCCATCACTACCATCCATGGTACAAACCACCCAACATCGGCATAGAAAAGCTCTGTCTGTAGCCAGACATGCCATCTTGTCGTCAACGTGCCATCTAGATTTACTACAGAGGGGCTTCACTTCAAAGGGTGCAACCCACCCACCTTCTCTGGTGAAGAAGAGATCTGTCTATACATGCCTTCTTGTGTCCCTCAACCAGACTATTTTGACTTCTTCAGATGGACCCTCCAAGGTACAACCCACCCAATATATCTGTTCAAGAAGCACTCTGTCTACAAACATGCCTTTATCTGGCCCTCTGCAAGCTGTGTAAAGGACTACAAAGGGGTCTTGGCCAACCATACATGTACACTCTAAGAGAAAAAGGTGCTAAGTAGAACCATACAGGGTTCTTCAGTTTGTCCCCCCATAGGGGAACCCTTTTTGATGCTGGGTAGAACCCTTCGTAAGAGGGTTCTATCCAAACTCTATGTAGGGTTCTTCAAAGAACCCCCTGTATATGGTTCTACCTAGAACCCTCTATGAAGGGTTCTGCCTAGAACCCTCTGAAGGGTTCTACAGATATCCCTTTTATCTTTGGAGGGTTCTTAGAACCCTTTATAAACAGTTCCACCAGCCTTATTAGCCTTTAAAACATAATTATTTATGACAATACATACTGTATATCATTAGGCCTTTCTTTGAGGGCCTAGTTATACCCTAACACAGTGGTGTTAAGAATAAACTGGTTTACAGGCCACATCAGGCCTGCAAGTCARKTTATGCTGGCTTGCAAAGTGATGTGTAATTCATATTGGAATCCAGACAGAGTTTGGATATCCAACAAGTGGAATTGTTAAATACCCGCAACCTGTATTCAGAATGACTGCCAGGGCAGGAAAAAATGTATACAGAGACTACCTKAATCATCTTAACWGGAACAACCATCTCAGTAACAGGTGCAATAAATCCCATTACTAACAGATTTAATTKGTTTAGAAAACMGAATGTTATTTATATTTTTTTGTGTAGTATAAAAGCAATCAACCAATCAACGTAGATTTAAAAACACAGGTATTACAGTAAAAKAAAKKWWTTTTTTWWATCTCCCTGCAATAGAGCATGCTGGGAAATATTATATATGGTTCCATGTAGAACCCTCCTTGCCTTCCAAAGAATCATCAAAGAACCCTTTCTTCCAAAAAACATTTTTTAGGATGTTAAAGGTTCAAGATAGAACACTTTGCCTTACAAAGAACCCTTGTCTTCCAAAAAGGGTTCTTCTGATCAAAACAGTTCTTGGAAGAACCCTATCCTTCTGCAGAGAAGCCTTTTGAAACCCTTTTTTCTAACGGTGTAGGTATCCTTTGAAACAATGATCATGCCATCATGGTGATCCAGCCATCATAGCCATAGAGACAACATGGTATTGTCTAAAATGCATACAGTATGTATTTATGTATTAATAGTGTACAGTTTGACTTTCGGGCCTCATAGCGTATTCATAAATACAGTGATATGAATTGTATTACCAAGTATGTATTTGTGCACCACAGTGATGTTTTACCCACAGCACTATCTTTCGAAGAAAGGAAATTCATAAATAAGAAAAGTATTCACAAATTACCAATTCCGTAATTGTGAATTATTGTAATTGCTTTCATTGTGACACAGATCGGCATATTTAAAAGTGAGCTGTTAAAGCCTCTTCASAAAAATCACTGCAGCGGCACTAAACTTTAATTGACAACAAATCTGTAACAYGGGAGGAAGATCATCAGTATTCAACAATTGCCACCAAAACACTTCCAAGTGATTTATCCCACYTTTCACGATTCAGATCTGTCTTACAAGCAAGCAGCCTTTGAAAAAGCACCCTACCTTAAGCAAATACAACAACAGGAAAATATCTGATGCAAATTGAAACATTCACTATTAAAACTGATTTAAGGAGAATATAGCCTAGGCTGCATCCCAAATGGCACCCTATTCCCTATATAGTTCGCTCCTTCCCTATATTGTTCACTGCTTTGGACCAGAGCCCTGTGGTCTCTATTCGAACTAGTACACTATATAGGAAATAGGTGCTCCTGAGTGYCGCAGCGGTCTATGGCACTGCATCTCCATGCTAGAGGCATCACTACAGACCCTGGTTCAATCSCAGGCTGTATCACAACTGGCTGTGATTGGTAGGCTCACAATTTGCCCAGCGTCGTCCCGGTTAAGGGAGGGTTTGGCTGGAGTAGMCCGTCATTGTAAAATAAGAAGTTGTTCTTCACTGACTTGCCTAGTTAAATAAAATACAAATGTGGYGCACAGCCACTGTGTGCAGGCCATTCTGTCTTTTCCAGAGTCAGTCATATATCGTATGTGAGATSAATTCCTGCTTAGAAGCCGCAGTGGTTCTTCTTTCACTGGAAGGAATCTGGGTTTGTATTCATAAAGCATATCAGAGCAGGTGGGCTGATCTAGGATCAGCCCCCCACCCCGTCCATGTAATCTCATTCCATTATGCTCAGAAAAGGCCAACCTGATCAGCACTCCTACTCTGAGACGCATTACAAGACCCTGTAGTGGTAATCAGTGGGGGTCGCTGAGGCAGTACCTCTTTCAGGAGGAAGACATTTTACCTTAATAATCATGACTCCATCCACTTTGACTTGATTGATCATGCGGCAGGGTTGACAAGACACACAATTAAAACAGTGTAAGGAGAGTAATTTCACTCTAATGGCACGACTGATTCAAACGTAATGATGCATCGAGAACAGACGTAATGACCCTACTAATCTAAGTGTGATTTAATGATGCACATACCAATTGTAACTCAATTGAAAATAMAATATTCTGGCTTGATGATTGTGAGACACAAATGCGTGGTAATAATGACAATATTAAAGCAATTTATAATTCTCCTCTATTCCTCCTCTCTATATCTTTCACTGACTACTGGAGGTACAGTATTAGTCCTGGATAATGATATGTTAAAATAAAACTCTCCCATCAGTATCTGTGAGAAGAGATTGTTCTTTTGAGGCGGAAGCCAAGCCGAGCTGTATCTTTCTTCGAGGAGGAAGGAAGGTGTATTCAGGGGGAGCTGTCACTTTGCAGGAACATGTTTGGCAGGAGCACAGAGAAGGGGGACATATTTCACAGCAGAGCAGCAGCAGTGGAGCCTGCCTGCCTGCCTGCCACTAGTGCTTGTGCCATCTCGGTCGTGCACAGACTCGCGGCAACTGTCGTCTTCCTCTTAAAGACAATCCTCTAGAGTAGACGCCTTTGTTAACGCTCAGCCTCCTGCTTGTCACAGTCTCCTGCTTGTCACAGTTCACTAAGAGAGGGTTTTTTCACAAAGGGAAAATAGTCACACGAAGCAAACTTTTATCTGCCATTATTTGTAATATAACCAGTCCCACCCTGCAGATTCCAATACCATATATTTTCTATATAATAAGAGCTATATGGATACGGATATGAAAACAGTTTACACAGGAACATCTGTTGATGTTTGCAATGTGTTGAGGGAGTAAAGGTGCCTCAAGGTCAAAGTTTTTAATATAATGTACAATTGTTTCACAAGACAATTTTTGTTATTGACACACTGATTCCCAATCAATGCACAAGGTGTGACAAGTAATTGAAGCTTCATTCAATCGGTAAACAAATAATTTCCCTGTCTAATGCGGAGTAAAAGCATCCTCCTCCCTCTTTCTCCCTTTCCTGCCTCCATCTCTCCCTCGTGGATGTTGGGAAGTGAGACAGAAATMTGATTTTGTCCAGCCGACTGTGCGGTAAACGGTCGTTCCAGACCAGGGATGTGCAACTCCAGTCCTCGGGGSTCAGAGTGGTGGCCACAATTTATTCCCATTCCTAGCAAACACAGCTGATTAAACTATTGCATTCTAAACTGAAGATCATGATTAGTTGATTATTGGAGTCAGGTGTGTTAGATGGGGCAAGGCCCCCGAGGACTGGAGTTGCCTGTCCCTGATCCAAACCATTGATTATTGTTTCTGTCCCTTAATGCAAGGTTTGTTTCCCAAACTCGGTCCTGGCTCCCCCGTTGGTGTACGTTTAGGTTTTTGCTCTAGCACTACACAGTTTATTCTCTCTGGGGGGAGAGAGAGTGAGAGACAGACTGACAGCAGCCGTGCGCTCCGGTCTGACAGTCTGCATCCCWAAAGGCACCCTAGTCTGTATATAATGCATTACTTTTGGACAGAGGCCTATAGAGCCGTATGAACTAGGTACTCTATGGGCCATGGTCAAAAGTAGTGCAATAAATAGGGAATAAGGTGCCATTTGGGACGCAGACTGACAATCACACTGAAGAGACGGCTCACCGGGTGCCACCGCTGGGGAAAATAAATAATAATCAACAGATAGATGATATCCTACTGTGTTACGACTGCTGGGGTTAGTGAACTAGGTACTCTATGGGCCATGGTCAAAAGTAGTGCAATAAATAGGGAATAAGGTGCCATTTGGGACGCAGACTGACAATCACACTGAAGAGACGGC
>NC_036853.1:27371330-27401978 GCF_002910315.2 Salvelinus sp. IW2-2015 | reverse complement strand
GGACGCAGACTGACAATCACACTGAAGAGACGGCCCGTTATCTTCCTGCTATACCCCCAATATGTGTTACTGGTTCATCCTCAGGTTAATCCATCTCGATCTATTGGGATCAGTTTTCTGGACCTAGACTAAACCTATACTTAAAAACACTTTCAATTAAGAATCTTGCTTTTTTTTGTCCAGGAGTATGCTTAATCTGGATCTGGGWAACCAGTCATTGTTCATACTGCACCAGATGGGAAGGCAAAATATGATGTTCTAGAAATACATKAACTTTTCAACAGTTTCCTGCATTCTTGTTTATGTTTATTCAATGAAATCCAATTATACAATTGAACTAAACAGTTGAGGAGGATTCAGTTCTGAGTAACTCAGCTGTGAAGGCAAACTTTGATTGATCAACGAAAACAACCAAATACAAAATGTATGGTAATAATGTATGGTAATAAGTGTATGAAATAACTCCCATACTTTTCTTTTTGGCAACTGTGTATGTACAGTAGCTTTCTGTCTTAAGGAAAAATATCTTTAATAATGTACTCATGGGTTGATGGAAAAGCAAGAGATAAGAGAACAAAACAACAGTTCATCCTTGTCCTGAACACATTAAAACACAGCCTCCCTTCCTTCTGGCAGCTTGCAAACAARATCCACACCGTCATAAATCCACTCGCTCTTTTTGTTTCACGCCTTTAAAAATGTATAACTGAAATAAACTTGAAATGTGGCCATGGAAATGCTTATATCACCTGCCAGCTCGGTGCGGCACGGCCAGTAKCACTGTCGTTGCTAACTATTCGCTGCTTCGCGGCCCATAAATCACACCACCGGAAAGTCTGTACCGGAGCCCGGTGGCCAGAGGAGAGAGAAGTATGTTTTCAGACCCATTTAACACTGATAATGCCTGCCGTTTCCCACAGGCCCCTGTGGGCCGCAGCTAGCGCCAGTCATGAATCACCACCTTCCAGGCCCTCTACCTCTCTACGCACACACACACACATACGCACACGCACGCACCCCTCTCCCTCTACTCCCCTGCTGCTGACATTGCTCKGGCAGAAGGTCAGAACCACACAGAGCCCTGGGGAGGGGTGAAGAGGTGGGAGTGGGGGGCAGAGAGGGTGAACAAGGGTTAAGAGGTTAAGAAGAGGGATGATGACAGAGAGTGGTTGAGGAGGGGGTTAAAAGTTATGGAGGGTATTTATTTCTGTCCCTCCCTGAGCTCCTATCTGTTATAAATCTATAATAGATGATTCTGTGCTCTCTGCTGGTGAGGTAAGATCCTTTAATAATCCTGTTGACTAATTTAGGCCTCAACACATCCATTACATCCGCATCCTCTTCTATCATCCCTCACATTCCAGTCTCACTGTGTGTGTGTGCGTGCGTGCGTGCGTGCGTGCGTGCGTGCGTGTATTAGGTACTCTGAGTGCATTGCATTCAACCACTCAATTGGTCATGTGGCTAACACCATACAATCAGGATGTACTGTACCTGAGCCAATAAAGTCCATCACGCAAGGCCAATAAATAGAGCAAAGGTTGCCGAAGAAGCCTAGTAATTCAAGTTCCTTCCTACAACATAGACTCATTTGACCTTTATCTCTGTCCCAGGTGACTCAGGTCTTTCTCTCCACAGGGTCACTGCAGCAGGGCCAGGTATTCACAGGTAGCTTGGCTTGAGACTGTGCTGTAGACAGACCGACCCAGATGGCCAGAGTGACATAAGAACCGAGTGGAGTCTAACCATAATGGCAACACTGTGACCTTGCTACAGCTTTGGCAATCTTGAAGAAGGATCCTCCTAACGGAGGTGTATAGCTACATTTGTACTGACAACTTTATTATTTCGAAACTTTTCAAAAGCTTAATTTTGTGAAAAAAAAACTATTCTGAGTATTTCTCAGAAAATATTTAATGTCTGCATAAATGTACCTCCTGATTGGGTTTTCCTCTCCAGCTTCACTTTGGTCAGGATTTAAATCTGACTTTAAACAGAGGTGTTGTTGGACTGCAGGGTCACACCTTACTTATCTGGTCCAATCAAATTGGTTGTCACTATCAGGCCAAATACTGGGAACCAATCAAAGAGAATGAGACAGCATCATTTACCTAAACAAAACTAGACACATCAGATATATCTGAAGGGKCTTTTTCGTAATATTCACTACATGACCAAAAGTCTGTGGACATTGGCTCTCGAACACCTCATAAAAAAATCATGGGCATTAATATGCAGTTGGTCCCCCCTTTGCTTCTATAACAGCCTCCACTCTTCTGGGAAGGCTTTCCACTAGATGTTGGAACATTGCTACGGGGAATTTCTTCCATTCAGCCACAAGAGCATTAGTGAGGTCGGGCACTGATGTTGGGCGATTATGTCTGGCTCGCTGTCGGTGTTCCAATTCATCCCAAAGGTGTTCGATGGGGTTGAGGTTAGAGCTCTGTTCAGGCCAGTCAAGTTCTTCCACACCGATCTCGATAAACCATTTCTGTACGGACCTCGCTTTGTGCACAGGGACATGGTTATGCTAAAACAGGAATGGGCCTTCCCCAAACTGTTGCCACAAAGTTGGAAGCACAGAATGGTCTAGAATGTCATTGTATGCTGTAGCTTTAAGATTTCACTTCACTGGAACTAATGGGCCTAGCCCGAACCATGAAAAACAGTCCCAGACCATTATTCCTCCTCCACAAAGTGTTAGTTGGCACTATGCATGTAGGCAGGTAGAGTTCTTCTTGCATCCGCCAAACCCAGATTCATCCATCAGACTGCCAGATGATGAAGCGTGATTCATCACTACAGAGAATGCTATCCACTGCTCCAGAGTCCAATGGCGGCAAGTTTTACACCCCTACAGCCAACGCTTGGCATTTCGCATGGTGATCTTAGGCTTGGTGCGGCTGCTCAGCCGTGGAAACCCAGATCATGAAGCTCCTGAAACACAGTTATTGTGCTGATGATGCTTCCAGAGGCAGTTTGGAACTCGGTAGTGAGTGTTGCAACCAAGGACACTCAGTGGTACGTTCTGTGAGCTTGTGTGGCCTACCACTTGCGGCTGAGCCGTTGTTTCWCCTAGACYTTTCCACTTCACAATACAGCACTTATAGTTGACTGGGGCAGCTAGAGGAGGGCATAAATTTGACCAACTGACTAGTTGAAAAGGTGGCTTCCTATGACGGTGCCCCATTGAAAGTCACTGAGCTCTTCAGTACTGGCCATTCTAATGCCAATATTTGTCTATGGAGATTGCATGGCTATGTACTCAATTCTCTACACCGGTCAGCAACGGGTGTTGCTGAAATAGCCAAATCCACTCATTTGAAGGGTTGTCCACATACTTTAGGCCATGTCATGTAATTATCTTCATAAGCAGCTTTATAAACTCAGCAAAAAAAGAAACGTCCTCTCATCGTCAACTGCGTTTATTTTCAGCAAACTCAACATGTGTAAATATTTGTATGAACATAACAAGATTCAACAACTGAGAAATAAACTGAACAAGTTCCACAGACATGTAACTAACAGAATTTGAATAATGTGTCCCTGAACAAAGGGGGGGGGGATCAAAATGTAAAAAAAAGTAACAGTCGGTATCTAGTGTGGCCACCAGCTGCATTAAGTACTGCAGTGCATCTCTTCCTCATGGACTGCACCAGATGTGTCAGTTCTTGCTGTGAGATGTTACCACACTCTTCCACCAAGGCACCTGCAAGTTCCCGGACATTTCTGGGGGGAATGGCCCTTGTCTTCACCCTCCGATCCAACAGGTCCCAGACGTGTTCAATGGGATTGAACCACTGGTTCACTGGCCATGGCAGAACACTGACATTCCTGTCTTGCAAGAAATCACGCACAGAACGAGCAGTATGGCTGGTGGCATTGTCATGCTGGAGGGTCATGTCAGGATGAGCCTGCAGGAAGGGTATCAACTGAGGGAGGAGGATGTCGCCCCTGTAACGCACAGCATTGAGATTGCCTGCAATGACCTAAAGCTCAGTCCGATGACGCTGTGACACACCGCCCCAGACCATGATGGACCCTCCACCTCCAAATCGATCCCGCTCCAGAGTACAGGCCTCGGTGTAACGCTCATTCCTTTGACGATAAACGCAAATCCGACCATCACCCATAGTGAGACAAAACCGTGACTTGTCAGTGAAGAGCTCTTTTTGCGATGATGGGTTTGTGACCATAGGACCTGCCTTACAACAGGCCTACAAGCCCTCAGTCCATCCTCTCTCAGCATATTGCGGACAGTCTGAGCACTGATGGAGGGATTGTGCATTCCTGGTGTAACTCGGGCAGTTGTTGTTGCCATCCTGTACCTGTCCCGCAGGTGTGATGTTCGGATGTACCGATCCTGTGCAGGTGTTGTTACACGTGGTCTGCCACTGCGAGGATGATCAGCTYTCTGTCCTGTCTCCCTGTAGCGCTGTCTTAGGCGTCTGACAGTACGGACATTGCAGTTTATTGCCCTTGCCACATCTGCAGTCCTCATGCCTCCTTGCAGCATGCCTAAGGCACGTTCACGCAGATGAGCAGGGACCCTGGGCATCTTTCTTTTGGTGTTTTTCAGAGTCAGTAGAAAGGCCTCTTTAGTGTCCTAAGTTTTCATAACTGTGACCTTAATTGCCTACCTTCTGTAAGCTGTTAGTGTCGTAACTACCGTTCCACAGGTGCATGTTCATTAATTGTTTATGGTTCATTGAACAAGCATGGGAAACAGTGTTGAAGCCAGGGTCCTTAAAAAGGGACGTTTCTTTTTCTTTGCTGAGTTCATAAAGGTGCTCAAGAGAGGGGAAGTTTCTTTCATATTTTATTATTTCTTGTTGTTGTTGCGTTCTCGAAATGGAACCTGCAAGTAAGCATTTCGTTGGACGGTGTGTGCCATGTGTATCCCATACATACGACTAATAAAACTTGAAACATGAAACACACACACACATAGTGTCAGTTGTAAAGAGTTTCCTATTGTGCCACATTAAGATATGATGGAATATTTGATGAAGTAGCTGTGGTTCTTTGATGTACAGTGTGGTCATTATTGACCCCCTTGATAAAGATGAGCAAAAATGACTGTATAAAATAAGCTATATTGCATGCTTTTCGAATAATAATACAATTACTCAGAGAAAGAGATTTTGTTTAACAAGTAATCCCCCCCCCCAAAAAAATAGGGGTTTTCCATACCTCACCTTGCGAGGATAATGGCACTGAGCCTTTTTCTAAAATGTTTTATGTGTTGGAGAACACATTGAAAGGGACCTTAGACCATTCCTCCACACACAATCCTACCTGATCCTCGATATCCTTAGTCTGCTCTTATGGCCTGCCCTCTTCAATTCAAACAACAGGTTTTCAATGGGTTCTAAGTTTGAGATGGCCATTGCATAGCAAAGAGCTCTATTTTCATGTCATTTGACCAKAGCACTGGTCAGATTATTGTTTAGAAAACTCAAGGCGTTTACATTTGTTGGATGACATTAAAATAGAGCTTGTTGGCCACACACCAGTGGTGGGTTTGGCGTTGAAATGAGAATGCATAAGCAGAAAAGAACCCCATACCTACTGTAAAATATGGTGGTGGATCTTTGATGTTACAGGGCTATTTTTCTTCCACTGGTCCTGGGGGCCTTGTTATTAAGGTCAACAGCATTATGAACTATACACACTACCAGGATATTTTGGCCAAAAACGTGTTGACMCTGTCAGGAGGCTGGAACTTGTGCGGYYGTGGATCTTCCAGCAAGACAATAACCAAACAATATCCAAAATCCACAAAGAAATTGTTAATTGGCCACAAAATCAACATTTTGCAATGGCCATCTCCGTCTCCAGACTTGAAACSCATTGCAAACCTGTGGTTTGAATTGACGAGGTGCACACGATGGATATCAAGGATCTGGAAGGATTCTGTATGGAGGAATGGGGAGCTTTCCAATCAAATCATTTTTTCCAAACTCTGGCGCGTTTACCCCCTTAGGTCGGTTTGTTTGGACTGGTGTGAACTCTCTATCTGCACTCGGGAGCACACTAAACAACACACCGTGGTTCTCGCAAAAAGAGTGGTCTTGGTCTGATTCAATTTGTCCTTTGGTGCAGTTTGCTGRAGGTGAGAACGCAGTCCGAACCAAAGGCCACATCAAAAATGGCCCCCTATTCCCTGTATGGTGCACTACTTTGGTCCAGGGCCCATAGGGAAGCTCACATGGCTCTAGTCCAAAGTAGAGAACTATATAGGGAATAGGTTGCCATTTGGAACTAAACATATTGGTCACACTCCAACCCCTATCTACGTCTTGTCAGAGGAGAGTACCTACCATAAAACCCCTCGTATAACCAGACAAACCATCGCCATRGTTGGGTTCGCCTGTCTGTATATATCCACAATTGCCCTTTAAACTGATGGCCACAGGCGGTGTATCTATCCAGCAGGASACTGATAAATGACAAATATCAAACCCACCATCACATATAGCTGTAGAAGATGGATTGAGAGATGGCACCCTATTCCCTATATAGCYCACAACTTTTGTAGTGCACGATAGAAGGAAATTAGGTGTCATTTGGGAAGCAAMCTGAGTCTGTCATTGTGGCTAGATTACAGAGAGAGAGGACCTTTCAGATTCTAAACAAATGGGAGAGTCAGACTCTCATTTGTATGTCAGACAATCTAATCAGGATCATGGCTTTCTGGACCGTACCTTTCTAAATGGAAACAACATACACACATGGAATTTAAGTAATGTCTTCTAAAATGAAATATACRGACTCTTGTCAGTGGCAACATACTGGAATTATAAAATGTATATATTGTAAGAGGTGAAWAGTTGAAGTGAATGTCAAATTTACAAACATTTGCTTTACAATTGACATAATTCATTATTAACAATACTAATCCAGCATAATAGCAGAATGCACATTTTCACGAATCAAATATTGACATTTCTCCATCTCTGTTGTGSTGAAGAAAACCTTCTGGGTGTTTTTTCACTAGATGTAACTGCGCTGAAGCAGCTACAATACGTTGCTCTGCTACATCCATTAAGTAGCCACAGCTGCCATGTTCAACTGTCAAAAATATGAGATTCTGTTCTACCAATCCCCTCCTGTGTGACTCCTACACCCTAGAAAAAAAGGGTTCCAAAAGGGTCCTTTGGCTGTCCCCATAGCAGAACCCTTTTAGGTTCCAGGTAGAACCCTTTTTCGGTTCCAGGTAGAACCATTTTGGGTTCTATGCAGAACCATCTGTGGAAAAGGTTCTACATGGAACCTGAAAGAGTTCTACCTAGAACCAAAAGGGTTCTACCTGGAACCAAAAGGGTTCTACCTGGAACCAAAAAAGGT
The DNA here is from genome assembly GCF_002910315.2 of Salvelinus sp. IW2-2015. Classification (NCBI taxonomy): domain Eukaryota; kingdom Metazoa; phylum Chordata; class Actinopteri; order Salmoniformes; family Salmonidae; genus Salvelinus; species Salvelinus sp. IW2-2015. The sequence continues at coordinate 27,394,628 of NC_036853.1, read as the reverse complement.
TCTCCAAAGGGTTTTCTTAGAATGTAGCATTCTGTACAGCCAGCTCATTTGGCTCGCTCTGTTTCTGGAGTCCATCCCATATTGGTAGTGTAAACTACCACATGGTATAGTAAGTAGCACAGATCTCTGGCAAGGAAAATATAAAGATCTTCGCGAAGAAGAAGAAAACATCTATTTTTGATAAACTGTTAAACCATCCCAGTGGAATCTAATGGCTCGGGAGTAAATTGGATGATGCTTGCGACACAAATGGCACCTTATTCCCAAAATAGTGCAGTACTTCTAAAAATAATACCCTATMTTCCTATTTAGCGCACAACTATTTAGYAGTAGTGCATTATATAAGGAATAGGGTAGTGTTTTTGACACAAGCTAAATGGGATGATGTCCAAGGTAGTTGTGAAGTGGCTTACACAACAGGCCCACACTCACATACAATACAGTACAGGGCTAAGTGCAGCTAGCTTTTAGTCTAAAGCCCATGACACTTTCACATTGTTTCTACATTAGAGCCATGCAGTATGTAACAGATAAAGAGCACTTGATATTTGACAGTGTTCAAAAATGGAAAATAATAAGATCCACTGTCAGATGGAAAAAAAAGTGTAAAAACATTCAACCCAAGTGACGTTGACACAAGCCAAACCACACTATATATATGTCATTTAGCGAATGCTTTTACCCAAAACCTATGAACACAAGACACCTGCCTTTATTTTGTCCTTCTTATAAAGCAAAGGTAGTGTTTTCAGTGTTTTCTTCTTATAAAGTGGAGGTAAAGTGTTAGGTGTTGATGGTCCTAGACTAGATTATTCTAATGGGAGATGGATAGGACTCTAGATAAGTGCTCTTTTGAATAAACATCAATGTGAAATGAAGCGTTAGACAGCAGTATGCTTTTATCTGTTTCCTCTCAGATGTTAATTACACACGGTGGTCTCCCAGGAAGGACAACGCTTAGTTACTCATTTGATCTCACCCTGTAAAGAAATGCTCACCATCTTCAGTGTTGACAACAACAACGAAACTCACAGTTCTGTATTCACAGATGGTAAAGGGTTATGTTGCAATTCAACCCACTTTATGACAGATGTATTCTAAATGTCATATTCAAAGTTGATGTGTTTCATTGTACATGAAAGATTATAGGCCAACCCAAGTTATCTGATCAGRTTCTACAGCTGATGATAATTTGATCAGTTTACCATTTGCTAATCTGATGCGTTACTTGTTATGTACAGTATGTTGTAAGCTATTCAGCAAAAAGAGAATGCTCTCATTCACTTTCCCACTGCACAATTTACACCTAAAGTATGCAAAGAAGAAAATGTGTTCTATCTTCAAGCAAACAAGAAGAATAAGTATACCACCCTGTAAGCTAAGGCATTTGGTAAATGCTTCTTTTGGGGCCTGACAGGTTTTCAGAAAACCAGTCATCCTCTGACTTTGTATTAATTAATGGTGTGTGTGTGTGTGTGTGTGTGTGTGTGTGTGTGTGTGTTTCTCTCTCACCCATTCACTCTTTCTCTCTCTCTCAATTAGGTAATTACTGCCTATTTGATGAAAGACAGACAGGAGGGTTGGGGAATAAGATAATAGAATGACAGAGCTGCCTAGTTAAGAGACTCCGCTGTGGCAACTTTTACAAAGTAATATGGGAGAAGGGCAGGACAATCTGAATCAACAACATGCCAATCATCCTTCTCTATGGTCTACATCCCTCTAACTAAGACAATCCTGCAGGTTGAGCAATGAAAGTATAGCAACACCTTTTGGCTCCATGATCAAAAGAAATCCCAWCATTTCGACAATGCAAAAGTCGTTGCTGTTATAACATTTAAAATGCATAGCTACAACTACAAAGTGTAAGTGTCCCCCTCCTCCTCCTCCTCCTCCTCCTCCTCCTCCTTGTACTGACAGTGTTTCACTTCAAAGTGCAGAAATTGTCTTCTCAACAGGTGAAACGGAGCCAGAGAACGATGCAGCAAAATCCTGCTATACACAGCCAAAATTGTACCCTGAGTGCAGTGGTGGAATAAGTATCCAATTGTCATACTTGAGTAAAAGTAAATACCCCTTAATAGAAAATGACTCAAGCAAAAGTGAAAGTCACCCAGTAAAATACTACTTGAGTAAAAGTCTAAAAGTATTTGGTTTTAAATATACTTAAGTATCAAATGTAAATGTAATTGCTAAAATATACTTAAGTATCGAAAGTAAAAGTAAAAGTACAAATAATGTCAAGTTCCTTATAATAAGCAAACCACACGGCACCGTTTTGTTGTCATTTTAATGTACGGATAGCCAGGGACACACTCCAACACTCAGACATCATTTACAAATGAAGCATGTGTCCACCAGAAAGATGTGTGAGTCCGCCAGAAAAAAGGCAGTAGGGATGACCAGGGAAGTTCTCTTGATAATTACGTGAATTGGACCATTTTCCTGTCCTGCTAAGCATTCAAAAATAGTACTTTTAGGTGTCAGAGAAAATATGTGGAGTAGAAAGTACAGTACATGATTTTATGTAGGAATGTAGGGAAGTAAAAATAAAAGTTGTTGCAAATATAAATAGTGAAGTAGTGTACAGATACCCCAAAAAACGACTTAGGTAGAATTTACATCACTGCCTGAATGCCAGTCTGCCAACCTGAGTGCCAAATTCTTGGTACTCATTGTCATGCCAATGACAGTATTGAAGTTAAAAGCACAAACAGATCTGGGACAGGCTACCAAAAATGTGCATTTGTTCATCAAATGAAGAAAATATACGTCTCTGTTGAATTCAAAAGAAAACACGATTAGAAAACACCAACATCCTGTTGGTGTTGGCCCATACACCAAAATGTTGTATTTGTTCATCAAATGAAGAAAATACAAGTTTCTGTTGAATTGAATAGAAAACACTATTGTATGTTGTTGCGTTACAGTGATTACAATGTAGTTCAAATTATTTCCACCTATTACCCCCCGGCCTTCTGTGACAAAGAGAGCGCTTTTAATGAAGTTTAGTCTAATTAATGAAGTTGCCATTATTCAAATCAATCCACTAATATCTATTCTGACATCGCAGCCATCACAGACAGAAAACACAGTGGCAGACCACCACATACACAACGACACAGTTGTAGAATTACTAGATACAGTGCCAATTGCCTTGATAACACAGTGGGGAAATCATAGCATTTAGGTATGAGTCCCGYAGGGCACCCTATTCCCTATGTAGTGCACTACTTTTGATCAGGGAAAAGTAGTGTGTTATATAGTTAGGTAGGGTACTATTTGGTACTCAGGTCTGTGGCTGATAGGATCTTACCCAAAAACATTGCCAACCAGACCCTGTATGCTGGTCGAACAATGGGCCGGTGTAATTGAAATCCCAGAGCCACTATGTTGCTGTTCAATTGTTGGGAAATGAAAGGAAGGAGAGAACCTGGACCTTTCTGCAGATAGGTCAATCAGCAGACGGACAATACATTGACAACCAAGTGACACACTGCATGTTCCTGTCCCTTCTTGGGGACAGACACAGAGAACCCTACAGCTTGGGCTCTGTTGTTATTGTGGTTTAATTCAGATCGTTTCATTCATCCATCCATCCATCCATCCCAGTCCACCCCACACAGTGTCTGCTTCCCAAACGGCACTCTATTCTCATTATAGTGCACTACTTTTGACTAGGGCCTATAGGGCTCAGGTCAAAAGTAGTGCACTTTCTAGGGAATAGGTTGCCATTTGGAATGCAKCCAGTGTAAATGTRTCTTTCCAGTTCAGCCATGTTCACCCAGTGGGGTGAACAGGTTTCTGCGCCTCAGCGGAGGCGACCGGTCCGCTCCTGATCCCTGGGATCGTCCATGTGGTTGGCGTCCTGCTGCAGGAGCCAAACGCGCCGGGGAGGGGGTACTGTCACGTATGCTCTCTCTCCAGCGCTCTAGGTCGCCATGTTCCCGCGCCCCAGCTGGCGACAAGTTCCAGCGCATCAGCCGGGGTGACTGGTCCGCTCCTGATCCCCGGGATCGTCTCTTTGGTTGGCATCCTGCGGCAGGAGCCAAACGCACCAGGGAGGGGGTACCGTCACGTATGCTCTCTCCGGTGCTCTAGGTTGCCATGCTCCTGCGTCTCAGCCGGACTGACAGGTTTTCCGCGCCTCAGCAGAGGTGACCGGTCTGCTCCTGATCCCCGGGATCGTCATTTTGGTTGGTGTCCTGCGGGGAGGGGGCACTGACACGTTTGCTCCCTCTCCGACCTCTCCAACCAGGCTGCTCGTTATGGCGCACACCTGTCACCATCATTACGCGTACTTGCGCATCATCAGACTCACCTGGACTCCATCACTTCCTTGATTACCTTCCCTATATATGCCACTCCCTGTAGTTCCTTCCCCAGGCGTCATTGTTTCTGTTTCAGTTTCATGTCTGGGTGCTGTTTGTGTTTCTTGTTTTGTATTATGTTCCGTTTTATTCTATTAGAACACTCACTCCCTGATCCTGCTTCCCGACTCGCAGCGCACATCGTTACACAAGTAGCCTAGCGGTTAGACGGGCCAGGAACCGAAAGGTTGCTAATTCMAAATACCCGAGCCAACAAGGTGAAATATCTGATGTGCCCTTGAGCAAGGCACTTAACCCTAATTTGCTCCAGAGGTGCCGTACTACTATGGCTGATAGGTGCAGTGAAATATGTTTTACATTATCAGGTGTAAGAATGGACAGTATAACATATTTTAAAGATATAACATGCCCTCGACTGAAATATCATTTGACTTGTAAAGCGTGGTATGTATGTACTGCATATATGAAACATATGCTGACTATCGCTTTTAAATGTCAAAGCAGATCAGTTGCTTTCTGTTGAGCTTCAAAGCAAAAACATTCACACACAGTGAATATCAACATGACWAAAAAACTCATGCAGACTGTGAACCATTGAGGCATCAGGCAAACAAACAACTAGTTTTGCCATGGGATGTATACTAAACTAGTAGTCAAAAAGTATGCTTAAAGTATAGTTGGTGACTAATGATCATGAGCAATTGAAAATGAAGGGTAATTCACTAAGAGCTAACAATTTACTGAAGTGCTCCCAAATATGCCACACAGATAATACTTTTTAAAACAATATACATACAGCATTGGGGCAGATAGCATTTTCCTGGCATCCACCAAACCCAGATTAGTCTGTTGGACTGCCAGATGGTGAAGCGTGAWTRATCACTCCAAAGAACGTGTTTCCACTGCTCCAGAGTCCAATGGCAGCGAGCTTTACACACCTCCAGCCGATGCTTTGCATTGCACATGGTGATCTTAGGCTTGTGTGCGGCTGCTCGGCCATGGAAACCCKTTTCATGAAGCTCCCGATGAACAGTTATTGTGCTGKCGTTGTTTCCAGAGGTAGTTTGGAACTCGGTAGTGAGTGTTGCAACCGAGAACAACAATTTTTACGCGCTATGTGCTTCAGTACTCGGCAGTCCCATTCTGTGAGCTTTTAGGCCTACCACTTCGCGGCTGAGCCATTGTTGCTCCTAGACGTTTCCACTTCACAATAACAGCATTTACAGTTGACCGGGGTTTCTCTAGCAGGGCAGAAATGTGACAAACTGACTTGTTGGAAAGGAGGCATCCTATGACYGTGCCACGTTGAAAGGGACTGAGCTCTTCAGTAYGGCCATTCTACTGCCAATGTTTGTCTATGGAGATTGCATGGCTGTGTGCTCAATTTTATACACATCAGCAACGGGTGTGGCTAAAATATACCCGAATCCACTAATTTGAAGGGGTGTTCACATACTTTTGTATAAACAGTATAGTGTATCATGATCATAGGTGTCATAATAATGCGACAATAATATAATTTTAAAAGTCCAATGCAGCCGTTTGTATGTCAATACCAAATCATATATTTTTATCACWWTTTTTATGCACAAATGTAATCATTGAACTCATAAATMGACCATATAATTCATGATTTCAATCTGAATATAGTGAATATTGCATTCAATTTTAACATTTCATTTCAATTTAATTGAAGAGTCAAATGCAATGTTTATATATTCCGTTGCAATATGGTAGATATTGTGTTCATTATCTGTTTATTAAGTTTACAAACTATAATTTCAAGGTCATCAACGTTTCATATATTTAACTTCTCAGATGCATTCAGATTCAGTTTTCAAATTCAGTTCTATAAATTCAGATTCAAAACCAGACACAACATCCTGGTACTTTGCCAGCCAGCAAAAATAGAGGAGAACAGATAGAATGAAATGCTTACTGTGGTAAACAGAAGCTTCTGGCAGTTTCTGAAGCCAATCTTTGTATGAATTTGGCTCTYGCGTTCAAACTGTTTTGGCTATAGTCTATTATGATCCTATTCCTGGTGGGGTGAGTGTGTGTGTCAGTGCTGTGTGTAAGTTGATTATGCAAACAATTTGGAATTTTRAACACATGAATGTATCCAATAAAAACAAGAAGTGATACAGTCAATCTCTGAGACTGGCATGCATAGTATTGATATTAGCCCTCTGATTAAAGTGAAGAGCAAAACATGCCTCTGTTCTAGGCCAGCTGCAGTTTTTCTAGGTCCTTCTTTGCKGCGCCTGACCATATGACTGGGCAATAATCAAGATAAGATAAAASTAGAGCTTAAAGAACTTGCTTTGTGGAGTGTGGTGTCAAAAAAGAAGAACATCTCTTTATCATGGACAGACCTCTCCCCATCTTCAGAACCATTGAATCAATATGTTTTGACCATGACAGTTTACAATCCAAAACACCAAGTCATTTCGTCTCCTCAACTTAGTCAACAGGCACACCATTCATTATCAATCAAATTTATTCAAATGTATTATGAAGTCCTTTTTACATCAGCCGATGTCACAAAGTGCTATGCAGAAACTCTAAAGCCTAAAACCACAAACAGCAAGCAATGCAGATGTAGAATCAATATTTATCAGATCATTATCAATCATTATCAGATTCAGCTGAGGTCTAGAATTTAGGGAATGATTTGTACCAAATAKAATACTCTTAGTGTGTAAATGTAAAGTTTCTGGCAAGYGTAGTTATTATAATGTTAACATGTGACTGACTGGGTAAAGACTGTGTTAGCCTGTTGAGCTACAGCCTAGGCAATGGTCCTGTGACTTGGATGGGTCTCTTCAAGGAACAGTGGCGATTTTAGCATGTAAATCTTGAGATCACGGAACCAATTATCTTGAGATCGCGGCCAGTAGATGGTCAACTTGATTTATGATGATGATTGCTAGCTAAGATTGTGAAAGTATGATGTCTACATGATCAGTCCAATCAAAGCTACTGTACATACACTACCGGTCAACAGTTTTAGAACACCTACTCATTCAAGGGTTTTCTTTATTTTTACAATTTTCTAATTTGTAGAATAATAGTGAAGACATCCAAACTATTAAATAACACATATTGAATTGTGTAGTAACCAAAAAAGTGTTAAACAAATCAAAATATATTTTATATTTGAGAATCTTCAAATAGCCACCCTTTGCCTTGATGACAGCTTTGCACACTCTTGGCATTCTCTCAACCAGCTTCATGAGGTAGTCACCAGCAATGCGTTTCAATTAACAGGTCTGCCTTCTTAAAAGTTCATTTGTGAAATGTCTTTCCTTCGTAATGCGTTTGAGCCAATCAGTTGTGTTGTGACAAGGTAGGCGGGATATACAGAAGATAGCCCTATTTGGTAAAAGACCAAGTCCATATTATGGCAAGAACAGCTCAAATAAGCAAAGAGAAACGAAAGTCCATCATTACTTTAAGACATGAAGGTCAGTCAATACAGAAATGTTCAAGAACTTTGAAAGTTTCCTCAAGTGCAGTAGCAGAAACCATCAAGAGCTATGAAGAAACTGCCGCTCATGAGGACTGCCACASGAATGGAAAACATTCAGAGTTACCTCTGCTGCAGAGGACAAGTTCATTGGAGTTACCAGCCTCAGAAATTGCAGCCCAAATAAATGCATCACAGAGTTCAAGTAACAGACACATCTCAACATCAACTGCTCAGAGGATACTGTGTGAATCAGGACTTCATGGTCGAATTGCTGCAAAGAAACCACTACTAAAGGACACCAATAAGAAGAGACTTGCTTGGGCCAAGAAACACGAGCAATGTACATTAGAGCGGTGGAAATCTGTCCTTTGGTCTGATGAGTCCAAATTTGAGATTTTTGGGTCCAATCATCGTGTCTTTGTGATACGATGTGTGGGTGAACGGATGTGAATTTCCCACCATAAAGCATGGAAGGGGAGGTGTTATGGTGTGGGGGTGCTTTGCTGGTCAAATCAAATTTTTATTTGTGATTTTTTGGGAATTCAAGGCAGAGTTGACCAGCATGGCTACCACAGCATTCTGCATCGATACACCATCCAATCTGGTTTGGGCTTAGTGGGACTATCATTTGTTTTTCAACAGGACAATGACCCAAAACACACCTCCAGGCTGTGTAAGGTCTATTTGACCAAGAAGGAGAGTGATGGAGTGCTGCATCAGATGACCTGGCCTCCACAATCCCCCGACCTCAACCAAATTGAGTTGCTTTGAGATGAGTCGGACCGCAGAGTGAAGGAAAAGCAGCCAACAAGTTCTCAGCATATTTGGGAACTCCTTCAAGACTGTTGGAAAAGCATTCCAGGTGAAACTGGTTGAGAGAATGCCAAGAGTGTGCAAGTTGTCATCAAGGAAAAGGGTGGCTGTTTGAAAAATCTCAAATKTKAAATATATTTTGATTAGTTTAACACTTTTTTGGTTACTACATGATTCCTTCTGTGTTATTTCATCGTTTTGATGTCTTCACTATTATTCTACAATGTAATAATAAAGAAAAACCCTTGAATGAGTAGGTGTTCTAAAACTTCTAACCGTTAGTGTATAACGTGATATGACATAATTTTATCTGTGGCCAATGACCTTGAGCCTTCTTGGATGGGCACTTCTACGGCAGCAAACAAAGGCCTAGAATTTTCAATGTCTCCTCTTACACTTGGCAGTGACGTAAAGTCCTCATGAGTGACAGAACGCAATGCAACATATTGTTCTTGCTGTTTCCCCCAACCACAACTGAAAGGCCATGACAGGCTGAAACACCTGCATTATGGAGATGCCTTACTCAAGAAAACATAAAAGAGACTGTGTTGTATGCGGCTTTATTGAACTCGATGATATATATAATTTTTTACATTGTTTGCAAACTGATATGGTGACATGTATTAACGTCCAAAATAACATGCATAACAGGCAAGCCTAAAAAATTTTTTATTTTATTGTATATACAGTTGAAGTCGAAGTTACATACACTTAGGTTGGAGATATAAAATTCGTTTTCAACCACTCCACAAATTTCTTGTGAAACACTATACAATTTGGCAAGTCGGTTAGCGACATCTACTTCGTGCATGACACAAGCAATTTTTCCAACAATTGTTTACAGACAGATTATTTAACTATAGTTCACTGATATTCAATTTCAGTGGGTCCGAAGTCTTACGTACCACTAAGTTGAATGTCCTTTAAACAAGCTTGGAAAAATCCAGGAATTATGTCTGGCTTTAGAAGCCTTCATTAGGCTAATAGACATCATTTGAGTCAATTGGAGGTGACCTGTGGATGTATTTCCAAGCCTACCTTCAAACTCAGTGCCTCTTTGCTTGACATCAATGGGAAAATCCAAAGAAATCAGCCAGACCTCAGAAAATAAAGTGTAGACCCCCACAATCTGGTTCTTCCTTGGGAGCAATTTCCAAAAGCCTGAAGGTATCCACGTCATCCTGACAAACAAAGTATGCAAGTATAAACACCATGACCACGCGCCATACATACCGTCAGGAAGGAGATGAGTTCTGTCTCTACAGATGAACAACTTTGGGGCGAAAAGTGCCAAATCAATCCCAGGAAACAGCAAAGGCCCTCGGTGAAGATGCTGGAGAGTAACAGGTACCAAAAGTATCCTATACTCCACAGTAAAACGCAGTCCTATATTGGACATAACCTGAAAGGTTCGCCCCACGAAGGTTTGAAGAAGCCTGGCTGTTCCAAAACCGCCCATAAGAAAGCCAGACTACGGTTTGGCAACTGCACATGGGGACAAAATTGTACTTTTGGGAGAAAATGTCCTCTGGTCCTGAATGAATACAAAATAGAAACTGTTTGGCCATAATGACCATATGTTTTGTTTTGGAGGAAAAAGGGGGAGGCTTGCAAGCTAGAAGTTACACCATCCCAACCGTGAAGCATGGGGGTGGCAGCATCAATGTTGTGGGGGTGCTTTGCTGCAGGAGGGACTGGTGCACTTCACCAAAATAGATGGCATCATGAGGACGGGAAATTATGTGGATATATTGAAGCAACATCTCAAGACATCAGTCAGGGAGTTAAAGATTGGTCGCAAATGGGTCTTCCAAATGGACAATGACCCCAAGCATACTTCCAAAGTTGTGGCAAAATGGATTAAGGAKAACAAAGTCAAGGAATTGGAGTGGCCATCACAAAGCCCTGACCTCAAACTTATAGAACATTTGTGGGTAGAACTGAAAAAGTGTGTGSGAGCAGGGAGGCCTACAAACCTGACTCAMTTACACCAGCTCTGTAAGCAGGAATGGGCCAAAATTCACCCAACTTAATGTGGGAAGCTTGTGGAAGGCTACCTGAAACGTTTGACCCAAGTTAAACAATTTAAAGGCAATGCTACCAAATACTAATTGAGTGTATGTAAACTTCTGAACCACTGYGAATGTGATGAAGGAAATWCAAGCTGAAATAAATAATTCTCTACTATTATTCTGTCATTTCACATTCTTAAAATAAAGTGGTGATCCTATCTGACCTAAGACAGGGGCTTTTTACTAGGATTAAATGTCAGGAATTGTGAAAAACTGAGTTTAAATTTAGTTGGATAAGGTGTACGTAAACTTCCGACTTCACCTGTATARTTTGTTGCAAAAAATGTGGGGTTCAAAACAGTGGTGAGGACGTCAAAGGGGGCTAATATGTAACACAGGTGGTTCAGGGACCACGCTCYTGTGATGAGTAACTTGTCTGAGACCTGAAAAGTTGCATTGTCAGGCATACAGGAGACCTGGGTTAGAATCCCATAGAATCCCAACACATCTTCAGTTCTCAGGCGAAGTTGCTCATCACATGCATTGATCAGTACAGAGAAAGAAAAGTATGAAATGTATGCACTCACTACTGTAAGACGCTCTGAATAAGAACGTCTACTGAATGACTAAAATGTAGTCGCCAAACCACCTCTGTTGCACTCTTATTAAATGAGGTGCATAAAGTCATTTTGCATCTMTTTGCCACAGAAAGGGTTGTTGTGGTACAGTAGGCCTGATTTCAAACCCAGTCGGTTTTATTGGTGCCGTGATCTCTGAGTATGAGGTCAAAGGAGGTGAAATGTAACTGAGGTGGTTTGATGAACCATACTTTTTTTCATMAGTAACTTTGCTGGAGACTAAAAGACTTGTGTTACCTTCCTGAACTCATCCGTATGGGCTTTATCTAAGTGGGCTAACAAAGTCTTGACAGTCATGTGACAGGAGACCTGGTTTGAACCCAGTCAGTCACAAGAGCTAGATTAAATAGGGGGTGGAAAGGCTACCCTTAGAAGGGCTTTGACAGTGCTTGTTGGACGGTGTTTTTATGGGGTTCAAATTGTGTTTTTTGTGACACTCCTTTCTAATGTGGCCTGAGATCATCATAGAGGGGAACAGAAGGCACAGCCATATTCCAGAGAGTCTTAGCTTTCAGGAATACTAGCTACAAATGAATAATTAATATGTTGGATTCACGTCTTTATCTCAACCAAATATCAAAGTTAACGAATAGGACTAAATCAAATCAAACTTCATATAAAGTGCATTCAAAGTTTGATTTGATTTATTGCTATTCTTTAACTTTGATTTTTTTGGTTTAGATGGAGACGTGAATCAAACATATCAATTATTAATTTGTGGACAAACTTTAATTAAAGTCAGACTAACTAGTGGCACAGATGGAACTATCCAAGCAGAAGATACATCTCCTTCAAATTTTGATATTTGGTTGCGTTGACAACCAAACAGAATTCAATATCACTTTTGAAATACAATAAATAGACTATTATCTTGTCAARAAATTAACAAATAATATGTTGTATTCATGATGATATGGTCTGAAACTCAACCAAAAATAAATGTTAAAGAARGTGATTAATTAAGCTGGTGGCTCAGAAGGAACTTTCCAAGCAGTAGATACATCTCCTTTAAATGTTTTGAGGTTACTGTAACTATATATTTCTTCTTATGTAAACTCYGCAAAAACAGAAWRGTCCTCTCACTGTCAACTGCGTTTATTTTCAGCAAACTTAACTTGTGTTAATATTTGTATGAACATAACAAGATTCAACAACTGAGACATAAACTGAACAAGTTCCACAGATATGTGACAAGCGTGTGTGACACAGCGTTGAGATTGCCTGCAATGACAAAAAGCTCAGTCCGATGATGCTGTGACACACCGCCCCAGACCATGACAGACCCTCCAACTCCAAATCGATCCCGCTCCAGAGTACAGGCCTCGGTGTAACGCTCATCTTTTGACGATAAACGCGAATCCGACCATCACCCCTGGTGAGACAAAACCGCGACTCGTCAGTGAAGAGCACTTTTTGCCAGTCCTGTCTGGTCCAGCGGCGGTGGTTTGTGCCCATAGGCGACGTTGTTGCTGTGATGTCTGGTGAGGACCTGCCTTCAACAGGCCTACAAGCCCTCAGTCCAGCCTCTCAGCCTATTGTGGACACTCTGAGCACTGATGGTATGATTGTGGGTTCCTGGTGTAACTCGGGCAGTTGTTGTTGCCATCCTGTACCTGTCCCGCAGGTGTGATGTTCGATGTACCGATCCTGTGCAGGTGTTGTTACACGTGGTCTGCCACTGCGAGGACGATCAGCTGTCCGTCCTGTCTCCATGTAGCACTGTCTTAGGCGTCTACAGTACGGACATTGCAATTTATTGCCCTGGCCACATCTGCAGTCCTCATGCCTCCTTGCAGCATGCCTAGGCACGTTCACGCAAGTGAGCAGGGACCCTGGGCATCTTTCTTTAGGTGTTTTTCAGAGTCAGTAGAAAGGCCTCTTTAGTCCTAAGTTTTCATAACTGTGACCTTAATTGTCAACCGTCTGTAAGCTGTTAGTGTCTTAACGACCATTCCACAGGTGCATGTTCATTAATTGTTTATTGTTCWTTGAACAAGCATGGMAAACAGTGTTTAAACCCTTTACAATGAAGATCTGTGAAGTTATTTGTATTTTTACGAATTATCTTTGAAAGACAGAGTCCTGAAAAAGGGCRGTTTCTTTTTTTGCTGAGTTTATAGAGTGTTCATGTTCAAGATGGCGTGCATAGAGTGTCGCTGTTCTGTGGAGATCTTCACAATTGCTTTAATAATCTGCGCAGAATCTCAAACAGCATTGATCACTTGCACCATATACTTTTATTGTAATTTCAACTGCAGTCCAGGTCATTTGGTTCTGCTATTAGATGAAGAAGAGTGATAAAACATTATTCTGTTGTAGAAATAATACAAATATCTGACATTGTATTCCCATTTAAACTTTGCTGTGCTTTAAAATAGTTGAACGCGCAGTGATAGACATWTGGGTGACAACTGAACCAAATGTCAGWCATTGTTTTCCATTGGAATTTGGTTGTGCTTTGAGATGGTTGAAAGCATAGGTGATAACACATTGGAAATTCAACAAAATGTTTGCTGTCTTTTTGACAAATACTAGCCAATTATCCACATTGAAATGACGTAGTGTGCCCAGAGGGTTTTATTCTACACAAATGACAGTGGGAAAGAAATGCCTAGTCCGGCAAATAGATTCCAACCTTGATGACATAACTTAGGGGCTCTGGAAATAATGCATAATGTGGATTGATGAGAAATAACTGAAATAACTGAAAATAAATTATTTAGCTCAATAGACCCATACATCGTCATATTCACATGWTCCATATAATGTGACAAATAAAGCCATGATAGCCTGTTTCACTATTTGCAAACAATCGGAAATAGATCCGTGCGTAACGGTGAGTTCCATCACAAACACCAGTTTGCACAGACCACTAAGGCTGRGTTTAGACAGGCAAGCCCAATTCTGATCTTTTTTTCACAGATCAGCTCTGAAAAAGATTAGGGGTGAAAAGATCTGATGCATTTGGTCAAAAGCCTGATTTGCTTCTTGTGGACGGCAGATATGTGGGCTTGAATAATGGCCTTCAAGTAGCCTATGTATTAGACAGGTGTAGGATCTTAATTTGAGCTAGTTTGCTACAGCAGGAGAATAATCCTGCAGCAACAGCAAATGTGAATTATTATGTGGWTTATAATGGACATATTTGTAGGGGTCGATACATTTTTGTAACGGAAATTTCAAAGTGGAAATTACAAACTTCAGAAGCCTTTTTAAAACTCAAATACACTACACATTTTTTCCCTGCATTGCAGGAAAGTTCGCTTGCATCAGGGTGATCAAAATAAGATCCTACACCAGCATCTTAACAAATAGTCCACTAAGATATTACAATAATGTTAATTAGTATCTTATTGGTAGCCTATCCAATAGCAAATTCGATACATGTCAAGTATTGTGCAAACAACTAGGCTGTTATAAAACGGAATAGTTCAAATCATTTACATGCCAATGTGTTGTCACAAAGGATACAATGTTTCCAGTGGCAGTGGTTGGTTAATTGACCCTCTCCATCATGTAATTCACCCAACCTGTTTGTCTCTATGTAACAGGTTCCACGGGTGAACAGGGCAGAGCAGAGAGCTGCTTGACAGGTGCTCCTGCCTGRTATTTGCCCGTGAGGCGTGTACACAGCCGTATTGATCTCGAACAAGCTCTAAATCGATTGACATTTGGATGTATTCTGTCATGAAGTAGCCAGAAAAACAATATCCCTCTCATACTCAGCACACAACTTTTCAACATGACGAAATTATTCTTACCAATAGCCAGGCTATATTCCAAATCAGTGGTCATCATTATCAGTGGGCTAAGATGCGGCCACTCKTGAACAATACATGTGATTCAAATGTCAGTCAAACAAACACCACAACCATGAATTGTCAATAGTATATGAAATGCAAAAACTCACTCTCTCTAGGTCCCCTGGTCATTGGCATTTCTGTCTTCGAAAATAGCAACCACTTGGTTCTCTCGATCCACTTCAGAAAGAATACAATTCCTTTCCTTCTCAGTCCCGATGTCCACCTCTACTCTCCTCCGGGCGTGCGTCCTCTCCGTAATAGGCTACACAAGGAGGAATTTAAAGTATAATCCTTGAGATGTATAGGACCTGATGGACAGTTCTGCTGAATTAGACCATATATTTTCCAAGTAGAGAAGCAATGTGTCCGAACGTCTCCTCTCCTCTCAGTAGCTCAACCGCTGTTTATCGCACAGTGAAATGCGCTCTTTCTCTCTCTCCTCTGTAGCGCTCAAGAATGCACAATAATCCCTTCTCGGCTCTCACACATTGTTCGCAGCATTCTCGGGCTTTGTCGGATATGGTCGATCATTTACGGAATGATGAGGATTTAAAACTATGCCTATTTTTTTTTTAGTTATGGTTTTATTTTTCCTTTTRAGTTCTTCTCCATATTAAAAGTAAATAGCCTGATAACTGTGATGATGAATTCATTTTAAATATTGAGGGTTCCGGCATTAGGCAATAGAGATGAACATGTAGCGTATCATTTTATTATTTTTATTATATGTTTTCAGAGTACGCCTAATATCACTTTCATTAGGCTTTGGAGTTATTATCCAGGGTTGAAAATCAGGGTGGAGTTGTTGCGTGTAACTAATGTAGGCAATGTGACGAATGTAGGCTAGCAGTAAGGATGCAGACAAGGATAGAAGGCTACACTGTAAAGGGGCTACCATGAATTTGACTGTACAGCAGCTTACAGGCAGCTTGGTGGCAAGTAAAAATCTGTATTTCATATTACAGTACACCTACTGTAATATAAATATGGTATCAAAGCAAGTACTGTGTAATGACACACAGTATGATACCTTGAAATGTATTGTATTATACTGTAAAAACATATATACTGTAAAAAAAGTAAACGCTATCTTAATCGTAATMAATGAATGAAAGGATGAATGAAGGGGAGGGGTTTGTATTTCACAGTATTTTACTGTAATTACAAAGAAATGGTGCAAACAGGTTAGCTGCTAGGTAGAGTGTTAAGAAACATTACAGCATGTTTTATATCCCTTGCTCTTTTAAAGGCCTTAAAGCATCCGCCACTTTTTTTTCAATTTTCGCCTAAAATGACATACCCAAATCTAACTGCCTGTAGCTCWGGCCCTGAAGCAAGGATATGCATATTCTTGATACCATTTGAAAGAAAACACTTTGAAGTTWGTGGAAATGTGAAAGGAATACAGGAGAATATAACACATTAGATCGGMTAAAAGATAATACAAAGAAAAAAAGTTAATGGTATTTTTTTTGTACCAACATCTTTGAAATGCAAGAGAAAGGCCATCATGTCTTATTCCAGCCGAGGTGCAATTTAGATTTTGGCCACTAGATGGCAGCAGRGTATGTGCAAKATTTTASACTGATCCAATGAACCATTGCATTTATGTTTAAAATGTTGTATCAAGACTACCTAAATGTGCCTAATTTGTTTATTAATCACTTTTAAAGTTCCAAACTGTGCACTCTCCTCAAACAATAGCATGGTATGCMTTCACTGTAATAGCTTCTGTAAATTGGACAGTGCAGTTAGATTAACGAGAATTTAAGCTTTCTSCATATTTAGGTCTACTTTGTAGTTGTCATTTTTGATCAACTATTGCATGAATGGAAAGAGTATTAGTARTAAAGCCAATGTATGCTTGATCTGAAAATGTGGTCAGAAGCTTGGTATGGAGGGTGTGACGCAATTGCGGGGCCTCCGGAGGCATGCAGAGGCCAAATTGAGCTATGTACCGCATCGCCGTGCTCCTCACAAATATTGTAACAACATGGATGGGACCTTACAGCTCCGCATTGACATGATTGGTTGACGGTAGGTGGGGGTGGGTGGGAGGTCCTATATAAACACAAACTCACTTCCTTGACAACATCCTTCACAACAGCTCTGTTCCGCGAAGCGCAATAAGTATGAATGCTCTYACTTCTGCAGAGGCCGCATTGCAGTAAATGCTGTACGGACACCGCAGATGTCAGATTGACCATGCAGAGCCTTTTAGTGTGGCGTGCAAAATGTATGGCGCAAAATATGTACGAAATGAATCGGCATGCTCGACCACATGCCAGCAGAGAACCGTTGCTGCATTTACAAAGCATTTTCTCAACAAAGAGTTTTGATACATTACGTTTTGATGGATTTCTGTGGCATTAGTTTGTGGTTAGCTTTACAGGCAAATACAGATTGGTAGGCAAGGGTCAGATAYTGTTAAATCACTGACCAACTATGTTTAAAAAAAACTACATAAAACAGACCTTTTTCTATAAACACTTATGTGATAAAAAGTTTAGCATGTCTTCCAAACCTAATTAGCTTATTCAATAAAGTGTTAGAATAACTATATCTGCTAATGATATTTGGAATAAGTTTATGAAAGTCAATGTGTTTATGGTAATTTAGCCTACAGCTAGTCTGTTTWCTTTCCTCAGCCTAAAAATACCTTGACAGATCACATATGCATTTTTGTGAGAAGTAGACTGGACTAGTGCTTCTGCCACAGTCAAGCCCCAAGTCTTCCCTCCCTGCTTTGATACTCTGATGAAGGTCCTATGAGATCTATGAACCAGTAGTCTGCYTCCCATGGCACACTATTCTCTGTATAGTGCAGTACTTTTGACCGGAGTCCTGGTCAAAAGTAGTGTACAACACAGTGAATAATTAATGTGCCATTTGGACTACAGTACATGTATATTGATGGCCCTGCTAAGAGCTAATGTGTGAGACCCTAGGAGGAGTTAAAGGGACAGTTTACCACAATATCAGACGTTTTCATAATACCTAAGAGGTGGTCGAAGGTCAAGTTGAGTCAACAGACTTTAGGGTGAACTCTCGCTTTAATAGACAATAGGGACAATAGAAATAGTACAGAACAAAATAAAATCGGAAATTATTTTATCTCTATGGCCTGAGGTCAAGCTGAGACCGCTTTCTGACTTGTGAGCTGGCTGACTAGACCGTAGAGATAAAAACAAAAGATGATGCAGATACATTTGATGAATCTATTTATGTATTTGATTTATCAAAAACATTATTTGATTTTCCATGTGAGCTTGGCTGCACCTCACATGCTCTAGTATTGCGGCCGGGGGCATTTTGAAACCACAAAGTGTTGTGGACAGAGATAGCTTTTTAATGCGGACCTCAGAGATAGCTTTTTAATGCAGACCTCATCCAATATGACTGATGGTTGAAGAGGGGGAAAAACAATATGAAGGATTTTGTTCACTGAGTGCAGCTCTCATTGAACATCAATCTTTAATCCACTCAAATTCTCAGAGCACAGGGACCAGATTGATGTGTATAATAGACACCTCACCTTAGCCCTCTAAGAACCTTGCTGGGCCCAAATGGCTCCTTGTTCCCTATATGGTACATGGGATGCCATTTGAGACGCACCCTCTGTCTTTGTGAGGAATCAAAGGCCAGAGATTAGCCATGCATTCAGTCTGGCAGATAGACATATCCACTCACAGACAGACAGACGGACAGACGCAGGCTGGCAAGCAGACAGACAGGCAGGCAGGCAGGCACACAGGCAGACAGATACAGACTGTTTCAAGTCAATAATTTTAAAAAATGCAATCAATATCCTGTTCAGAATTCATTCTAACAAGGCTCTTAGTTTATAAAACTGCGAGACCATTGTATCCAAAGGAGGTCCATTTTTTGGGGGAGTTGATGGACTTCAAATGACATGTGCGAGGTCAATACGGTCCCCCGGTCCAAAATATGTACAATTTGGGAAGATTCAACCTTTTTAACCCTTTGGAAACCGCCCCTAGTAGCAATATGATAAGAAAAACATGCTGACCACACCACTAGCGTCACATGCGCGAGCGTTGCAAAATGAATGTACACATACATGTTATTCAATCGTTGCACCCACACTGCTCGCACGCATCAGCAAGCGTCTGCGTGGCCGGTCGCTAAAATAGAAATTGGTTCTATTTGTGACGCTCAAAGAGCTGCAAGTCCAGCCTCTCCCATCTCCTCATTTGTTTTTAGGATCATATATCCCCATGGGTGATTGAAAGATTAACTGAGGTCCTCACTCCAGTCAGTTGTAGTAATGCACCATAAAGTTGGTTGCCAACCGTCATATAAAGTCCAAAGAAGAAAAAGAAGCCTGAAGYAAGATTTACCGTTTTATCTGTGGATTAGTAGTGGACCTTGTGCAGTTCAGGTAAAATAACAACCCAATGTTTATATCCCAGGACAAATTAGCTAGCAACAGAAAGCTAGCTAGCTAAATTGCCATAAATGTTTAATGGTTTTTGACCTGTCCCCAAATTAATATAATTGGTTCAGAGATTGTTTTGATACTTCAACCTGCGTGTCCTGATCGGTTCTGGTGTGGGTGAACAAAATCAACGTGCGCGGTGGCGCACACGGACGCACGCGCACGTCTGGTTTGATAAGCATGTAACCCCACAGTTAAGGGCAATTGCTCACAACATGTGGGATATATCACTGACCCATGCTGGGGCAACATTGCAGTCAACAGGGAAAAAATACAGTATGTGTCAGTGTTGACGCTTATGTCAATACATTGTATTCAAGGGGAAAAGATGGGTGTCAACCAATTGACGCTTATGTCAATACATTCCAGTTAATGGGAAAAGATGAGCTTAGACCAATCAATGCTTATGTCAATACATTGCAGTCTATGGTAAAATATGGTGAGAAAGCTGCAATGGGTAAATTGGTGTAAGATTTACACAGGCAGACAGACAGACAGGCAGGCAGACAGACATATAGGGCGCTGGTCAAAAGTAGTTTATCATATAGGGAACAGGCCAGGGTGCCATTTGAGATGCAACCCCTGTATTTTGTGAGGAATCAAATGCCAGAGATTAGTCATGCACTCAGTCTGGGCAAACATCTCTAGAATGTTCAGCATTAGGTTACACAATGCAACGGTAAACCTAAAAAATAATATGTAGTAGTTACATGCAATATTCCCTCAAATTTTTGGTGGCACTGAGCAGATTTTAGGTCTTGTGAGCAGAAACTTCCAGCTCACATTTACAGTGAACACAGGCTGTACCCTTACAGTTTTTAGACAGTAGCCAATAGGTTATTGTGGCTATTTGAGCATATCTAGGCCTACCAGCAAAACCAATGGAGCAAATCCCATAACATTTTCACACAGACATAGCTTTGATTTCTATTATATGCCTACAGTAGCCTATTGTGGTGTTCATTGAAGGCCTACATTGCATGAGACTTTAAAAAAAGTTTTACATCACAAAGGGTTTGACATTAATTAATGATTTTTTACTTGGTCTGTAACACCATGGCCAAATAGGTGACTGTCAATTGCATTGTGTTGTATGATGCAAGAAACCACTTTGCAAATAAAATGTATTATTATTACCATATAGAGAATTCAACAATGTAGGCTACCCCACTGCATTTTCAAGCCTGTCTCAAAATACAACACTGCCCCTTTAATTAAGACATAGCTTTTTACCTGACTGGCTTTCAAAAACAGCTTGAAATGTGGCCTAAACATTTTGTGCTCTTGTAGGAAGAAGTAACTCCCAATGCTGAGCTATACTTATCTAAAACTGGGCTAATAACTCGCTAACTAGGAAAGAATATCAACAATGTGCACATGCATGGCTTTGTGCTCTGATCTGAACTGATCTGAAAAGCGCAAAGCGCATTCACTTGCAAGTGATTGAAAGACTGCCCATGGGCTACCCAGTATATTCTACTCCATTGGCTCTGGCTCTGCCTATAACAAAATCACAGACTCAATCTTCCAAAGTTAGATTTGTTTTTGGTTTGTTGCATTGAAAAGGGCTGGTATAATGTTGATTCAATCACAGAAAAATCTTTGATCTATGCAGTATAGTACAAGATAATGGGGTGAACTCAGTGAAGTTCAATCTCTGTTCTCTGTGTCTCTTGTTCTCTGTGTGTTCTCTGGCCTGGCATTTCTTCTGTGTGGCAGTCCTGAGGATGTGAGTGTGTGCAGTTTAGAGGGAACATGTGGAATCTGTTTCTGATGATCAATGATAGATTACAGAGAGTCAAAGAAGACACATTTATATTTGTTGTATTGTATACAACACATACAGTACCAGTCAAAAGTTTGGACAACTTTAAAAAAAAAATTTTCTACATTATAGAATAATAGTGAAGACATCAACTATGAACAATACATAAGGAATTGTGTATATGAGTAGGACACACCTACTCATTCCAGATTTTTCTTAATTTTTACTATTTTCTACATTGTAGAATAATAGTGAAGACATCAAACTATGAAACAATACATATGGAATCGTGTAGTAACCAAAAAAGTGTTAAACAAATCAAAATATATATTATATTTGAGATTTCAAAGTAGCCACCTTGGCCTTGATGACAGCTTTGCACACTCTTGCATTCTCTTAACCACTTCAAGAGGTAGCACCTGGAAAGCATTTCAATTAACAGGTGTTCTTGTTAAAAGTTTATTTGTGTAATTTCTTTCCTTCTAATGCGTTTGAGCCAATCAGTCGTGTTGTGACAAGGTAGGGCTGGTATACAGAAGATAGCCCTATTTGGTAAAAGGCCAAGTCCATATTATGGCAAGAACAGCTCAAATAAGCAAAGAGAAATGCCAATCCGTCATTAATTTAAGWCATGAAGGTCAGTCAATKCGGAAAATGTCAAGAACTTTGAAAGTTTCTTCAAGTGCAGTCGCAAAAACCGTCAAACGCTATGATGGAATTGGTCATGAGGACCGCCACAAGAAAGGAAAAGCCACAGTTACCTCTGCTGCAGAGGATACGTTCATTAGAGTTAACTGCACCTCAGAATGCAGCCCAAATAKATTTTTCACAGAGTTCAAGTAACAGACACATCTCAACAACAATTGTTCAGAGGAGACTACATGAATCAGGCCTTCATGGTCYAATTGCTGCAAAGAAACCACTACTAAAGGACACCAATAAGAAGAGACTTGCTTGGGCCAAGAAACACGAGCAATGTACATTAGACCGGTGGAAATCTGTCCTTTGGTCTGATGAGTCCAAATATCAGATTTTTGGTTCCAACCACCGTGTCTTTGTGAGAGARAGAGTAGGTGAATGGATTATCTCTGCATGTGTGGTTCCCACCATGAAGCATGAGGAGTTGTGATGGTGTGGGGTTGCTTTGCTGTTGACACTGTCTGTGATTTATTTAGAATTCAAGGCACACTTAACCAGCATGGCTACCACAGCATTCTTCAGCGACACGCCATCGCATCTGGTTTGCGCTTAGTAGGACTATCATTTGTTTTTCAACAGGACAATGACCCAAAACACACCTTCAGGCCTTCATTCGTTTCTTGACTAGCTTCAGAATAGCCCTATTTGTAAAAGGCCAAGTCCATATTATGGCAAGAACAGCTCAAATAAGCAAAGAGAATGCCAATCCTGTCTATATTTAAGTCATGAAGTCATCAATACGGAAAATGTCAAGAACTTTGAAAGTTTCTTCAAGTGCAGTCGCAAAAACCGTCAAACGCTATGATGGAATGGTCATTAGGACCGCCACAAAAAGGAAAAGCCACAGTTACCTCTGCTGCAGAGGATACGTTCATTAGAGTTAACTGCACCTCAGAATGCAGCCCAAATAAATTTTTCAGAGTTCAAGTAACGACACATCTCAACAACATTGTTCAGAGGAGACTACATGAATACCTGCTTCATGGTCGAATTGCTGCAAAGAAACCACTACTAAAGGACACCAATAAGAAGAGACTTGCTTGGCCAAGAAACACGAGCAATGTACATTAGACCGGTGGAAATCTGTCCTTTGGTCTGATGAGTCCAAATATCAATTTTTGGTTCCAACCACCGTGTTCTTGTGAGAGACAGAGTAGGTGAATGGATATCTCTGCATGTGGTTCCCACCATGAAGCATGAGGAGTTGTGATGTGTGGGGTTGCTTTGCTGTTGACACTGTCTGTGATTTATTTAGAATTCAAGGCACACTTAACCAGCATGGCTACCACCAGCATTTCTGCTATCT
>NC_036853.1:27337014-27368155 GCF_002910315.2 Salvelinus sp. IW2-2015 | reverse complement strand
TTTCAGTGTACCCTTACCTTAGGTGTACCCTTACAGTTTTAGACAGTAGCCAATAGGTTATTGTGGCTATTTGAGCATAATCTAGGCCTACCAGCAAAACCAATGGAGCAAATCCCATAACATTTTCACACAGACATAGCTTTGATTTCATTATATAGCCTACAGTAGCCTATATGTGGTGTTCATTGAAGGCCTACATTGCATGAGACTTTTAAAAAAGTTTACATCACAAAGGGTTTGACATTAATTCATGATTTTTTACTTGGTCTGAACACCATGGCCAAATAGGTGACTGTCAATTGCATTGTGTTGTATGATGCAAGAAACCACTTTGCAAATAAAATGTATTATTATTACCATATAGAGAATTCAACAATGTAGGCTACCCCACTGCATTTTCAAGCCTGTCTCAAAATACAAACATGCCCCTTTAATTAAGACATAGCTTTTTACCTGACTGGCTTTTCAAAAACAGCTTGAAAGTGGCCTAAACATTTTGTGCTCTTGTAGGAAGAAGTAACTCCCCATTGCTGAGCTATACTTATCTAAAACTGGGCTAATAACTCGCTAACTAGGAAAGAATATCAACAATGTGCACATGCATGGCTTTGTGCTCTGATCTGAACTGATCTGAAAAGCGCAAAGCGCATTCACTTGCAAGTGATTGAAAGACTGCCCATGGGCTACCCAGTATATTCTACTCCATTGAGCTCTGGCTCTGCCTATAACAAAATCACAGACTCAATCTTCCAAAGTTAGATTTGTTTTTTGGTTTGTTGCATTGAAAAGGGGCTGGTATAATGTTGATTCAATCACAGAAAAATCTTTGATCTATGCAGTATAGTACAAGATAATGGGGTGAACTCAGTGAAGTTCAATCTCTTGTTCTCTGTGTCTCTTGTTCTCTGTGTGTTCTCTGGCCTGGCATTTCATCTGTGTGGCAGTCCGGAGGATGTGAGTGTGTGCAGTTTAGAGGGAACATGTGGAATCTGTTTCTGATGATCAATGATAGATTGTCACAGAAGTCAAAGAAGACACATTTATATTTGTTGTATTGTATACAACACATACAGTACCAGTCAAAAGTTGGACAACTTTAAAAAAAAAATATTTCTACATTATAGAATAATAGTGAAGACATCAAAACTATGAAACATACATAAGGAATTGTGTAGTAATGAGTAGGACACACCTACTCATTCCAGGATTTTCTTAATTTTTACTATTTTCTACATTGTAGAATAATAGTGAAGACATCAAAACTATGAAACAATACATATGGAATCGTGTAGTAACCAAAAAAGTGTTAAACAAATCAAAATATATATTATATTTGAGATTCTTCAAAGTAGCCACCTTGGCCTTGATGACAGCTTTGCACACTCTTGCATTATCTTAACCAACTTCAAGAGGTAGCCACCTGGAAAGCATTTCAATTAACAGGTGTCTCTGTTAAAGTTTATTTGTGTAATTTCTTTCCTCTAATGCGTTGACCAATCAGTCGTGTTGTGACAAGGTAGGGCTGGTATACAGAAGATAGCCCTATTTGTAAAAGGCCAAGTCCATATTATGGCAAGAACAGCTCAAAAAGCAAAGAGAAATGCCAATCCGTCATTAATTTAAGTCATGAAGGTCAGTCAATACGGAAAATGTCAAGAACTTTGAAAGTTTCTTCAAGTGCAGGTCGCAAAAACCGTCAAACGCTATGATGGAATTGGTCATGAGGACCGCCACAAGAAAGGAAAAGCCACAGTTACCTCTGCTGCAGAGGATACGTTCATTAGAGTTAACCTGCACCTCAGAATGCAGCCCAAATAAATTTTTTACAGAGTTCAAGTAACAGACACATCTCAACAACAATTGTTCAGAGGAGACTACATGAATCAGCCTTCATGGTCGAATTGCTGCAAAGAAACCACTACTAAAGGACACCAATAAGAAGAGACTTGCTTGGGCCAAGAAACACGAGCAATGTACATTAGACCGGTGGAAATCTGTCCTTGGTCTGATGAGTCCAAATATCAGATTTTTGGTTCCAACCACCGTGTCTTTGTGAGAGACAGAGTAGGTGAATGGATTATCTCTGCATGTGTGGTTCCCACCATGAAGCATGAGGAGTGTTGATGGTGTGGGGTTGCTTTGCTGTGACACTGTCTGTGATTTATTTAGAATTCAAGGCACACTTAACCAGCATGGCTACCACAGGCATTCTTCAGCGACACGCCATCGCATCTGGTTTGCGCTTAGTAGGACTATCATTTGTTTTTCAACAGGACAATGACCCAAAACACACCTTCAGGCTGCGTAAGGGCTATTTGGCCAAAACAGAGTGGGATGGATTGCTGTATCAGATGACCTGTCCTCCACATTCACCTGACCTCAACTCAATTGAGATGGTTTGGGATGAGTTGGACCGCAGAGTGAAGGAAAAGCAGCCAACAAGTGCTCAGCGRATGTGAGAACTCCTTCAAGATGTTGGAAAACCTGGTTGAGCGATTGCCAAGCGTGTGCAAAGCTGTCATCAAGGCAAAGGTTGGCTACTTTGAAGAATCTCAAATATAATATATATTTTGATTTGTTTAATTTGTTGATTTGTTTAATATAGAATGATAGAGGCATCTAGTGGCCAAAAGGCTGTGTTAACACAGGCAGCGCCATTGAGGGCTTCCACGATTTGAATGTAGTCTACTGGGTGGGACTTCCAACTTCATTGGCTGATCCTTCCTGGTGACCCTGTTGGAGTCATGTCCAACCAGGTCATCAGGAGGGATCAGCCAGTCGTTAAGAATACAATCTATTACTTCAAACTGGAGATTGTCTCAATGGCACTGCCTATGCTATCACAGGTGCTACAATGGCACAGATATAAAGATGTATCCTCCATCTATCTCTATGGCTTCAACCAATTGATGCTTATGTCAATGGGTCTTGCTCCAAGCAGGCTTTGAGCTGCCAATGGGAAAATATGAGATTCAACCAATTGACATTTATGTCAATACATTGCATTCATTGGGAAAAGATGACCGTCAACTGGTTTATTTTTACATCAATACCTTCCATTCATTGGGAAAAAAGGAACATCACAGCGTTGACGCTTCTGTCAACACATGGCAGTCAATTGGAAATGAAGCTAATGTCACTACATTATACTCAATGGGAAAAGATGAGTGGCACAGTGTTGACACGTATGCCAATACATTGCAGACAATTGGAAAACATATGTGTCACAGTGTTGATGCMTATGTCAATACATTGCGTTGATTGGAAAAGATGAGTGTCAACCAATTGATGGTTATGTCAATACATTCCAGTCAATGGGAATAGATGAGCTTCAACCAACTGACACATTCCAATACATTGTAGTCAATGGGGAAAGATGAGTGTCACAGGGTTTGATGCTTATGTCAGTACATTTGCAGTCAATCAGAAAAGAGGTGTATCAACCAATTGATGCTTTTGTCAATACATTGCATTCAATGGGAAAAGATAAAAGTTAACTAATTAACGCTTATCTCAATACATTTCAAGTCAATGGGAAAAGATGAGTATCAACAAATCGATTTGTATGTCAATACATTGCAGTCAATGGGAAAATATGGTGATAAGGCTGCAATGGGTAAATTGATGAAAGACTTACAGACAGACATACCTATAAACTCACAGACAGACATAAATACATATCTCTCTCTTGCTCTCTCTCTATTCTATAATTCCCCTTCTTCCTTCTTCCTCTTTAATAATCTCTCCCTCTCCTTCCTCTGTCCCACCTCTGTCTGTTGACTCTCTCTCTCCCATCCCTCCTCGCTCTCCCCCTACAACCTTCCCTCCCTCCATCCCCTCCATTCTCTCTCCCTCCTTCTTTCCTTCCCAACCCCTCCTCTCATCTCTCTCCCACCTCCACAGACAGGATATTGACATATTGATATGCATCAAGGGCATTGATGCGTATGTCAATACATTGCATTCAAGGTAAAAAAAAGTTGGTGCAATGGGTAAATTGGTGAAAGACTCAGACACAGACAGACAGACAAACCAAAACTCAGACAGAGGGCCAGACAGCCAGACAGACATCCAGACATATCCACTCACAGACATACAGACAGACAGATGCCGTCAGACAGGCAGACTGCAGGCAGGCAGACACAAAGGCAGACAGACAGACAGGCAGCTATGGAGGCAGGCAGACAGGTAAAAATTTGCGCTGAATTTTAAATCAAATCAAACTTTATTTGTCTCATGCACCGAATACAACAAGTTTAGACCTTATCGTGAAATGCTTACTTACAAGCCCTTAAGCAACAGTGTAGTTCAAGAAAAGTTAAGAACATATTTACCAAAGAGACTAAAGTAAAAAATTATAATAAAAAGTAACACAATAAGAATAACAATAATGAGGCTATATACAGAGGGTACCGGTACCGAGTCAGTGTGCGAGGGTACAGGATTTTAATTATTGTTCAGCAGTCTTATGGCTTGGGGGTAGAAGCTGTTGAGGAGCCTTTTGGTCCTAGACTTGGCGCTCTGGTAGCGCTTGCCTTGCCGTAGCAGAGAAAACAGTCTATAACTTGGGTGACTGGAGTCTTTGACAATTTTATGGGCTTTCCTCTGACAACGCCTATTATTTAGGTCCTGGATGGGAGGAAGCTTGGCCCCAGTGATGTACTGGGCCATACGCACCACCCTCTGTAGCGCCTTATGGTCAGATGCTGAGCAGTTGCTATACCAGGCGGTGATGCCACCGGTCAGAATACCCTCGATGGTGCAGCTGTAGAACATTTTGAGGATCTGGGGAACCATGCCAAATATTTTCGGTCTCCTGAGGGGTAAAAGGTTTAAAAGACAATTTAGACAGCTGAAAGACATTTTTTTCTGGGTTATAAACCATATAACATTATTTTCGACAATATACGTATATGTAGATGTTCATTCAGATTAGATTCTCTCTGTTRTTTGGACATTTCAAAATGGATTTGTCCATTGCATGATAGCGCATGATTAATTACCTTTTACTCCCCTGTAATGTGTTTTTAAATGGCAAACATAGTCTATATTAGATTAAAGGATGAACTATAACCAAACAGGCACATAGGATTCAGTTCCTTGATGTGCTCGACTACAGAAAGCAATATTGAATTGATGTGGATGTGTTTGCTGCTTATTGTGTACACAATCAGGCTGTCTACCTGATCTTGAATGATTGATGTMTTTTTGTTTACTGTCCAACTATTGTAAAGAACAAGGTGTAGCCTGAGCCTAATTATTTCTACATAGTACTGACTATTTCTCCATAGTCTGCTAGTTGCACATTGCCTTGTCAATCTGTTACACCTTAGCCAAATACATTTAAACTCAGTTTTTTACAATTCCTGACATTTAATCCTAGTAAAAAGTCCCTGTCTTAGGTCAGTTAGGATCACCACTTTATCTCAAGAATGTGAAATGTCCGAATAATAGTAGAGAGAATTATTTATTTCAGCRTTTATTTCTTTCATAACATTCCCAGTGGGTCAGAAGTTAACATACACTCAATTAGTATTTGGTAGCATTGCCTTTAAATTGTTTAACTTGGGTCAAACGTTTTGGGTAGCCTTCCACAAGCTTCCCACAAAAAGTTGGGTGAATTTTGGCCCATTCCTCCTTACACTGAGGTTTCAGGGGTTTGTAGGCCTCCTTCCTCACACACACTTTTTCGTTCTGCCCACAAATTTTCAATAGAATTGAGGTCAGGGCATTATGATGGCCACTCCAATACCTTGACTTTGTTGTCCTTAAGCCATTTTTGCCACCACTTTGTGAAGTATGCTTGGGGTCATTGTTCATTTGGAAGACCCATTTGCGACCAAGCTTTAACTTCCTGACTGACGTCTTGAGATGTTGCTTCAATATATCCACATATTTTCTGCCTCATGAAGCCATCTATTTTGGGAAGTCACCAGTCCCTCCTGCAGCAAAGCACCCCCACAAAATGATGCTGTCACCCCCACGCTTCACGGTTGGGATGGTGTACTTCAGCTTGCAAACCCCCCCTTTTCCTCCAAACATAACAATGGTCATTATGGCCAAACAGTTCTATTTTTGTTTCATCAGACTAGAGATTTCTCCAAAAAGTAGATCTTTATCCCCATATTACAGTTGCAAACCGTAGTCTGGCTTTTTTATGGTGGTTTTGGAGAAGTGGCTTCTTCCTTGCTAAGCGGTTTCAGGTTATGTCAATATAGGACTCGTTTTACTGTGGATATAGATACTTTTGTACCTGTTTTCCTTGCAGCATCTTTACAAGGTCCTTGCTGTTGTTCTGGATTGATTTTGCACTTTTCGCACCAAAGTACGTTCATCTCTAGGAGACAGAACGCGTCTCCTCTGAGCGATATGACGGCTGCGTGGTCCTATGGTGTTTATACTTGCATACTATTGTTTGTACAGATGAACGTGGTACCTTCAGTTGTTTGGAAATTGCTCCAAGGAAGAACCAGACTTGTGGAGGTCTTCAATTATTTTCTGGGTCTTGCTGATTATTTTTAATTTATTTTGATTTTCCCATGATGTCAAGCAAAGAGGCACTGAGTTTGAAGGTAGACTTTGAAATACATCCACAGGTACACCTCCAAATGACTCAAATTATGTCATTTATCCTATCAGAAGCTTCTAAAGCCATGACATAATTTTCTGGAATTTTCCAAGCTGTTTAAAGGCACAGTCAACTTAGTGTATGTAAACTTCTGACCCACTGGAATTGTGATACAGTGAATTATAAGTGAAACAATCTGTCTGTAAACAATTGTTGGAAAAATGACTTGTGTCATGCACAAAGTAGATGTCCTAACCGTCTTGCCAAAACTATAGTTTGTAAACAAGAAATTGTGGAGTGGTTGAAAAACAAGTTTTAGTGACTCCAACCTAAGTGTATGTAAACTTCCGACTTCAACTCTATATCCTACTTAATAAAGATTGATGACAATTCAAATATTAAAGGATTTCTGATACTAGCTACTTTTGAAGTTATTAGCCGTAACTGTAAAATTCTAAATAAAACGTGAGAACAAATTCTTACTTGCAATGACAGCCTGGAAAGAGGCAAAATGCCTACTGTGTGCATGGGGGCTGGGATAAAACAAAACAAAAACTACAATGTAAGACAAAWTGGACAACACAGACAGAACACACCGGCAACAGCACAAATACAACAGCAAACAAACAGTGGAWGTGTATGTGTGCATGCAGGCATGTGTGTGGTGTGTGTGAACTAAAACAACATGCTTCCTTACATAAGGCATCGGAAACATCCCACTGGACCAAAACTGGTTGAATCAACGTTGTTTCCACGTCATTTCAAACAAAAAATGAAATGTGATGATGTTGAATCAACGTGCAAAACTGATTTGATTTGCAAAACATAATCAAATTAAGGGAATTTCACCCGACTTTTAACCTAAATCCAATGTCCGGGTGAAATGTTTYGATTCATGTGAACCAAATGTAAATCAAAAACTAGATGTTGAACTGATGTCTGTGCCCAGTGGGAGGTGACATCGGGTGACAACTAGAAACAACTACATCTCTTAACAACCTGTTCATCTATTTGTCCTTTGAAATCCTCCAGGGACACCAGTTCCAGGGACACCAGGGACACCTCCAGGGACACCAGTTTTAGGTTGGGTTGGAGTGAACTTCAACACCAGGGGGGCTGAGTAATTAAAGGAACGTTTTCCATGTTCGGTTCTAATTTTGGGACTGTTAGCATGAAACAAGTTTGAGATCTGAGCATTTCTGTTTTTATAAATAAGAATGTACCAGTGTTTGAGCCTGCGTGTTGCTAGTGATGCCCACCCGACATCACTGTCGAGATTACAATGGTGACTTAGACGTCTCTGATTAGTGACAAATTGAAGGGCTATATGATACAGAGTCAATAGCCTTCAGTGTAGAGCTTGAGGCTTGCACATAACACTGAGAGAAAAGTGCAACAAATCAACTATTTTCTAGCCAATAAAAGAAGCTTTGTAAAAAACAAACAATACACAGCTTGAGTTTCCTGACAAAATGTTCTACATGGGTGAAGCTCATAATGTCCTTCCAAGGTAGTAATTTCATGTTTTTTTAGTGTTCAGTACTGGAAAATACCATGCAATTTGTTTTACAGGAATTCAGAACAAGCTTCAAATCGTACAGATTCTGTTGAATGATGTTGAAAGCTGTTTGAGATTTTTCAAAAGCCAAAGTCAGACTGCTGCCACTTGAATAGAGAARAGTGTCATCCGTATAAAATATGTACATCAGCTGTCRATCACGCCCTGACCGTAGAGATCCTTTTTATGTCTCTATTTTGGTTGGTCAGGGCGTGAGTTTGGGTGGGCATTCTATGTCTGGTGTTCTATGTTGTCTATTTATTTGTGTTTGGCCGTGTGTGGTTCTCAATCAGAGGCAGCTATCTACCGTTGTCTCTGATTGAGAACCATATTTAGGTAGCCTGTTTTCCCACTTTGAGTTGTGGGTGATTATTTTCTGTTTAGTGTTTTTCGTCACCTTACAGAACTGTTCGTTTGTCGTTTTGTTGTTTTGTTAAGAGTGGTCATATTTATTAATATAACGTATTATGAATACTTACCACGCTGCACCTTGGTCCTCATCTCCTTCTCCCGATGACGTTTCGTTACACTGTCTCAATCTGTCTCCCAATGTTGTTGAAATAATCATGAAGTGCTTTGAGAGACTAGTTAAGGATCATATCACCTCCTCCCTACCTGTTACCCTAGACCCACTTAAATTTGCTTACCACCCCAATAGGTACACAGACGATGCAATAGCCATCACACTGCACACACTGCCCTATCCCATCTGGACAAGAGGAATACCTATATAAGAATACTGTTCATTGACTACAGCTCAGCATTCAACACCAAACTCATCATCAAGCTTGAGACCCTGGGTCTCGACCCCGCCCTGTGCAACTGGGTCCTGGACTTCCTGACGCGCCGCCCCCAGGTGGTGAAGGTAGGAAACAACATCTCCACTTCGCTGATCCTCAACACTGGGGCCCCACAAGGGTGCGTTCTCAGCCCTCTCGTGTACTCCCTGTTCACCCACGACTGCATGGCCATGCACACCTCCAACTCAATCATCAAGTTTGCAGATGACACTGCAGTGGTAGGTTTGATTAGTGGTGAGGGCCCTCGGAGTGTGGTGCCAGGAAAACTTGGTTTGTCACGGAAAACCCTCACTAATCCTCACTAACTTTTACAGGTGCACAATTGAGAGCATCCTGTCYGGCTGTATCACCGCCTGGTACGGTAACTGCATTGCCCACAACCGCATAGCTCTCCAGAGGATGGTGCGGTCTGCACAACGCATCACCAGGGGCAAACTACCTGCCCTCCAGGACATCTACAACACCCGATGTCACAGGAAGGCAAAAAAGATCGTCAAGAACAATAACCACCTGAGCCACTACCTGTTCACCCCGCTTCCATCGAGAAGGCGAGGTCAGTACAGGTGCATCAAAGCTGGGACAGAGAGATTGAAAAACAGCTTTTATCTCAAGGCCATCAGATTGTTAAATAGCTACCACTAGCACAGAGAGGCGGCTGCCTAACTACAGACTTGATATCATTGGCCACTGTAATAAATGGAACACTAGTCACTTTAATAATGCCACTTTAAGAATGTTGGAATATCTCGCATTACTCATCTGATATGTATATACTGTATACTATATCTTTCACTATCTATTCTTTACTATCTATTGCATCTTAGCCACTCTGTCACCGCACATCCATATATTCTATACTTATACGTATATTCTCATCCCATTCCTTCACTAGATTGTGTGTTAGGTTTTGTTGTGGAAATGTTATATATGACCTATTAGATACTGCTGCACTGTCGGATCTAGAAGCATAAACATTTCGCTACAGTCGCAATAACAACTGCTAACCATGTGTATGTGATCAAGAAAATGTGATTTGATTTGATAAACAATAAACAACAGGGGCCCTAAAATGTATCCTTTAGTCACACCCGAGCACAACTCTATGGTGTATAACCATCTGCTTTAACACACTCCAGTTGAATGCAATGTATTGACATAAGTGTCAATTGGTTGATGCTCATCTTTTCCCATTAACTGGAAGGTATTGACATAAGCATCAGCTCTGGGTCACTCACAACCTAACATAACATTAGCTAGCTTGCTAGCCTAGCTGGACTAGGTATGTTATCTAGCTAGCTAACATTACAGTCCTGTATTGAACTCTGAAAGTCATCAGCTAAATCAACATTTTAATTTTACCTTCATTTAACTAGGCAAGTGAGTTAAGAACAAATTCTTATTTTACAATGACGACCTACCCCAGCCAAACCCTCCCCTAACCCGAATGATGCTGCCTCTTTCTATACTTTGCCGAAATTACATAAGAATGTTACAAAACCTACAGAGCGCCCTATTGTAGCGGGCATTGATGCAGTAACGGCCCCTCTACTTTTGTTGACTTTTTTATTAGACCACTCGCAGAACAGCTCCCCTCCCTTGTAAAGGACACCAGCAATATGATCTCTATCATTGAATCTCTTGATCCTCTCCCTGAGAATATCTTGTTAGTTACTTTTGATGTTGAGTCGTTATACACAAATATTCCACACGAGGGCGGTATTGAAGCTATGGAACATTTTCTTCTGCAACGTGACCCCTAACGAACTACCTTCCAGTGCATGCATTATAACATTGGCTGAAATAGTACTCACACATAACTATTTCATGTTTCTAAATGATTTCTTTATTCAGACGAAGGGTACTGCTATGGGATCCCCCATGGCTTCTAACTATGCTAATTTGTAAGTGGGTTACATGGAGAAACGGTCTATTTTCAATCCTCTCAAAAATGTTTTCTTGCCTAACATCATTATTTAGAAACGGGATATTGATGATATTTTTGTTCTATGGAGGGGTGATGCAAAACAGCTCCAGGCGTTCCATGCTTTTCTTAACTCCTGTTCTGAACATTTTGAGATTTACTATGCAATCTGATACACGTCAAATCAGTTTTCTTGATCTTCTGATCTTGTGTGAAAATAATGTTCTATACACGGATCTTTACAGGAAACCTACTGATCGTAACAGTTTGTTGAGGGCTGACAGTTGTACCCCCCTTCCCTTGAAAAATTGTTTGCCCTACAGCCAATTTTGTCGAATCAAAAGAATTTGCAAAAAACATRCAGATTTATACAGAAATATGGCTGAGACACAAAGTAAATTCAAGGAGAGGGGTACAAAAATGATCAGATTAATATTGCCATTGAGAAAATTCAAAACAAAAAGAGAAATAACCTTTTTCAAGGTCAGTCTCGCAAAAAGACGCATTCTTGTATTCTAACTACCCGCTATTCAAAGCGCTCTGAACAAATTAAGGGAATTGTTCACAAAGATTGGCACATTCTAAAATCCAATAATAGTCTCGGTAATGTGTTTTCTGACCTTCTGTCACGGTTTTCTAAAATAGAACCCAGAAGCAGACCAGGACAAGGAGAGTAGGACGAAGGTGAGTATTTATTTACAAGATTAAACGTAGAGGTAGAAAGATCCAGGTGGCGGAGCGGGCAGCGGAGGTGAGTTGATGGGAGTGAATAGGCAGATCCAAGGGAGTAACAGAAGCCACCGACGACCAGGCAGGGATGGGGTGAGTGTTCCGGGTGAATGACTGTAGACAGAACAAACGGAGGTAAGTTCAAGGCAAGCAAGACGTACAAAACAACAAAACAAACTCTATCAAACTGGAGGCTGATACGCTGGCACAACATACTGTTCATGGCTAACGATCCGGCAGGGAATGGATGTCAGGTCAGAGCTTATGAAGTGGAGGGGTGATGATCAGGACCAGGTGTGCAGATAGCTGATGGGATACAGGTGCGGGTAATCAGAGATCTCCCAACTAGCTACGTCGCCCGGCAACCAGACAGGGTGCYTTCCAGGACACCGGAAAAACACTCCAGGACAGAACACAGGCAAAAACAGACTCAGGAAGCGGGATTCGTGACACRTTCCCTTGGTTGTATTCTCGCGGGGCAGAAATCTCAGAGACCAATTGGTACACTCTGATTTACCACCCCAAGATATTCCTGATCAACCTCTATTTGCGCCCCTACTGGATGGAAACTACAAGTTTAATGGCTGTGCTCAATGCAATGGCACTTATAAATGTAGATCCTTCAAACACCCACAAACAGGGAAACAGATCCAAATCAAAGGTGTTATCACGTGCTCCACTAAGACAGTTATTTATCTTATAACTTGTCCTTGTGGTAAAAATGATGTGGGTAAAACAAAGCGCGAATTAAAAGTACGTATCTCAGAGCATCGTAGCACCATTAGGTGCAAAAACTTGACTTACCCAGTTGCTGCCCACTTTTTGGAAGCAAACCACTCGATTTTGTCTCTGCGTTATATTGGCTTCGAACATGTCACCCTGCCTAGGAGAGGGGGTGACCTTGATAATTTATTGTTAAAATGAGAGGCTGCCTGGATCTTTAATTTAAAAACCCTTGCTCCCTTCGGTCTCAATGTAGACTTTGATCTGAAGCCATTCTTGTGATCATTGTGACTTTGCCATTGTAATTGTTTGTAAGCTTGTGTAGTCTAAAAGGAATCTATGATCGTATGCTATCCATGTTTTTTGTATGCTGTTCTTTGTATGCCATTTTAATATTTTACAATTAACCAATGATATTAGGCCACACTTGGCCATGATTACAGACACCTGTGTCTTTTGACGCTATATAAACGAGTCATACCGCAGTGTTTGATCATACCCTGATGAAGACAGCTTGGCTGTCGAAACATTGGACATTACATTTTTGCATCTGAGCTCCTAGTGTGCGGCTCTCCTTTATTTTCAAGTTTTCCACTCTGCTAGCCAGCACCTCGCCTAATAGGTGTGCGTTTATTTTTCTTCTAGATTGAAGCTCATCTTTTCCCATTAACTGGAAGGTATTGACATAAGCATCAACTCTGGGTCACTCACAACCTAACATAACATTAGCTAGCTTGCTAGCCTAGCTGGACTAGGTATGTTATCTAGCTAGCTAACATTACAGTCCTGTANCTTGCTAGCCTAGCTGGACTAGGTATGTTATCTAGCTAGCTAACATTACAGTCCTGTATTGAACTCTGAAAGTCATCAGCTAAATCAACATTTTATTTTACCTTCATTTAACTAGGCAAGTGAGTTAAGAACAAATTCTTATTTTACAATGACGACCTACCCCAGCCAAACCCTCCCTTACCCCGAATAATGCTGTCAATTGTGCACCGCCCTATGGGACTCCCGATCATAGTCGGTTGTGATACAGCCCGGGATCGAACCAGGGGATGTAGTGTCTTTGTATCTTTTGGAAACAAACTGTCAATCAATTTTGCCTATACCATGGTAGTCACTGCTAATCTGATAGCTACCTTCAGCAGAGTAAACATGTTTTTTTTGTTCATTATTTGACAGAGATGTTAGCATGTTCCATTAATTTAAGCAGACTGTGTTTGTCTATTGTTGTGACCTAGATGAGATCAGATCAAATTTGATGACCAATGTATGCATGCATACAGGTATTTCCAAAGGGTTCACATACTTTTTCTTGCCACTGTATCCAAAGAATATTTATTTGTCAAAATCGAAAATACAAGGCAGTGTACATTATTTCATGCTAACTGAAAAAAAAGCTGAGTATTCAACAAGAATATTATATGGTAAACATAGCATACAAACAAAATACAGTATGAACAGTGTAGTACAGTTCGGTGTGTCTGTGTCTCTGGTGTAGTAAAGTGCAGAGAACAGTAGCAAATTATTTTTACACCACATAATGTGATTAAACCAAATATTTTGGTATCCATTACTGGGAGTTACAGGATAAGTACTGTTTGGTGTAGCACAGAGAATTTCCGACTAACCTTAGAGACACAGTAATAAATACAGTGTGGTCAGTGTAGTAAAGTTCAGGGAATACTTGTACAGCTGAGTGATTTAGAGAGTGTCTGAAGTGTAAAGTGTAAAACATCTGTTGATCAGAAAACTATGGGAGGGTTTTTATCATGATCAAACTGTCATTCAGCTCCTCTTGAGAGATCTACTGCTTGAAATCCAGCATGATGTCCAATCCATCGAGAGGGATACAGTTCACTGGATACAGTTCTGCTACAATGACACACGCAGGTAAAATTATTATGTTTCTCTCCATCTAGAATCCACTCCAGGAAGAAGCCCAGGCACCACACGGTACTGTCTACACGACAAAACAGATAGTAAATTATACTCCATTATACAGTTTGAACTACAGTTGAACTGTGCCATCATAACATCAACATTAGGGTAGGCTAACTGAACGTGCACAGGCACAGATATTTCATTTAGAACAATATCTAGCCTAATAGAAAGAAAAATGGCATAACCCTCAACTTTTGTATTGTGAGCAGACCYTGTCCCTTGCTGATTTCTGGTTTGCTTGTTTCTGTCCCAAAGACAGTATCTAGCTACAGCCATGTCTATCAGGCATGCTTAGGCCAATATTTTTCTAATAAAACCAGTTTGTCAGTTTTAGAGATTTACAACAGTAAATRGTTGGATTGTTTTTCTACAGTGTAAAATTAGCTAGCTAGCTTGCTGGATAGCCAAGTATTGTTATTTACACCTGTTTGGAATCGTATGTTGCATCATGCCTATAACTTGATGAGATTGAAATCAAATCAAATCAAATCAAATGTTATTTGTCACATACACATGTTTAGCAGATGTTAAACTTCTTGAGGATAGGGTGCAGAGTTTTCACTTAGGGAAAAATAGCGTGCGCAATTTCAACTTCGTGCTACTCATCCCCAGAATATWAGATATGCATATTATTAGTAGATTTGGATAGGAAACACTCTGAAGTTTCTAAAACTGTTTGAATCATATCTGTAAGTATAACAGAACTTATATAGCAGTCAAAACCCTGAGGACTAACTTTTTTCTTTTTAAGTTCCTGTATGTTCAATGGTTTGTTATGGGCAAACCAGAATTCTAATCAGTATATACGTAGTTCCTACTGCTTCCACTGGATGTCGCCATTGTATGGAAAAAGGTTAAGGTTTTTCCTTAGTTAACAGAGAAAGATATTGACCCGGAAGTGGAGTGACGTCGTTTGTTTATGTTTGAGATTTGAGCAAGACTTGAAAAGTACCGTGAGTTTGTTGATATCCTGTATTGAAAACAGATTGACCTGTCTTCAATTTGATCGATTATTAACGTTTACAAATTACTTAAGTTGTATTACAAAAGTACTTTGAAATGTTTTGGCAAAGTTTAGAGGTAATTTTTTAGATATTTTGTCGTGATTTTGCGCAAATTGAACGRTGTTTTTCCTGGTACAACGGCGCCAAATAAATGGACAATTTGGATATATATGGACGGAATTAATCGAACTAAAGGACCATTTGTGATGTTTATGGGACATATTGGAGTGCCAACAAAAGAATCTCGTCAAAGGTAATGCATGTTTTATATTTTAWTTCTGCGTTTTGAGTAGCGCCGGCATGGTTGAAATTGTCAAAAAAGAGAGTGTAGCTTCTGTACTATCATCAGATAARAYCATCTTATGCTTTCGCCGAAAAGCCTTTTTGAAATCTGARATGTTGGCTGGATTCACAACGAGTGTAGCTTTAATTTGGTATCTTATATGTGTAATTTAATAAAGTTTGATTTTATAGATTTTTTTTTGAATCTGGCGCTCTACATTTTAACAGGCTGTTGGGACGCTAGCGTCCCGCTATCCCAGAGAGGTTAATGTGAGTGTAGCTAAATGCTTGTGCTTCTAGTTCCAACCATGCAGTAATATCTAACAAGTAATCTAACCTAACAATTTCACWGTCATAATCATAACCAATGTCAACCCTTGTCAATTATGTTACATAGCTAGCTAGTAAATTATTTA
Organism: Salvelinus sp. IW2-2015; assembly: GCF_002910315.2. Classification (NCBI taxonomy): domain Eukaryota; kingdom Metazoa; phylum Chordata; class Actinopteri; order Salmoniformes; family Salmonidae; genus Salvelinus; species Salvelinus sp. IW2-2015. The sequence continues at coordinate 27,352,207 of NC_036853.1, read as the reverse complement.
CAGTTGCTGATGTTATACATGTTTGCCAGCAAGTTACAAACGTGAGACCTGGCACATAGCAAGTTAGGAGGCGCAAGGCTAACTAGCTAGCCAACTCCAGTCATTTGCTAATGTTTGCTGGTTAACCTAGCTTTAGGTGGCTGGTTGTAACTTTGTAGCATGCTGTTTAGTAGCCATATCTACGACTAAAAAGAGAAGAGGTTTTACAAAAGAGATACAATAGATCTTTGATTTTAAAACCTCTTCTCTTTTTAGTCATAGTTATGGCTACCGGTAACGTAGCCATAACTATCATCGTTTAAAAACAAGAAATGAACAGTGACGGGGGTAAGGGGGGATACCTAGTAATTTTTTGCGTCTTCACTGCAAGCGATCATCATTCTCAAAGCCGCTGTTTACTTCTGAAGATCACTTTAGCACCGCTCTAAAACCCCGATTCAAATTCGACACAAACCTTCAAATAGGTATGTAATGACACATTATATAAACTCTTTATAGTTTTTTATTTACATTTTAGAGGCGATAAGGTGATAAGTTGGACAGATCGAGTGAAAAAAAGCAATTTTCCCACAAAACATCTCTCCTTCTCACTAGTTTAGCATTAGTTTCGCTTCCCCACTCGCCATTTTTTTTAAAGACCCGACAGGGCTCATTGCCTTCTTGAATCATGCAGAAACGGGCAGCGTGGGGGTCATGTAATTGATTCTGTTGGAAAGGGGAGAAATTGTGCTTTACAATGGTATTGACATTACATTTGATCAAGAAGTATTACGTTTTTGGGGCGCTAAAATAAGGTAAATTGTACGGACCAAGGCGATGTACAAAAGTGAGTGAGTTTACGTTAGTTGTTTCGCTAAATTAACTAGTTAGCTATCGAAGTTAGCAAACAGAAAAATGTAACACAGTAGAATGTTAGCCAGCGATACACAATATGGGTTTCAGTAGATAAACTAAAGTTAGCTAGCTAGCTAGGTGGCTTGCATGAAAATAACTTATACTTAGCTATCCAATGTATTTGTGATCTGCCAACTTGGTGCTGGCATTGGCTGTAGCTGAGCTTCTAGGAAAATCCAACTCTTTGTTTCGAATCCTCTTCACTATATTCCAGTTGAAACATGTATGGTTGAATGTCACCATGTAGCTAATAGAACATCAAAAAATGCTCCATCATCAAATTCGTGTTGGTGAAAGAAATCATTTGAAGCCATTACAGTCTGGTCAGTTCTTTCCGTTTTTCCCAAAAGATTTTGTGTTGTTAGTGTCCAGGTCCCTTTAATAAAAGCCCACCTTGGAGGAGAGACGGAGCAAAAGCACGAAGCACCGCTCCACATGAGCTGTAGTCTTTCATAGACTGGAACAAATGTATCACCTAGTATATTTAGCAATGAATCCTGTGACACTTTCCTTTTCCCATTGAATGCAATGTATTGACAGAAGCATCAAGTGTTGGAAGCTAATCTTTCCCATTGACTGCAATGTATTGACATAAGTGTCAATTGGTTGACCTCCTTTCCCATTGACTGCAAATGTATTGACATAAAGCACCAACCTTGTAACACATCTTTTTCCATTGAATGCAATGTATTGACATAAGCGTAAATTGGTTGACACTCATTTTTACCATTGAATACAATGCATTGAAATAAGCATCAATACTGTGACACATATTTTTTTCCATTGACTGCAATGCATTGACATAGGAATCAACCCTTTGAAACTCATATTTTCCCATTGAATGCAATGTAATGACATACACATAATTCCTGTGACACTTATCTTTTCCAATTGATTGTAATGACTTCCATATGTTGATATAGACGTCAATCTGTTGACACATATATTTTCCCATTGGCACTGCTAATTTCGCTGGAAGTATGACCAATTGACATAAGCATCAATGGGTTAGCCTAACTCTTCGAAACAACTTGACAGGATTAGGTTTTGATGCTGATAATGGGCTGGCTGGGGAATATAATATCTGTTACACACTGTGTGGAGTTTTAATAACCTTGTCCTACTCTGGCGGTGCAAAATTATTCAGCGCTGCTTGGTAAAAATGTTTTTGTCAAGCTGGGCTATTTCTGATCCTGCAGTTTTTGAAGGAGAAAAGCTCAGGATAAATAAGAGGAGACAAGGAAGAGAGCATATTGCTTTGATGGGGTTTAGCTGGTAAATAAGCACAATAACCCCTCCCCCATGGCTTAAATTGTATGGTGCCTCTCAAGGATTGTTACATCACCAAGCTTCCCCTCTTAGAGCAAAACGCTGTTGGTTAAAGTAATTGAGGAGATACTGTACATGAAAACACAAAAGGCATAAAAAAACTCACGATATACAGTACCAGTCAAATGTTTGACACACCTACTCATTCAAACGTTTTTCATTGCACATTGTAGAATAATAATGAAGACATCAAAACTTTGAAATAACACATATGGAATCATGTAGTAACCAAAAAAGTGTTAATCAAATCAAAATATATTTTATATTTGAGATTCTTCAATCAAGCCACGCCTTGATTATAGCTTTGCACACTCCTGGAATGAGTAGGTGTGTCCAAACTTTTGACTAGTACTGTTCATAGCACTATAGGTGGAAACCAATACACTGATACTTCTATTTCTGGTATTGTCCTTGTATGTTTTGTTACTATCCTATTTAATATCGTAACATTTTTGATTATGAATGTTTAGTTATGTARGACTCATCGGTGGGTGCTTACATCAGACACCTACACATCAATGGGCACTCGATAGGGAACTATGCCAAAACCTTCTTTGAAAAACATATAGCGTGATTGCCTGTGCCTAGTGTAACATTGTAATTAAGTATTTAAACCAATTATTAAAAGTGTTGCTTGTTTCTCCTTTGTATATCCCTTAGAGACCGGCAAGAATGTGACTAATTTAGAAGTAGTACAAGAGCATCACCATCCTCCATCCTCCCCCTACTCTAATCACACGCACATACACACAGACACACAAACACCCGCGCGCAGACCCCTCCACACACACATACTCTAATTCAGTCGATTAAGCTGGCTGGTCCTGTAATGGACTGAGAGAAGTATGCATATGGCAGCACAACAATGGAGGGACAGTACCATCCCTACCTTCACAGTCCCACAGGGACAATGCCTGCCCTACAGCTCACTGCATGGCAGATGATCCTAAGTGCTATCTCCCCAATCACTTAATGGAAGAGGAACAAAGGCTTGGTCAAGCTGAAATGCAATTACACTTGTTGACACGCCCACAAATCACATCAGACAAGAGAAACCAGTGGTATCGTCAGTTTGTGTGTCTCTCTTCATAGGATGTTTTTATCGTTGTTGTTAGCCTTTAATATCGCCCATCTGTGGTCCACTTAAAGGATTGCTGAAGATTGTGAGTTATTATTTTTCCTATTGACATTATTTCTTTTTTTTCAACAATAATTTTATATCCTGAGTTTTTAGAGTATTCTTAAAATATTTTTTGCAAAGGGGGCAGTGAGTTTTCAGTATTGGTCAGGTGTATCAGGAGATCATCTGCAAATGAGTTTAGTTTATATTCATGTTTAGCAATACTGATACCTGTCTAATTGTTTCTGAAAGCGGGTCAATGGCCAGTGCAAACAGGATGGGGYAGGGGACATCCCTMTCTTTTGCCCTTTWCTAAAGCAATTTCATCAGATAATGTATTATTTGTGTATATTTTTGCTTTACAACATTTTTATTAAACYTATTATTTCAACTGGAAAGTTGAATGATTCCAAAGTTTTGAAGAGAAAAGGCCATTTAAGACGATCAAAAGCCTTTTCGGCATCAACAGCRGTTATTGATAAATRCATATCTTGTTTAATGCGTATTGTATWAAACTGAAACATMTTCTTGTATTTGTTTGTAAGTGTCTATTTTTAATAAAACCTATTTTATTGATATTTATTTATTAAGCTAGCTAGGCAAGTRAGTWWAGAACAAATTSTTATTTACAATGACGGCCTACACCGGCCAAACCCAGACAACGCTGGGCCAATTGTGCGCCGCCCTATGYGACTAACAATCACGGCCGGTTGTGATACAGCCTGGAATCGAACCAGYGAGTCTGTAYTGACGCCTCAAGCACTGAGAGGCAGTTCCTMAGACCGCTGCACCACTCGGGGGCCCTTGGGAGCCCCTGGTAACACTTTTGCCATTCTATTGCTTATAAACTTGGTTATTATTTTATTGTCACAATTTATTAAAATAATGGGTCTAMAATKAGCAGGGGARTTATCAGATTTTCCTTGTTTTAATATATCTGAAATAACTGTTTGATACATGGAAGTACTSAATTGACTGTGTGTTGTCATTTGTGTAAATAGGGGGAATACTTTGTCCCAAAATGTTGAATAGAATTCTATGGGAAAGCAATCCATTCCTTGTGCTTTTCTCCGTGTGAATGTTTTAACAGTATCAAATATATATTCTTGGGTTGTTGAGTCTAAGAAGGCTATAAGATCTGTCCAACTGTTGTTTAATTTGGATTTATATACYTTTTAATAGAAGTTTTAGATCGGTGTGGAAGAACTTGACTGGCCTGCACAGAGCCCTGACCTCAACTCCATTGAACACCTTTGGTATGAATTGGAACGCCGACTGCGAGCCAGGCCTAATCTCCCAACATCAGTGTCTGACCTCACTAATGTTCTTGTGGCTGAATGGAAGCACATCCCCGCAGCAATGTTCCAAAATCTAGTTGGAAAGCCTTCCCAGAAGAGTGGATTCTGTATATCAAGAAAGGCTGGACCAACTCCATATTAATGCACATGATTTTGGAATGTGATGTTTGACGAGCAGGTGTCCATATACTTTTGGTCATGTAGTGTATATAATAAAGCCTTTCTTTAAAGGTTTTAGGATCTAATTTTTTACAGGCCTGCAAGTCACATTATGCTGGCTTGCAAAGTCATGTGTAATTCCTATTGGAATCCAGCTTGAGTATATACAACAAGTGGGATTGTTAATCGCCCGCAACTTGCATTCAAAATGACTGCCAGGCTAGGAAAGATTGAATATTGAGACTACCTCAATCATCTAATCTGGAACAACCGTAATGGGTGCAATAAATCCATCAGATTGGTTTTGTTTAGAAATCTGTATTTATCTTTGTGTAGCATCAAATATATTAACCAATCAATGTAGATAATARAGTAAAACAAACAATTCTGAAAATCTCCCTGCAAMAGAGCATTTTGGAAATATTATACATGTATTGTTCTATGAAGAACCCTTCTTYCCTTCCAAAGAATCATTCTTGCCTTCCAAAGAATCATCAAAGAACCCTTTCTTCTCAAAATGGTTCTTAGYATGTTAAAGGTTCTAGGTAGAACCCTTTGCCTTACAAAGAACCCTTGTCTTCAAAAAAGGGTTCTTCTGATCAAAACTGTTCTTGGTAGAACCCTATCCCTCTGCAAATAACTKTTTTCAAACCCTTTTTTCTAAGAATGCAGGTGCATCAAAGCTGGGACCGGGAGACTGATAAATAGCTTCTTTATCCAGGCCATCAGCCTGCCCCTGCCCAGAACCCTGCCCTTAACTTTGGTCACTGTTACTAGCCGGATACCACCCGGTACTCTACCCTACACCTTAGAGACTGTTTCCCTATGTACATAGTCATTGAACACTGGTCACTTTAATAATGTTTACAAATCTGTTTTACCCACTTCATATATGTATACTGTATTATAGTCAAGAGTCATCCTATATACCTACTGCTTTATAAAACTTTTCTATGCATACAATGCATTTCCACAATTTGTTACATTACAGCCTTGTAAAATTACAGCCGTCTAAAATTGATTACATCGTTTTTTTCCCTCATCAATCTATACACAATTGCCCATAACGACAAAGCAAAAACTGTTGGTTTTTTAAACATTTTTGATAACGTTTTAAAAAGAAAAAATTGAAAAATTACATTTACTTAAGTATTCAGATCCTTTACTCAGTACTTTGTTGAAGCACCTTTGGCAGCACTTAGAACCTCTATTCTTCTTGGGCATGACGCTACAAGCTGGACACACCTTTATTTGGGGAGTTTCTCCCATTGTTCTCTGCAGATCCTCTCAAGTTCTGTCAGGTTGGATGGGGAGTGTCGCTGCACAGCTATTTTCAGGTCTCTCCAGAGATGTTCAATCAGGTTCAAGTCCGGGCTATGTCTGGCCCACTCAAGGACATTCAGAGACTTGTCCCAAAGCCACTTCTGCGTTGTTTTATCTGTGTGCTTAAGGTTGTTGTCTTGTTGGAAGGTGTACCTTCACCCTAGGCAGAAGTCCTGAGCSCTCTGGAGCAGATTTTCATTAAGGATCTCTCTGTACTTTGCTCTGTTCATCTTTCCCTCYATCCTGATTAGTCTCCCAGTCCCTGCCACTGAAAAACATCCCCACAMCATGATGCTGCCACAACTACGCWTCACCGTAGGGATGGTATTGGTCAGGTGATGAGCTGTGCCTGYTTTCCTCCAGARGTGACGCTTGGTATCCAGGCCAAAGAGTTCAATCTTGGTTTCATCAGACCAGAGAATCTTTTKTCATGGTCTAGGAGTRCTTTAGGTCTAMGAGTCKTTTTCCCATTCAGCATGTGTAAAATACTTAACTACAGGTCTCAAACTTGTAACTTGCCATTTGAATACATTCAATAAGATTTGCAAGAATATTTTATTTTCTGAATAATTACAAGTTCATTTACGAGTATGAATATGCTGCTGTTGGGTCAGATCAGCTTGGCAATTCCTGACAGTAACCAGACCTTCTCTCACCCACAGGAGAGGGGAGGAGGGAACTGGTGTGGGGGATTTGACACCTCACGCCCTATTGTAAATTTAAGTAGAAGAGGATTCTCTTTTCCCAATCAGTATTGGCGAAAGGAATGTCCGATGTTAACAGTTTTGCACTTGCAATTGCTAGCTAATTTGTCCTATTTAGCTAGCTTGCTGTTGCTAGCTAATTTGTCCTGGGATATAAACATTGAGRTGTTATTTTACCTGAAATGCACAAGGTCCTCTACTCCGACAATTAATCCACACATAAAACGGTCTTGTCACGATCGTCGTTAGGTGAAAGAGAGGACCAAGGCGCAGCATGATATAAATACATCTTCTTTTTAATAGAAGAAGAAACGAACACGAACGCTAATATAAACTAGACAAAACAACAAACGACCGTGAAGCTATCAAACGAAAGTGCAGACACAAGCAACTAACGTCAAAACATAGACAATTACCCACAACCTACCTAATGCCTATAGCTGCCTAAATATGGCTCTCAATCAGAGACAACGATAGACAGCTGTCTCTAATTGAGAACCAATCCAGGCAACCATAGACTTACATAAACACCTACACTGAACACAACCCCATGAACTCTACAAAACCCCCTAGACAATACAAACACCCTAGACTAGACAAAAACACACAAACATCCCCCATGTCACACCCTGACCTAACTAAAATAATAAAGAAAACAATGATAACTAAGGCCAGGGCGTGACAGGTCTACCGAATCTTTTCTAGTCATCTCTCCTCCTTCTAGGCATTTTCTTCTCTTGACTTTATATTGCGATTGGCAACTTTCATAAATTACGTGCATTACCTCCACTGACTTCATTCGTCTTTCAGTCACCCACGTGGGTATAACCAATGAGGAGATGGCARGTGGGTACCTGCTTCTATAAACCAATGAGGAGATGGGAGAGACAGGACTTGCACTGCGTTCAGCATCACAAATATAACTGACTTCTACGAGCAGACGCTCGTTGGCACGCGTGAGCAGTGTGGGTAAAATAATTGAATAATATAGATTTCAAAATTGATCTTGCAACACTCGCGCACGCGATGCGAGCGGTGTAGTCAGCCTGTAACACGCTACAATAAGTGAATACTGGAACAATATTTCTAACATAAGAACATGGGGAATGGTCAGTTGAGAGCTATAGAAAACTAATGTCATCTTGGTTTTTATTCTAGTGTTTCTACGACTAAAAAAAGAAGAGGTTTTACAAAAGAGATACATAGATCTTTGATTTTAAAACCTCTTCTCTTTTTAGTCATAGTTATGGCTACAACGGTAAGCCATAACTATCATCGTTTAAAAACAAGGAAATGGAACAGTGACGGGGTAAGGGGGATACCTAGTAATTTTTTGCGTCTTCACTGCAAGCGATCACATTTCTCAAAGCCGCTGTTTACTTCTGAAGAACTTTAGCACCGCTCTAAAAACCCCGATTCAAATTCGACACAAACCTTCAAATAGGTTATGTAAGGACACATTATAAAAACTCTTTATAGTTTTTTATTTACATTTTAGAGGCGATAAGGTGATAAGTTGGACAGATCGAGTGAAAAAAGCAATTTCCCACAAAACATCTCTTCTTCTCACTAGTTTAGCATTAGTTTCGCTTCCCCACTCGCCATTTTTTTTAAAGACCCGACAGGGCTCATTGCCTTCTTGAATCATGCAGAAGGCAAGCGTGGGGGTCATATTGATTCTGTTGGAAAGGGGAGAAAATTGTGCTTTACAATGGTATTGACATTACATTTGATCAAGAAGTATTACGTTTTTGGGGCGCTAAATAAGGTAATTTACGGACCAAGGCGATGTACAAAAGTGAGTGAGTTTACTTAGTTGTTTCGCTAAATTAACTAGTTAGCTATCGAAGTTAGCAAACAGAAAAATGTAACACAGTAGAATGTTAGCCAGCGATAACCAATATGGGTTCAGTAGATAAACTAAAGTTAGCTAGCTAGCTAGGTGGCTTGCATGAAAATAACTTATACTTAGCTATCCAATGTATTGTGATCTGCCAACTTGGTGCTGGCATTGGCTGTAGCTGAGCTTCTAGGAAAATCCAACTCTTTGTTTCGAATCCTCTTCACTATATTCCAGTTGAAACATGTATGGTTGAATGTCACCATGTAGCTAATAGAACATCAAAAAATGCTCCATCATCAAATTCGTGTTGGTGAAAAGAAATCATTTGAAGCCATTACAGTTCTGGTCAGTTCTTTCCGTTTTTCCCAAAAGATTTTGTGTTGTTAGTGTCCAGGTCCCTTTAATAAAAGCCCACCTTGAGGAGAGACGGAGCAAAAGCACGAAGCACCGCTCCACATGAGCTGTAGTCTTCATAGACTGGACACAATGTTATCACCTAGTATATTTAGCAATGAATCCTGTGACACTTTCCTTTTCCCATTGAATGCAATGTATTGACAGAAGCATCAAGTGTTGGAAGCTAATCTTTCCCATTGACTGCAATGTATTGACATAAGTGTCAATTGGTTGACCTCCTTTCCATTGACTGCAATGTATTGACATAAGCACCAACCTTGTAACACATCTTTTTCCATTGAATGCAATGTATTGACATAAGCGTAAATTGGTTGACACTCATTTTTACCATTGAATACAATGCATTGAAATAAGCATCAATACTGTGACACATATTTTTTTTCCATTGACTGCAATGCATTGACATAGGGATCAACCCTTTGAAACTCATATTTTCCATTGAATGCAATGTAATGACATACACATAATTCCTGTGACACTATCTTTTCCAATTGATTGTAATGACTTCCATATGTTGATAAGACGTCAATCTGTTGACACATATATTTTCCCATTGGCACTGCTAATTTCGCTGGAATATGACCAATTGACATAAGCATCAATGGGTTAGCCTAACTCTTCGAAACAACTTGACAGGATTAGGTTTTGATGCTGATAATGGCTGGCTGGGGAATATAATATCTGTTACACACTGTGTGGAGTTTTAATAAACCTTGTCCTACTGGCGGTGCAAAATTATTCAGCGCTGCTTGGTAAAAATGTTTTTTGTAAGCTTGGGCTATTTCTGATCCTGCATTTGTTGAAGGAGAAAAGCTCAGGATAAATAAGAGGAGACAAGGAAGAGAGCATATTGCTTTGATGGGTTTAGCTGGTAAATAAGCACAATAACCCCTCCCCCATGGCTTAAATTGTATGGTGCCTCTCAAGGATTGTTACATCACCAAGCTTCCCCTCTTAGAGCAAAACGCTGTTGGTTAAAGTAATTGAGAGATACTGTACATGAAACACAAAAGGCATAAAAAAACTCACGATATACAGTACCAGTCAAATGTTTGACACACCTACTCATTCAAACGTTTTTCATTGCACATTGTAGAATAATAATGAAGACATCAAAACTTGAAATAACACATATGGAATCATGTAGTAACCAAAAAAGTGTTAATCAAATCAAAATATATTTATATTTTGAGATTCTTCAATCAAGCCACGCCTTGATTATAGCTTTGCACACTCCTGGAATGAGTAGGTGGTCCAAAACTTTTGACTAGTACTGTTCATAGCACTATAGGTGGAAACCAATACACTGATACTTCTATTTCTGGTATTGTCCTTGTATGTTTTGTTACTATCCTATTTAATATCGTAACATTTTTGATTATGAATGTTTGTGTATGTAGACTCATCGGTGGGTGTACATCAGACACCTACACATCAATGGGCACTCGATAGGGAACTATGCCAAAACCTTCTTTTGAAAAACATATAGCGTGATTGCCTGTGCCTAGTGTAACATTGTAATTAAGTATTTAAACCAATTATTAAAAGTGTTGCTTGTTTCTCCTTGTATATCCCTTAGAGACCGGCAAGAAATGTGAACTAATTTAGAAGTAGTACAAGACATCACCATCCTCCATCCTCCCCTACTCTAATCACACGCACATACAACACAGACACACAAACACCCGCGCGCAGACCCCTCCACACACACATACTCTAATTCAGTCGATTAAGCTGCTGGTCCTGTAATGGACTGAGAGAAGTATGCATATGGCAGCACAACAATGGAGGGACAGTACCATCCCTACCTTCACAGTCCCACAGGGACAATGCCTGCCCTACAGCTCACTTGCATGGCAGATGATCCTAAGTGCTATCTCCCCAATCACTTAATGGAAGAGGAACAAAGGCTTGGTCAAGCTGAAATGCAATTACACTTGTTTGACACGCCCACAAATCACATCAGACAAGAGAAACCAGTGGTATACGTCGATTTGTGTGTCTCTCTTCATAGGATGTTTTTATCGTTGTTGTTAGCCTTTAATATCGCCCATCTGTGGTCCACTTAAAGGATTGCTGAAGATTGTGAGTTATTATTTTTCCTATTGACATTATTTCTTTTTTTTCAACAATAATTTTATATCCTGAGTTTTTAGATATTCTTAAAATATTTTTTGCAAAGGGGCAGTGAGTTTTCAGTATTGGTCAGGTGTATCAGGAGATCATCTGCAAATGAGTTTAGTTTATATTCATGTTTAGCAATACTGATACCTGTCTAATTGTTTCTGAAAGCGGGTCAATGGCCAGTGCAAACAGGATGGGGAAGGGGACATCCCTTCTTTTGCCCTTTCTAAAGCAATTCATCAGATAATGTATTATTTGTGTATATTTTGCTTTACAACATTTTTATTAAACTATTATTTCAACTGGAAAGTTGATGATTCCAAAGTTTTGCAGAGAAAAGGCCATTTAAGACGATCAAAAGCCTTTTCGCATCAACAGCCGTTATTGATAAATCATATCTTGTTTAATGCGTATTGTATAAAACTGAAACATTCTTGTATTTGTTTGTAAGTGTCTATTTTTAATAAACCTATTTGATTGATTTTTATTTATTAAGCTAGCTAGGCAAGTCAGTTTAGAACAAATTCTTATTTACAATGACGGCCTACACCGGCCAAACCCAGACAACGCTGGGCCAATTGTGCGCCGCCCTATGAGACTAACAATCACGGCCGGTTGTGATACAGCCTGGAATCGAACCAGGGAGTCTGTAGTGACGCCTCAAGCACTGAGAGGCAGTTCCTGAGACCGCTGCACCACTCGGGGCCCTTGGAGCCCTTGGTAACACTTTTGCCATTCTATTGCTTATAAACTTGGTTATTATTTTATTGTCACAATTTATTAAAATAATGGGTCTATAATCAGCAGGGACTTATCAGATTTTCCTTGTTTTAATATATCTGAAATAACTGTTTGATACATGGAAGTACTCAATTGACTGTGTGTTGTCATTTGTGTAAATAGGGGAATACTTTGTCCCAAAATGTTGAATAGAATTCTATGGAAAGCAATCCATTCCTTGTGCTTTTCTCCGTGTGAATGTTTTAACAGTATCAAATATATATTCTTGGGTGTTGAGTCTAAGAAGGCTATAAGATCTGTCCAACTGTTGTTTAATTTGGATTTATATACTTTTAATAGAAGTTTTAGATCGGTGTGGAAGAACTTGACTGGCCTGCACAGAGCCCTGACCTCAACTCCATTGAACACCTTTGGTATGAATTGGAACGCCGACTGCGAGCCAGGCCTAATCTCCCAACATCAGTGTCTGACCTCACTAATGTCTTGTGGCTGAATGGAAGCACATCCCCGCAGCAATGTTCCAAAATCTAGTTGGAAAGCCTTCCCAGAAGAGTGGATTCTGTATATCAAGAAAGGCTGGACCAACTCCATATTAATGCACATGATTTTGGAATGTGATGTTTGACGAGCAGGTGTCCATATACTTTTGGTCATGTAGTGTATAATAATAAAGCCTTTCTTTAAAGTTTTAGGATCAAATTTTACAGCCTGCAAGTCACATTATGCTGCTTGCAAAGTCATGTGTAATTCCTATTGGAATCCAGCTTAGTACAACAAGTGGTTGTAATCCCCGCAACTTGCATTCAAATGACTGCCAGGCTAGGAAGATTGAATATTGAGACTACCTCAATCATCTAATCTGGAACAACCGTAATGGGTGCAATAAATCCATCAGATTGGTTTTGTTAGAAATCTGTATTTATCTTTGTGTAGCATCAAATATATTAACCAATCAATGTAGATAATCAGTAAAACAAACAATTCTGAAAATCTCCCTGCAATAGAGCATTTTGGAAATATTATACATGTATTGTTCTATGAAGAACCCTTCTTACCTTCCAAAGAATCATTCTTGCCTTCCAAAGAATCATCAAAGAACCCTTTCTTCTCAAAATGGTTCTTAGAATGTTAAAGGTCTAGGTAGAACCTTTGCCTTACAAAGAACCCTTGTCTTCAAAAAAGGGTTCTTCTGATCAAAACTGTTCTTGGTAGAACCCTATCCCTCTGCAAATAACTATTTCAAACCCTTTTTTCTAAGAATGCAGGTGCATCAAAGCTGGGACCGGGAGACTGATAAATAGCATCTTTATCCAGGCCATCAGCCTGCCCCTGCCCAGAACCCTGCCTTTAACTTGGTCACTGTTACTAGCCGGATACCACCCGGTACTCTACCCTGCACCTTAGAGACTGTTTCCCTATGTACATAGTCATTGAACACTGGTCACTTTAATAATGTTTACAAATTCTTTTACCCACTTCATATTTGTATACTGTATTATTGTCAAGACTCATCCTATATACCTACTGCTTTAAAAACTTTTCTATAAATATCAATGCATTTCCACAATTTGTTACATTACAGCCTATGTGTCTAAAATTGATTACATTGTTTTTTTCCCTCGTCAATCTATACACCATTGCCCTAACGACAAAGCAAAAACTGTTGGTTTTTTAAACATTTTTGATAACGTTTTAAAAAGAAAAAATTGAAAATTACATTTACTTAAGTATTCAGATCCTTTACTCAGTACTTTGTTGAAGCACCTTTGGCAGTGCTTACAACCTATATTCTTCTTGGGCATGATGCTACAAACTGGACACGTCCTTTATTTGGGAGTTTCTCCCATTGTTCTCTGCAGATCCTCTCAAGCTCTGTCAGGTTGGATGGGAGGTGTCGCTGCACAGCTATTTTCAGGTCTCTCCAGAGATGTTCAATCAGGTTCAAGTCCGGGCTATGTCTGGCCACCTCAAGGACATTCAGAACTTGTCCCAAAGCCACTTCTGCGTTGTTTTATCTGTGTGCTTAAGGTTGTTGTCTTGTTGGAAGGTGTACCTTCACCCTAGGCAGAAGTCCTGAGCGCTCTGGAGCAAGATTTTCATTAAGGATCTCTCTGTACTTTGCTCTGTTCATCTTTCCTCAATCCTGATTAGTCTCCCAGTCCCTGCCACTGAAAAACATCCCCACAGCATGATGCTGCCACAACTACGCATCACCGTAGGGATGGTATTGGTCAGGTGATGAGCTGTCTGCTGATTTCCTCCAGATGTGACGCTTGGTATCCAGGCCAAAGAGTTCCAATCTTGGTTTCATCAGACCAGAGAATTTTATCATGTCTAGGAGTTCTTTAGGTCTATGAGTCATTTTCCCATTCAGCATGTGTAAAATACTTAACTACAGGTCTCAAACTTGTAACTTGCCATTTGAATACATTCAATAAGATTTGCAAGAATATTTATTTTCTGAATAATTACAAGTTCATTTACGAGTATGAATATGCTGCTGTTGGGTCAGATCAGCTTGCAATTCCTGACAGTAACCAGACCTTCTCTCACCCACAGGAGAGGGGAGGAGGGAACTGTGTGGGGGATTTGACACCTCAGCCCTATTGTAAATTTAAGTAGAAGAGGATTCTCTTTTCCCAATCAGTATTGGCGAAAGGAATGTCCGATGTTAACAGTTTTGCACTTGCAATTGCTAGCTAATTTGTCCTATTTAGCTAGCTTGCTGTTGCTAGCTAACTTTTGTCCTGGATATAAACATTGAGCTGTTATTTTACCTGAATGCACAAGGTCCTCTACTCCGACAATTAATCCACACATAAAACCAGTCTACCGAATCTTTTCTAGTCATCTCTCCTCCTTCTAGGCTTTTTCTTCTCTTGACTTTATATTGCGATTGGCAACTCTCATAAATTACGTGCATTACCTCCACTGACTTCATTCGTCTTTCAGTCACCCACGTGGGTATAACCAATGAGGAGATGGCACGTGGGTACCTGCTTCTATAAACCAATGAGGAGATGGGAGAGACAGGACTTGCACTGCGTTCAGCATCACAAATATAACTGACTTCTACGAGCAGACGCTCGTTGGCACGCGGTGAGCAGTGTGGGTAAATAATTGAATAATATAGATTTCAAAATTGATCTTGCAAACTCGCGCACGCGATGCGAGCGTGTAGTCAGCCTGTAACACGCTACAATAAGTGAATACTGGAACAAATATTTCTAACATAAGAACA
>NC_036853.1:27327348-27336989 GCF_002910315.2 Salvelinus sp. IW2-2015 | reverse complement strand
TATCATTAAAAATGGTATTGACAAAATACTGTAACTTCAAAATGATTTCCACTACAGGTATGAGGTCTCCATCCCTTAATACCTGTTAGGCTGCAAGGCAAAGTGTTGAGTAGCCAGTGAAATCGTGCCCATTTCAAACGGCCTCCTACTCAAATCTTGCTCGTACAATATGAATATTATTATTCTTTTTGGATAAAAACACTTTCTAGTTTCTAAAAGAGTTGGAATTATTTCTCTGAGTGAAACAGAAGTCCTTCTGCAGCACTTTCCTGACCAGGAAGTGAAATGTCAGAAATCGATGCTCTTTTCAACATGATGCCTATACATGGTCTTGACACTTAGGGAGTCTGCTGACACTCTATAGCCTTCCTATTGGTGTAAAGAGGAGTCAGAGAAGAATTTTTGTGCTCATCTTGTCCTTGTGTGGAAAAAAACCTATTTCTTTGACGTGAGCGTCCACTTCCGGTACTCTGAAGGAAGTGGGATTCACTTCTGTTTTGCCTTCGTAATGAACGGCTAACATCTCCGGCTCGAAATTTTTTTTGATACATGTGACCATATCATCGTAATGTATGTTTTTCAATATAGTTTAATCAGTTATTGGGAGTTTTGCCGTGTTCCGTCCTCTGACTGTGTTTACGTTGGAGAAATTTATGCCACTCGGCTCGTGCCAATGCTAATTTGAAGAGGGAAATGTGCCATTCTAAATCGAAACAACGGACTCATCTGGACAGAGGACACCTTCTTCAACCTTCTGATGAAAGATCAGCCAAAGTAAGACTCTATTTTATGATGTTATTTCATATATCTGTCGTGCATGTGAACGGGGTCGTGGGCGCCAATGTGTCTCTCTATTGTGGCTACGCGCTAATATAGCGATACATTTTGTTTTCGCTGATAAAAATTTTATAAATCGGAAAATATTGTTTGGAATCACAAGTTGCCTATCTTTTCATTATGCAAACTATATAATTTTTCGGAAATGTTTATGATGAGTAATTAGCTAAATTGACGTTGGTGTCTGTAAATATTATGGCTGCTTTCGGGTGCACTTTCTGAGTGTAGCTGAAATGTAAAATATGATTTATACCTGAAATATGCACATTTTTCGAAAAAAAAAATATGCTATACAATAAATATGTTATCAGACTGTCATCTGATGAATTTGTTTCTTGTTAGTGGCATTTATATCTTTATTTGTCGAATTTGTGATAGCACCTGATGGAGTTAAGAAACTGATGGAGTTAGAAAAGTGGTGGACATTTGCTAACGTGGGTTAGCTAATAGATTTACATATTTTGTCTCCCTTAAAACATTTTAAAAATCGGACATGTTGGTTTATTCACAAGAAGTTTATCTTTCATCTGGTGATCTTGGACTTGTTAATGTGTGAAAGTTAAATATATTTTAAAAAATAGCTTTTGAATTGCCGATCTGCCCCCTGCACCTTAGGAGCTGACGGTGTTGTCTATAAGTTGGTACCCCCAGGATCCGGTTGTCGGGCTGCACCCCAAACAGGTTAATGTTGTGATGTGAAATCTGAAAAATTCTAAAGTATTTTTTGTTAAGACTAGGCGAATAAGTGATTTTAGTGCCACGGTGCCATAGAAGAGATAAGTATGTCTTACATAACTATTGTAGAAGCAAGTAGTTCACCGCCCCACCACGAGAATGCGTCAGGGGCATTGTCATTATCGGCCAAGATGGAAGTCCCTGTCCCCTGTTGAGCACACTGCAGCTGTGGATCATCAAGTCAACAGAAGAGCTTCTATATGCGCAACAGGTCTCTTATTAAACTTTCCTGCGACGCAGTCGGAAATATGCAGGAGCGGTTGACAGCTCACAGTGCCGTTTTGCGCAACTCCTCTTAGAACCCTCTAACACCGACGCGGGTGAAAAATAAACTCAACCCTTTCGCGTGTTTTGCAGCCAGCGGAGGAGACAGCCGGGCAAAGCACTCGCAACAGCTCAGATGTACGAGGGCCAGCCCGAACGGGCGAGGCATGAGACAACACGAGGGGGAAAAACCAAACTCCCCTATTAGCAGCCATGTCTGAGACAGCTGATTAGCTTTCTTGAGACTCAGTCACATGCCTCAAAAAAGGGCACGAGTGAGAAAATCTCATACATGCGCTAGCCACGCTATGTCCTGTCATACCCTCATACACGAGATGGGGAATCCCAATTCGTATAGCGACGCCGTGTATGGGGCGTGAAGATATGATCGTGAGATCCCAAGAGTGAGCAAGACAACAGTAGAAGACGGGAAGAAGGGGAGAGCCCCGGAGACCTGATGTTGGACAGATTGCAGAGCATAAACTAAGCGTGTGTATCTGCTCGCAAAGAGGCCATATCAAACAACCTATACCTAAAAGACATAGTGAGCGACTCTAGTGCAGATCTACTGCATATCAGCTGCAGTACTCACTTGGAGATCTAACCCGAGGGGCTCATATATTGCGAACTTCGTTAGCATCCAGCCTACTTCTCATCGTTACTGTAGCGTTTAATGTCGTGAGCGTGACCGTACTCCAGCGTACAACTCTGGAGCTCTCTCCTGGATGCACTAACCACACTTTTTGTGTATTACATGGCTTGAAGTGCATGCCTCCCCAACCTGTGCGCTTTCACCGCCTATCTGAGCTTTGATGATTGTTGTTCACTTAGTTAGATTTTCAACTATGGGGCAGGAGACAGAGAGAGAAGAGGAGGGAGAAGAAGGAGGGAGGAGGGAGGGAAGGGAGCGGATGGGGTAAACAAGTTAAGAGCAAAGAGAGTGAACGAGAGACGTTAGTAGGAGTTGTGGTAAATAATGGACGGCATCACTCGGGAGAGAGTAAGAGAGGGTGAACAAGGATGAGGAGGAAGAGAGGGAAAAGTCATTGAGGTTCTTTGTCACCATGTTTACCATTAACAAGAAATATGGAAAGTTGTTAAAGAAAAGTTTGTAGCTCGAGATGTTATAACGTTTAGTGGACTACAGGAATTACATATAGTTACATAAGATTAGCTCATCAAGAAGATGTATGACAGCTAACACTAAGTGAGGCATTGGATTAACCTTTGTGTTAATTTCTCTCTACAATTGACCAAATCCAGTTCCCTCTAGCCTAAAACTCACAACCAACACCGTGACCTGCTCAATTTTACACCATTGGCTGGTGGATTGTCTCCACTGTTCTCTCGTCATTTACAAATCTTCAGGAAGTCCTAAACGCTCGACTCAGCTTCTCTTTTAATGTTTGACGAGCAAGACAGGGTATATCTGTAAAGGCTCATAATGTTAAAAAACTACTAACGATCTACTGTGGAATCACAATCGTATTCGTTTTTGTCTGTGTTTAAATTTATTGTTCGTTGGAAGTTAGGCATTTTAGTTACAGCAGGCCCTATAGATACTGCGATGTGACAACAGTATATAATATAGTGTCATCAGTGACTGATATAGAGAGTAAGACGCGGATGGAGATGATGAAACAAGTGATGGGGTAGTACAGAGTGCTAATTCCGCGAGAAGCTTTGGAAGGCGATTGATATATGACGGAAACTATAGCACAAAGTGTGTGTCTTGTGGATGTAGGAGTTTGGCGGCAAAACGCATCCATTATTATTCCTGGCTCTATTTTCACCCCTCTGCTTCAATGTTTATCACTTTTTATTAGTTTTTCTCTCTCTCTTTTCTTCTCATTTTTTTCTCTCTAGTCTCTCTTTTCTCTCTCTCTCCTCCTCTCTTCTCTCTTCCATCTCTGTCTCGTCTCTCTCTCTCTACCTCTCTCTCTCTCTCTCTCTCTCTCTCTCATCTACCTCTCCTCTCTACACCTCTCTCTCTCGTCATTTCCCTCTTCTCTCTCTCTTTGCTCTCTTCGCTCTCTCTCATCTTCATACTCTCTCTCGTCTCCTCATCTTCTCTCTTTCTACTCTATCTCATCCTTTCTCATCTCCGCTCTTCTCTCATCTTTCTCTCCTACTCTCTCGCTCTCTCTGCGTCTACTCTTTACTCTAATCTCTCTCTTTCTCTCTTCTTCTCGCTCTTCTCTCTTTCATCTCCTCTCTGGCGGACGTCTCTCTCTCATCATCTTATCGCTCTCTCTCATCTCTTCTCTCTCTCTTCTTCTCTCTCTCTCATCTCTCTTTCTCTCTCATCTCTCTTCTCTCTCTCCTCTCTCTCTCGCTCTTGGCACTCGCTTTACTCTCTCTCTCTCACTCTCTGCTCTCTCTGATCACATTCTCTCTCTCTCTCTCTCTCTCTCTCTACTCTCTCTCTTCTCTCTCTTCTCTCTCTATTCTCTCTCTCTCTCTGCGCGGCTTCTTTCAACTCGCTTTCTCTCAATACATAACACACCGTGCACGTATTCCAAAACAATATCAATGATAATTGTCTTCCTTTAGGTCATCTTATTCCGTTCCTCCCTCTCCCTCTCTCTATTGTGTATGTTGTGGTTCTACTGACCTCTGAGAATTAAGTGAAAACAAGCTGAGGAATCTTGCCCAAAGCCAAACAGCACTGCTCCAGGAACTAGCCGCAGCCACCAATCCACAAATGCCGAAGACAGGCACATGATAAAACAAGACCTAGAAGCACTAAGCACCAAGAATCCAGCATCACAGCGGTATATCACAGAAAACAAGTAATTCAGAATCTTACATGGCTCTCTGTAACAAATCCACATATTCATAGTACATACCAACCAGAGAGCAATCAAATGGCTGTATAGTTATGCGATACATAACAAGCAGAACTTAGTAAACAATGTGAAATTGTGGGAAACAACATAGTGAACTAGAAAAACTCAAAATCAATCAGACAGTGTACTCAGTTGAGAGCTATAGAAAACTAATGTCATCTTGGTTTTTATTCTAGTGTTGTCATTAAAATGGTATTGACAAAATACTGTAACTTCAAAATGATTTCCACTACAGGTATGAGGTCTCCATCCTTAATGTTGTGTGTGAAATCTGAAAATTATTAAAGTATTTTTTTGTTAAGATAGGAATGTGATTTTAGGTGCCATGAGAGATAATAGTTTTACATAACTTTGTAGAAGCAAGTAGTCACGCCCCGAYTGCGGTCAGGGAGCATGTCATAATGATGGAACCGTCCCCTTTYGCCAGAGTGTATAAAAGGATTGCCAACAGAGATTAACATTAGACCAGGAAATATGAGGCAGGAGCTACATGCTTGGAACTTTGAACCTCAACACGAGGTGAAGAAATAAACTCACTTTCCTATGGACCAGAGAGACGGCGAGCTGCAGCTCATGTCCGAATAACAACACGAGGGGGAAAACAAACTCCCCTATRAGACCATGTCTGAGACAGCTGATTAGCTTTCTTGAGTCAAATATCTAAAAAAGCTCATCTAAGTGACACTATCCTTCTACCCTCATCACCAATGGGAACCATCGACATGGCTGGCTATCTATCTTCCAGAGTGAACAACAGTAGAAGACGGGAAAGGGGAGACCCCTTACGGACAATCAGAGCCATACAGCTTGTCGCTGAAAGGCCAACAACCTTCCTAAAGAGGGCTCGTTCCGACAGAGATATAACATATATTGACGTAATTGCTATATATCTTATAGAGTTTAATTCGGGAGATGGTAACTCTTTAAACAACCTCTTTTGTGGTGCCCCAAATTCCTAATGAGTTAGTTGTTARATTATTAATTTCAKTGGGTAACAATTAAACAAAAATACACTTGTAGATTTTAAATATGCGCTCACTCGGGGGTTCTGTCACTGTTGTCACATTAACAAGAAATTTGAAAGCTTGTAAAAAGTTMTGTACGTTTGTAGAAAGATATTTATAAGTCAAAATGTGATTTGCGCACTGGGGGCAGGACCTTTTAATCATGACCAATCAGTTCCCTCTGCCAAAACCACAACCACCTAACCATTGGCTGGATTGTTCCATCGATCAAATCTCAGGAAGTAGCTCCCCACGAGCAAGACAGGATGAGGTAAATTAAACTAAAACGATCTACTTAAGTAATCGTCTCTTTTGTCTGTGTTAAATTATTTTGTTGTGAAAAGGCATTACAGTAGTTCGCTTATCATGTGAAATATAATTATTTCAGACTGATAAAAGTGKCGATGGAGATGAGAAACAGGTACGGGAAGTTGAACATTTAATGCGGAACAGACAGGTAACAAGACAAGAACAGCGTCAGCACACGGGTAACAATTACATACAAACATTAATGCAACAGCGGGGAACAGAGCTGAGGAACTGACAAATATTGGGGAGGTAATAAACAGCTGATTGAGTCCAGGTGAGTCCAATAATTGCTGATGCGAGTGACGGGGGGAAGGCAGGTGTGCGTACTGATGTTGGCAGGAGTACATAATGCTGGGGAGCCTGTCGCCTTCGATCACCAGGGAGGGGGAGCGAGAGCAGGGGTGACACAGACTAACTCCAGAACAGCCATTGCATTGACAGCCGCTATTGCGTTAGCTAACTGGCCTTTGACATTCATACTAGCTTTACTATCAACTGTTTAGCTTTAACAGGCAGGTTTAAATGACAGCGGGAAATGTATATATTTGTCAYTTAGTTAAACATGTGATTGATGAAGTTGATTATAAATGCCATTATCTAGCTAGATAGCTAAATTGAAACTGATGGGGGAAAAATTGCTAGCTAGCTAACTCACAACATCATCATTGCAGTGTAACTATGTTAGCTAGGTTTCTAGATATTMCAAGCAATATTTTGAAGACTTGTTACTGACTTGTGAAACTACTTCATTCCACTGCCTGTTTATTGATTGCTAACATGGCTTTGCTGGTCAAACGTACATGTTGTATTTATTGTCATCTCCCTATCAGGCCACTGCATGCTGTGACAAGGGCCTGGATGGTGACACACACCTGCTTCAAGCTGCCTGCCTGAATACTGAGGCCTTCAGTGGTACCTTCCCTTTGATTACAGCAAGAGTCTACTTACTTCTGTCTCGTAGACATTTAACATGTACTSTATGTAACCACTCAAATTCATAGAAACTACTACGAACACAAGAACTGACTTATACTGAACAAAACTGTAAACGCAACATGTAACAATTTCAAAGATTTTACTGAGTTACAGTTCATATAAGGAAATCAGTTTCAACTTCTTTGGGGTAYGGGGCAGTATTTTCACGTCCGAATGAAAAGCGTGRCCAGAGTAAACTGCCTGCTAMTCAGGCCCAGATGCTAGGATTTGCATAATATTTGTAGATTTAGATAGYAAACACTTTGAAGTTTCTAAAACTGTTTGAATGATATCTGTGAGTATAACAGAACTCATATGGCATGCAAAAACCTGAGAAAAAATCCAACCAGGAAGTGGGAAATCTGAGGTTTTTAGTTTTTCAACTCTTTGCTTATCAAAGATACAGTGGAAATGGGGTCATGTTGCACTTCCTAAGGCTTCCACTAGATGTCAACAGTCTTTAGAACCTTGTTTCATGCTTCTACTGTAAAGTGGGGGTGAATGAGAGAGGATTGACCATGCGCTGACCATGCGCGTTCATGTGAGAGTTAGCTTGAGTTCCATTGCATTTCTGAAGACAAAGGAATTCTTCGGTTGGAATATTATTGAAGACTTATGTTAAAAACATCATAAAGATTGTTTATATACTTCGTTTGACATGTTTCTACGGACTGTAATATGACTTTTCGTCTGAACTTTTGCCTTGACCTGCCCGCGCGTCGTGAGTTTAGATTGTGTACTGAACGCGCGAACAACAAGGAGGAATTTGGACATAAATGATGGACATTATCGAACAAAACAAACATTTATTGTGGAACTGGGATTCCTGGGAGTGCATTCTGATGAAGTTCATCGAAGGTAAGTGAATATTTATAATGCTATTTCTGACTTCTGTTGACTCCAACATGGCGGATATCTCTTTGGGTTGATTTGTCGTCTYAGAGCCGTACTCAGATTATTGCATGGTTTGCTTTTTCCGTAAAGATTTTTGAAATCTGACACATCGGTTGCATTAACTTCTTATGGCTGAAGGGGCAGTATTGACTAGCTTGGATGAAAGGTGCACAGAGGTGCCCAGAGTAAACGGCCTGCTCCTATGTTATAGTTGCTAATATATGCATATTATTATTAGTATTGGATAGAAAACACTCTGAAGTTTCTAAAACTGTTTGAATTATGTCTGTGAGTATAACAGAACTCATATGGCAGGCAAAAACCTGAGAAAAAATCCAAACAGAAAGTGAGAATTCTGAGAGTGGTCGATGTTAAAGTCATCGCCTATTCAATTCCCTGTAATATATGGATCGACTCACTCATATATCATCCGGGCAGGTGGACTATTTCTGCTCGACCGAACTCATCAACTCACGCAGAGCTTACTTCTCTGTGCTCTGGAGAGATCACAGGTAGTTGGTCCGAAGGGTCTGGAGGTCCTTGGATTAGTCTGTCCCTAGCACCTGTAGAGAGATGGATAGAGGTACTGAATGCTCTTGAAAGAGAGAGAGCAAGAGA
This sequence comes from Salvelinus sp. IW2-2015, assembly GCF_002910315.2. NCBI lineage: Eukaryota > Metazoa > Chordata > Actinopteri > Salmoniformes > Salmonidae > Salvelinus > Salvelinus sp. IW2-2015. The sequence continues at coordinate 27,328,504 of NC_036853.1, read as the reverse complement.
GTTAAAATGTATTGTTGATTATAGAGGACTATAAGGGTGACTTCCATTCACTCAAATGGATGTGTAAAAGACACAGCAGCTCAATGGTTTTCAATAGGATTAGGGAAAGGGGGATACAAAGTCAGTTGTACAACTAAATGCATTCAACTGAATGTGTCTTCCGCATTTGACCCAACCCTTCTGAATCAGAGATGTGGGTTGGCGCACCCCCTTGGGTTGTGCCGTGGCGGAGATCTTTGTGAGCTATACTTGGCCTCTTCTCAGGATGGTAAGTTGGTGGTTGAAGATATCCCTCTAGTGGTGTTGGGGCTGTGCTTTGGCAAAGTGGGTGGGGTTATATCCTTCCTGTTTGCCCTGTCCGGGGTATCATCGGATGGGGCAACAGTGTCTCCTGACCCTCCTGTCTCAGCTCCAGTATTTATGCTGCAGTAGTTTATGTGTTGGAGGGCTAGGGTCAGTTTGTTATATCTGGAGTACTTCTCCTGTCTTATCCGGTGTCCTGTGTGAATTTAAGTATGCTCTCTAATTCTCTCTCTTTCTCTCTTTCTTTCTTTCTCCTCGGAGGACCCGAGCCCTAGGACCATGCCTCAGGACTACTGGCATGATGACTCCTTGCTGTCCCCAGTCCACCTGGCCGTGCTGCTGCTCCAGTTTCAACTGTTCTGCCTGCGGCTATGGAACCCTGACCTGTTCACCGGACGTGCTACCTGTCCCAGACCTGCTGTTTTCAACTCTCTAGAGACAGCAGGAGCGGTAGAGATACTCTTAATGATCGCTATGAAAAGCCAACTGACATTTACTCCTGAGTGTGCTGATTGCTGCACCCTCGACAACTACTGTGATTATTATTATTTGACCATGCTGGTCATTTATGAACATTTGAACATCTTGGCCATGTTCTGTTATAATCTCCACCCAGCACAGCCAGAAGAGGACTGGCCACCCCTCAAGCCTGGTTCCTCTCTAGGTTTCTTCCTAGGTTTTGGCTTTTCTAGGGACTTTTTCCTAGCCACCGTGCTTCTACACCTGCATTGCTTGCTGTTTGGGGTTTTAGGCTGGGTTTCTGACAGCACTTTGAGATATCAGCTAATGTAAGTAGGGCTATATAAATACATTTGATACATTTGAATTCATGAAGTCAATTCATGAAGCATTT
>NC_036853.1:27318326-27322419 GCF_002910315.2 Salvelinus sp. IW2-2015 | reverse complement strand
GCATCTGTTTGCACTTCCTACGCCTTCCACTAGATGTCAACATCAGTAGAACGTGGAATGAAGCTTATGCTGTGTTGTGGACCGGAGGGAGTGTTTGAGTCAGTGGTCTGGCAGAGTGCCAGTTCTTGGTCACGCACTTTCCTCATGATATCGTCATGCGTTCCATTACTTATAGAGACTGAAAAGAGTGCTCCGGCTGGAACGTTATTGGATATATATAGATAACAAACTCCTGAAGACTGATTCTCTACTAAGTTTACCAGTTTATTCGACTTGTAATATAACTTTTTGAAGTTTTCGTCCGACGTTTGCCTGCATCTGCGCAAGCGTTTGGACATGTGTACTACACATGCTAGCAAAAAGCTAATTGGACATAAGTAATGGACATTATCGAACAAAACAATCATTTATTGTGGAACTAGGATTCCTGGCACTGCATTCTGATGAAGATAATCAAAGGTAAGGGAACATTTATGATGTAATTTCGATTTCTGTTGATTCCAACATGGCGGAGAAATGTTGGTAAATCTGTGAGCCATCTCAGATTATTGCATGGTGTGCTTTTTACGTAAAGTTTTTTTTAAATCTGACACAGCGGTTGCATTAAGAACAAGTGTTTCTTTAATTATATGTAATTATATCAAAGTTTATGATGATATTTCTGTTATTTGACGTGGCTCTCTGTAATTACTCCGGATATTTTGGAGGCATTTCTGAACATGGCGCCAATGTAAACCGAGATTTGTGGATATAAATATGCACATTATTGAACAAAACATAAATGTATTGTGTAACATGATGTCATATGAGTGTCATCTGATGAAGATGTTCAAAGGTTAGTGATTAATTTTATCTCTATTTCTGCTTTTTGTTACTACTATATTTTGCTGAAAAAGGCTGTGTTTTGGCTATGTGGCTATGTACTGAGCTAACATAATTGTTTTGGTGTGCTTTCCCCGTAAATCCTTTTTGAAATCAGACATGTTGGCTGGATTCACAACATGTGTAGCTTTAATGTGTGATTTCATGAAAGATTGATTTTTATAGTATCAATTTTTTCTGGATCTTGGCCAAGTGGGAAGTTAGCGTCCCACTATCCTAGAGAAGTTAACTGAGGTAACCTATATACAATTAACAATGGTGTGTGTAATCAGTTGCGTAAGTGAGTGGTTGCGGTGTATAGATGTGATAATGAGGAGTGTTGAAAGATCCAAAAGCCAGCAAACGACCACAACCAAACTCCAACAGCGTGTCTGCATGGAGAGAGTCTCCTCAATGAATGGGGAAGAGGTGTATTTATCCCGGCCCAGGTGTTCCCATCTCGCTGACGACCCTCCCGGCTCCGCCCGCCGACATCCTAATAAGGAAAACAAGTGCAAAGAGAAAGAATACGGCAGACAGAGTGGGAGGGATGGGCACGTTAGTTTTTATAAAAGTCTGGGAGACTTTTAGTGGGAGAAGAGCACATGAGTTTCAGAGTGAGTACAGTAAATCCAGTCCAACAAGTGGTCCTGGTGTCACGCCCTGACCGTAGAGATCTTTTTATGTCTCTAATTTGGTTTGTCAGGGTGTGATTTGGGTAGGCATTCTATGTTAATTTTCTATGTTTTCAAATTTTGTGTTTGGCGGGTGTGTCTCAATCAGAGTCAGCTGTCTATCGTTGTCTCTGATTGAGAACCATACATAGGTAGCCTTTTCCCACCTGTGTTTTGTGGGTAGTTGTTTTCTGTTTTTGAATTCATGACAGCCATAGCTTCTTTACACAGGAGTGTACAGGTTTTTGTTCCAACACTTTAAAAACACCTCATTCAACTAACTGTGGTCTAAATTCAACAAAAACCTGCACAAAGTTCAGTCCCCGATGACAGAAATCACCCACGTCTGTATTGAAAGAGCCTCCCAAGTWACAAGTMTAGCGACAATTCTGCATGATAGAGAATAACATGTGTGGATCTGTTTCAATCTAACCTTGTGAATAAACTCCAAGAAGAACAAGATGATTTTCCTGGTGGCTGGGAGGTTGCCAAGTTCTTTATATCTGTCTGGGTGTTAAGGATGTGCTTCAACCTGAGGAAAACCATAACTACCTTTAATGTGCCATCACTTTGTAAACAGTTTTATATATTCATAAGCTTGATTAAGTTGTCATCAGTTTACTTTTAGCTAGCTAATCTATTTGCAGTGAAATTGAAAGGGTAATTTTTCTTGCCAACTATTTCAGTCACTAATTAGTCAGTAAACAGGCAGTGGAATGTAGTGTTCAAAAGCCAGTAACAAGATGTCTTTCACAGCATGCAAATACATTTAAAGTCGTGTGGAAACTTTAGAGTGTTTTTTAGAGTGCATTTAGAGTGCATTTACTGCACGTTGCTGGACATTCCAWCCATTGTGTTAGGTTAGTTTCATTGATATAAATAGGCAATTCAAATACAATATCCAGTTCATTAGCATTGACTATAATACCTCCAGGGTCCTTCGGTGGCCTGGCAGCATGCTGTTTCTAGTGATCTTACTCCCTCTCCACCTGAAATGCAARAACAACTAAAACATGAATAACAATAATCCTAGTCAGTCAGTAACTAGGCTAACTAAATAKTCATGTAAATGTGCACATCAGCCAAAAGATACCCAACCACCCTAATAGTCTATTTGCAGTGAAATTGGGAGTGGCATTTTTCTTGACAACTTTTTCAGTCACCAATTAATCAATTAACAGGCAGTGGAATTTAAGTAGTTTGTTCAAAAGTCAGTAACAAGTCAACTTCAAAATATATTTTAAAATATACAGTACCAGTCAAAAGTTTGGACACAAGGGTATATATTTGTACTATTTTCTACATTGTAGAATAATAGTGAAGACATCAAAACTATGAAATAAAACATGGAACCATGTAGTAACCAGAAAAGTGTTAAACAAATCTTCAAATTAGCCACCCTTTGCCTTGATGACACCTTTGCACACTCTTGCATTCTCTCATCCTGCTTCACCTGGAATGCTTTTCCAACAGTCTTGAAGGAGTTCCCACATATGCTAAGCACTTGTTGGCTGCTTTTCACTCTGTGGTCCAACTCATCCCAAACCATCTCAATTGGGTTAAGGTCGGTGATTGTGGGAGCCAAGTCATCTGATGCAGCAGTCCATCACTCTCCTTCTTGGTCAAATAGTGCTTACACAGCCTGGAGGTGGGTTGTGTCAGTGTCCTGTTGAAAACAAATAATAGTCCCACTAAGCGCAAACCAGATGGGACGGCGTATCGCTGCAGAATGCTGTTGTAGCCATGCTGGTTAAGTTTGCCTTGAATTCTAAATAGATCACAGACAGTGTCACCAGCAAAGCACCCCCACACCCCACACCACATCAGACCAATGGACACTGTAAATTTCTATGTTTCTCCGAGACTTGGCTGAACGATGACACAGATTATATAGAGCTAGCTGGTTTCTCAGTTTTTCGACAGGACAGAGCGGCTATGTCTGGTAAGACGAGGGGAGGGTGTGTGTGTATTTGTCAATAACTGCTAGTCGGCGATGTCTAACATTAAAGAAGATTAGAGGTATTGCTCGCCTGAGATAGAATGGCTCATGATAAGCTGTACACCACTATCTACCAAGAGAGTTCACATCTGTATTATTTGTAGCCATCTATTTACCACCACAAACCGATGCTGGCAATAAGACTGCACTCAACGAGCTGTATAAGGCCATAAGCAAACAAGAAAATGCTCATCCAGAAGAGGCGCTCCTAGTGGCCGGAGACTTTAATGCAGGGAAACTTAAATCAGTTTTTACCTAATTTCTACCAGCATGTCACATGTGTACCAGGAGGAAAAAAACTCTAGACCACCTTTACTCCACACACAGAGACGCATTCAAAGCTCTCCCTCGCCCTCCATTTGGCAAATCTGACCATAATTTTATCCTCAGATTCCTGCTTACAAGCAAAAACTGAAGCAGGAAGTACCAGTGACTCGCTCGATACAGAAGTGGTCAGATGACACGGATGCTACGCTACAGGACTGTTTTGCTAGCACAGACTGAAATACGTTCCGCGATTCATCCAATGGCATTGAGGAGTATACCACCTCAGTCACCT
>NC_036853.1:27304506-27313320 GCF_002910315.2 Salvelinus sp. IW2-2015 | reverse complement strand
AGAGTGGGCAATGGTGTCATCAAGGCAAAGGGTGGCTACTTTGAAGAATCTCAAACATTAAATATATTTGGATTTGTTTAACACTTTTTTGGTTACWACATGATTCCATGTGTGTTATTTCATAGTTTTGATGTTTTCACTATTATACAATGAAGAAAATAGTTAAAATAAAGAAAAACCCTGTCATGAGTAGCTGTGTACAAACTTTTTACTGGTACTGTATATATGACCTTTTCTAGAAACTTAGCTAACATTAGATACACTGCAGTGATGATGGTGATAGTAAAGATAAGATGAATGTCAGAGGCCAGCTAGCTAATGCAATAGCGGCTGTCAATGCAATGGCTGGTTTGGAGTTCYTCTGAAATATACGATTATATTTCACATGATAAGCAAACTACTGTAATACCTTTTCACAATTTTTTTTTAACACAGATAAAAGAGATGATTACTTTCAAGTAGATCATTTTTGTTTAATTGAGCTCATCCTCTCTTGCTCATGTGGAGAGCTACTTCCTGAGATTTGATCGATGAAACATTCCAGCCAATGGTGGGGCGGTTGTGGTTTTGGCAGAGTGAACTGAATAAAAGGTCCTGCCCCCAGAGAGCAAATCAAGTTTTCACTTGCAAATCTCTGTTTCAAAGTAACAAAATGTTTTACAGCTTACATCTTTGATAACGTGACAGAACTCCGAGCAGTCGCAGATTCAAAATCTTCAAGTGTATTTTTTGGCAGAATATTATACTAGTAAATGGAATTCTGAAAATAAATTATACTTGTAAATCTTATTGAGTGTATTCAAATGTGATATTTCAAGTTTGCGACCGAGTCTTTCACACTCATGATACAAGCTTGCAAAATTAAATTACACATTTGCGAATCGTACTTGCCACCACGAATCTGAATGTGTGACCACAAAATTCTAAATATAAACTCAAGTTGTTCTGCATTATTATAATCCCATAGCTTTAGTGCTCAAACAACTGGAGTAGTGGTTCTATATTTGTCACGGTTTTCTAAAATAGAACCCAGAGCAGACCAGGACAAGGAGAGTAGGACGAAGGTGAGTATTTATTTACAAGTTTAAACGTAGAGGTAGAAAGATCCAGGTGGCGGAGCGGGCAGCGGAGGTGAGTTGATGCGAGTGAATAGGCAGATCCAAGGGAGTAACAGAGCCACCGACGACCAGGCAGGGATGGGGTGAGTGTTCCGGGTGAATGACTGTAGACAGAACAAACGGAGGTAAGTTCAAGGCAAGCAGACGTACAAAAAAAACTCTAACAAACTGGAGGCTGATACGCTGGCAAACATACTGTTCATGGCTAACGATCCGGCAGGGAATGGATGTCAGGTCAGAGCTTTATGAAGTGGAGGGGTGATGATCAGGACCAGGTGTGCAGATAGCTGATGGGATACAGGTGCGGGTAATCAGAGATCTCCCAACTAGCTACGTCGCCCGGCAACCAGACAGGGTGCGTTCCAGGACACCGGAAAAAACACTCCAGGACAGAAACACAGGCAAAAACAGACTCAGGAAGCGGGATTCGTGACAATATTAAATAATCAAATATTGCATTAGAAGGTGAGGCACACCACTCTCTCCAATTAAAAAATATAGTTTATTGTGAATTAAAACATACTGTGATTTTCCAGTCAAAGACCATCAACAAACAGAGCGAGTGATTGTTGTGGTATAAGAATAATTTTCCCATCAGATATTAACACTTCATACATAGTGTGTGAAAATTGAATAAAATTCAATAGAGAAAGCAGTGAGATTGGAACATGAAACTACAAGGCACTGCTAATGAGAGATGTTCTCTCTGTTGCCACATGTCAGACTGCTGATTCCATTAACTTCTTATGGCTCCAGGGGAAGTATTGAGTAGCTTGGTTGAAAGGTGCACAGAGGTGCCAGAGTAAACGGCCTGCTCCTCAGTCATAGTTGCTAATATATGCATATTATATTATTATGTCTGTGAGTATAACAGAACTCATATGGCAGGCAAAAACCTGAGAAGTTCACTTCCTGTTTGGATTTTTTTCTGAGGCTGCTAAGTTTTTCAACCCAATGAAATTACAGCGAGATATGGATGAGTTTTCACTTCCTACGGCTTCCACTAGATGTCAACAGTCAATAGAACTTTGTCTGATGACTCTAATGTGAAGGGGGGCTGAAGGAGACAGGAATGAGTAATCACTGCCATGAGGTGACCACGCATTGAACATGCGCGTTCACGTGAGAGGGAGCTCCGTTCCATCGCTCAACAGAAGTCAATGTAATCTCCGGTTGGAACGTTATTCAAGATGTATGTTAACAAAATTCTTAAGATTGATTCAATACATCGTTTGACATGTTTCTACTGACTGTTACGGAACTTTTGGACATTTCGTCACGTTATAGTGGACGCGCTTTGTGACTTTGGAATTGTTTACCAAAGCGCTAACCAAAGTAGCTAATTGGCATAAATAACGGACATTATCGAACAAATCAAGCATTTATTGTGGACCTGTGATTCCTAGGACTGCATTCTGATGAAGTTCATCAAAGGTAAGGAAACATTTATCATGTATTTTCTGGTTTCTGTTGACTCCAACATGGCGGCTAATTTGGCTATTGTTCTGAGCGCCGTCTCAGATTATTACATGGTTTGCTTTTTCCATAAAGTTTTTTTTGAAATCTGACACAGCGGTTGCATAAGGAGAGGTATATCTAGAATTCATGTGTATAACTTGTATTATCGTCTACATTCATGATGAGTATTTCTGTTGAAACGATGTGGCTATGCAAAATAACTTGATGTTTTTGGAACTAGTGAATGTAACGCGCAATGTAAACTCCGATTTTTTTATATAAATATTAACTTTATCGACAAAACTATAATGCATTGTGTAACATGAAGTCCTATGAGTGTCATCTGATGAAGGTCATCAAAGGTTAGTGATTAATTTTATCTCTATTTCTGCTTTTTGTGACTCCTGTCTTTGGCTGGAAAATGGCTGTGTTTTTCTGTGATTTGGCGGTGACCTAACATAATCGTTTGTGGTGCTTTCGCTGTAAAGCCTTTTTGAAATCGGACACAGTGGTGGGATTAACAAGAAGTGTATCTTTAAATGGTGTGAAATACTTGTATGCTTGAGGAATTTTAATTATGAGATTTCTGTTGTTTGAATTTGGCGCCCTGCACTTTCACTGGCTGTTGTCATATCGATCRCGTTAACYGGATTTCAGCCCTAAGAAGTTTTAAAGTGCTAAGTGCTGTATGACAAGTATATGCAGAGTATAATATGGTCATATATTCCTTATATTCTTGACACAATGAGAGCTCTCCCTCAACAGCAAGTCCACTGAACACCCCTTTCCTGCTAGGTTGTCACAGAAAAACACAGACCTGCTTACCTGCTACTGACCTTTCCAGTGGGCGCTGTCATAGTTACTGCTTCTGAAATGTCATACTGCAGCAGCGTGATGGAAAACCCATCAACACATAGAGCCTGCTTCTCAAATGGCACCCTWTCGCCATATAGTGGACTATTTTTTGTTTAGGGTGCCATTTGGGATGCGGAAAAGGGAGAAAACCCTTCATCTCATTTTCCAACGGTGGAGTGTAAAGTCACCTTCAGAATGCAAGTAAGAGAATCTATATGAAAAGCCTGTTTCATATACTGGTGTCAACATAGCATTTAACTTCTAATGACAGGTTCTGTGTTTGTGAAGTAAATCTATAGCATGTAATTCACTGCGGTCTAGTCAGGTCTAGTGGTAGAGTGATACACAGGCTGCGTCCCAAATAGCCATATTCCCTACATAGTGCTTTTGACCAGAGCCCTTGCWCAATATAGGGAATAGGGTGTGACTTGGGACGCATTCATTGAGGAATGTGGAGAACAGCAATCATAGGTTGCGTCCGAAATGGCACTCTATCCCTACACAGTGCATTACTTTTGACCAGAGCCCAAATGGCCCAATTCAAAAGTAGTGCACTACATAGAGAATAGGGAGCTATTTAGGTTGAATCGATAGGGCTCAGGATAAGTGGGTGTAGCAGCCATCAGCGAAGCACTGAGAGGACATTATGGGATAATTATGTTTGTAATAGGACTATAACAGGCGGATATAATTTCTCTCTTCTGCAAGATGTCTCTGTTGTTCTCCTCTACCATTTAGTGTAGTTTTGCTACCKGGATCTTGGTAATGGCCAGAGGCAGCAGCCTGTATTTGTTTTATTACATAATTGTTATTGTCATGGCAAAACCTGTGTGACCAAATATGATTAAGATTAGCGGTGGCTAAGGTGTCAGATAACGGGGATCCGAATCAAGAATACAGAATAAAGGATTAATCTGCTCTAGGAAAGAGTAAGCTCACTTCGAAGTGCTGTAGTTTTGCTGCCAGGTACTTGGTGATAGCAAGTCACACAATGGTCATTGTCATCATAAAACCTGTGTGACCAAATAAGAAATAAGGATTACCCTTGTGGGCAGAGCATGCTCATTTAGAATTGTTACAGGATGTGYAAATATCCCACCACCAAGTACCCTTTGCAATGAAATAATGCACCCAAAAAATCTCAKCTGCATCTGTACTGCTTTATGGAGTGCTTGACAACACAATGAGCATACCTACACTGTAAAATTAGGCTTTGGTTAGTTTGTCTAAAATCAAATAAAAYATTTGACCTCTCAATGTGATTTTATATATTGAAAGAAAGCTTCTGAATTTCTTTCAACACATCACAGCACATTCACATTGCCAAGCGGTGGGTACAATTTAGCATTGGCAGCCTATCAGAAGCTTGGAAAATTCCAGAAAATGATGTCCTGGCTCCAGAAGCTTCTGATAGGCTAATTGACATAAATTGAGTCAATTGGAGGTGTACCTGTGGATGTATTTCAAGGCCTACCTTTAAACTCAGTGCCTCTTTGCTTGACATTATGGGAAAATCAAAATAAATCAGCCAAGACCTCAGAAAAAAATGTAGACCTCCAAGTCTGGTTCATCCTTGGTTCATACTGCTCAGGAGGGAGACGCGTACTGTCTCCTAGAGATGAACGTACTTTGTTGCGAAAAATGCAAATCAATCCCAGAACAACAGCAAAGGACCTTGTGAAGATTACAAAAGTATCCACAGTAAAACGAGTCCTATATCAACGTAACCTGAAACTGAAAGGTCGCTCAGCAAGGAAGAAGCCACTGCTCCAAAACCACCATAAAAAAGCTAGACTACGGTCTGCAAATGCACATGGGGACAAAGATTGGACTTTTTGGAGAAATTACCTCTGGTCTGATGAAACAAAAATAGAACTGTTTGGCCATAATGACCATCGTTATGTTTGGAGGAAAAAGTGCAAGCTGTAGTACACCATCCCAACCGTGAAGAACAGGGGTGGCAGCATCATGTTGTGGGGGTGCTTTGCTGCAGGAAAATTATGTGGATATATTGAAGCAACATCTCAAGACATTGGTCAGGAAGTTAAAGCTTGGTCACAAATGGGTCTTCCAAATGGACAATGACACCAAGCATCGATAAGAGACAATAACCGCCATCGATAAGAGACAATACTGTGCAGCTGTATTCGTCGACCTGGCCACGGCTTCGACTCTGTCAATCACCACATTCTTATCGGCAGACTCAACAGCCTTGGTTTCTCAAATGACTGCCTCGCCTGGTTCTCCAACTACTTCTCAGACAGAGTTCAGTGTGTCAAATCGGAGGGCCTTTTGTCCGGACCTCTGGCAGTCTCTATGGGGGTGCCACAGGCTTCAATTCTCGGGCTGACTCTTTTCTCTGTATACATCAATGATGTCACTCTTGTTGCTGATGATTCTCTGATCCACCTCTATGCAGACAACACCATTCTGTATACTTCTGGTCCTTCTTTGGACACTATGTTAACTAACCTCTAGACGAGCTTCAATGACCTACAACTCTCCTTCCGTGGCCTCCAACTGCTCTTAAATGCAAGTAAAACTAAATGCACACTCTTCAACCGATCGCTGCCCACACCTGCCCGCTCGTCCAGCATCACTACTATGGACGGTTCTGACTTAGAATATGTGGACAACTACAAATATCTAGGTGTCTGGTTAGACTGTAAACTCTCCTTCCAGACTCARATTAAGCAMCTCCAATCCAAAATTAAATCTAGAATRGGCTTKRTATTTCGCAACAAAGCATCCTTCACTCATGCTGCCAAACATACCCTCGTAAAACTGACCATCCTGCAGATCCTTGACTTCGGRGATGTAATTTACAAAATAGCCTCCAACACTCTACTCATCAAACTGGATGCAGTCTATCACAGTGCCATCCGTTTTGTCACCAAAGCACCATATACTACCCACCACTGCGACCTGTATGCTCTCGTTGGCTGGCCCTCGCTTCATGTTCGTCGCCAAACCCACTGGCTCCAGGTCATCTATAAGTCTCTGCTAGGTAAAGCCTCGCCTTATCTCAGCTCACTGGTCACCATAGCAGCACCCACCTGTAGCACGCGTTGCAGCAGGTATATTTCACTGGTCACACTCAAAGCCAATTSCTCCTTTGGCCACCTTTCCTTCCAGTTCTCTGCTSCCAATGACTGGAACMAATTGCAAAATCACTGAAGCTGGAGARTCATATCCACCTCACWAATTTTAAGTACCAGCTGTCAGTGCAGCTCACAGATCACTGCACCTGTACATAGCTCATCTGTAAATAGCCTATCCAACTACCTCATCCCCATACTGTTATTTATTTGTTTTGCTCCTTTGCACCCAAGTATCTCTACTTGCTCATTCATCTTCTGCACATCTATCACTCAAGTGTTTAAATTGCTAGATTGTAATTATTTTGCCACTATGGCCTACTTATTGCCTTACCTCCCTTATCTTACCTCATTTGCACACACACTACATATACATTTTTCTATTGTGTTATTGACAGTATGTTTGTTTATTCCATGTGTAACTCTGTGTTCTTGTTTATGTCGCACTGCTTTGCTTTATCTTGGCCAGGTCGCAGTTGTAAATGAGAACTTGTTCTCAACTAGCCTACCTGGCTAAATAAAGGTGAAAAAAAATACTTCCAAAGTTGTGGCAAAATGGCTTAAGGACAAAGTCAAGGAATTGGAGTGGCCATCACAAATCCCTGACCTCAATCCTATAGAAAATTTGTGGGCAGAACTGAAAAAGCATGTGCGAGCAAGGAGGCGTACAAACCTGACTCAGTTACACCTATTCTGTCAGGAGGAATGGGCCAAACTTATTGTGGGAATCTTGTGGAAGGCTCCCCAAAACGTTTGACCCAAGTTAAACAATTTAAAGGCAATGCTACCAAATACTAATTGAGAGTATGTAAACTTCTGACCTACTGGGAATGTGATGAAAGAAATAAAAGCTGAAATAAATCATTCTCTCTACTATTATTCTGACATTTCACATTCTTATAATAAAGTGGTGATCCTAAATGACCTAAGACAGAGAATTGTGAGGAACTGAGTTTAAATGTATTTGGCTAAGGTGTATGTAAACTTCAGACTTCAACTGTATGTTATTTATTTGGTTTAACCAAAGGGGAAAAGTAAGTTGAGCGTTGAAAGACATAGGCTGCAACTTATGATATAGGTTTGTTAATAATTAAATATAACAMTTGGCATTGAATCATATATTTGGTTTCAACATATGTCCTTTTTTGCAACTATTTGAAGCAGTTTTTTTTAGATTGATCCAAAGAGTCCTTTTTCACAGTGTAGGGTAGGGTGTGTTCTAGTGAATATACACTGTAAAAAATMATTCAGCTGGTTATTAAATTATACTTGATAATATCATTATTTTGACAAAAATGTTTTCTTGTATTGTATTTGTATTTATTATGGATCACCATTAGCCAATGCAGCAGCTACTCTTCCTGGGTGCCAGCAAAATGAAGGCAGTTATACAATTTAAAAAAAATTACAATACATTAAATACAGAATTCACGACACACTAAGTGTGTGCCCTCAGGCCCATACTCCACCGCCACATATCTACAACACAAAACCCATGTTTACGTGTGTGTATAGTACGTATGTTATCATGTGTGTGTGTGCATATGTCTGTGCCTGTGTTTGTGTTGCTTCACAGTCCTCACTGCTCCATAAAGTGTATTTTTATCTGTTTTTTAATCTGATTCTACTGTTTGCATCTGTTACCTGATGTGGAATAGAGTTCCATGTAGTCATGGCTCTATGTAGTACTGTGCGCCTCCCATAGTCTGTTCTGGAATTGGGGACTGTGAAGAGACCTCTGGTGGCATGGCTTGTGGGGTATGCATGAGTGTCTGTGCTGTGTGCTAGTCGTTTAAACAGACAGCTTGTTGCTTTCAACATGTCAATACCTCTCACAAATACAAATATCAGTTGGTTTTGTAATGAATGAGCTATCTGATTCGATGAATGACGGAGCTCAGTTTGTCGTTTTTTCAGAYAATTTCACWTAAGGTGCTCCAAAGCTTTTTATTCTCATTCTTTATGTAATTTATCTTTGTTTCATAGTGTAGTTTCTTCATTTTATTCCGTTTAGTCACATGATTTCTCAATTTTCAGTACGTTTGCCAATCGGTTGTGCAGCCAGACTTATTTGCCATTCCTTTTGCCTCATCCCTCTCAACCATACAATTCCTCATCAATCCACGAGGATTTACCTTTTTTTTTACAGTCATTTTCTTAATGGGTTTATGCTTATTAGTAACTGGGATAAGCATTTTCATAAATGTGTCAAGTGCAACATCTGTTTGCTCGTCATTACACACCACGGACCAACAAATATTCTTTACATCAACAACATCGGAATC
>NC_036853.1:27217867-27297496 GCF_002910315.2 Salvelinus sp. IW2-2015 | reverse complement strand
CAACAAATATTCTTTACATCAACAACATCGGAATCACTACAACAGCTTTTGGAAATTTGGTTTTCCTAGATATGGGTACTATATTGTGATCACTACATCCGATGGATCTGGATACTGCTTTCAAGCACATTTTTGCAGCATTAGTAAAGATGTGATCAATTCATGTTGATGATTTCATTCCTGTGCTGTTTGTAACTACCCTGGTAGGTTGACTGATAACCAGGTTGCAGACACTGGTTATAGTTTGAAGCTTTTTCTTGAGTAGGCAGCTTGATGAAGGCCAGTCAATATTTAAATCACCCAGAAAAGATACCTATCTGTGAATATCACATACATTATCAAGCATTTCACACATGTTATCAAGATACTGACTGTTAGCACTTGGTGGTCTATAGCAGAATGGGCTTTAGGTGAGGCAGATGAATCTGTAGCCATATCACTTCAACAGTATTTAACATGAGATCCTCTCTAATCTTTACAGAAATGTGGTTCTGAATATAAACAGCAATACCTCCACCACTGGCATTTCTCTATTTTCTGTAAATGTTATAACCTTGTATTGCTACCACTGTATCAATAAATCTATTGTCTAAGTGAATTTCAGATAAAGTCAGAATATGATTGTCATCTGTTTCTAGCAAGTTATTAATTTCATGAACCTTGTTTCTTAAGCTGCATATGTTAACGTGTGCTATTTTGAACACTTTTCTGGGATGCTTGCTTGTTTTCATCGTTTTACTTGGGAGTTTAGCAGAAGTAGATCATGTTATTTATTAGATCATTATCATGTTATTTATGTTACTGCAGGGTGAGCTGCACACAGTGGACTTCATACTACAGTAGGGCACACCGTCTCAGTGCTAACAGCATAAATCTGGTTCAAAGGCACATGATTGCTGCATACAATAGCTGTAGSATCAGCAGAGGTTTTTCAGGGCAGTTAGAGYGACATAAATTATGTTTCTTACATTGTGTCTACCAATGCCCTTGGTATAATGGACATTTGCTAAAGCATTATGATGACRCAGTAACACAATGGTAGGGATTAACTGAGCTGGGCTTGGGTCATTGATAAATCATTGTCTCAACGCAGCCTTATAATGCTGTGATAGGATCCAGGAACACAAATGATTTGGGTGGATCCCATCCTCATTACAAAACGTGTTTTGTTTRCAKAAGGTATCGAAATTGTTAACAAAAGTTACACCCATTGAGCTGCAATAATCACGTAACTAAACTCAGCAAAAAAAGAAACGTCTCGTTTTCAGGACCCTGTCTTTCAAAGATAATTCGTAAAAATCCAAATAACTTAACATATCTTCATTGTAGAGGGTTTAAACACTGTATCCCATTATTGTTCAATGAACCATAAACAATGAATAAACATGCACCTGTGGAACGGTCGATAAGACACTAACAGCTTATAGACTGGCAATTAAGGTCACAGTTATGAAAACTTACGACACTAAAGAGGCCTTTCTACTGACTCTGAAAAACACCAAAAGAAAGAACGTGCCTTAGGCATGCTGCAAGGCGGCATGAGGACTGCAGATGTGGCCAGGGCAATAAATTGCAATGTCCGTATTGTGAGATGCCTAAGACAGTGCAACAGGGAGACAGGACAGACAGCTGATCATCCTCACAGTGGCAGACCACATGTAACAACACCTGCACAGGATCGGTACATCRGAACATCACACCTGCGGGACAGGTACAGGATGGCAACAACAACTGCCCGAGTTACACCAGGAACGCAAACTCCTTCCATCAGTGCTCAGACTGTCCGCAGTAGGCTGAGAGAGGCTGGACTGAGGGCTTGTAGGCCTGTTGTAAGGCAGGTCCTCACCAGACATCAACGGCAACAACGTCGCCTATGGGTACAAACCCACCGCCGCTGGACCAGACATGACTGATAAAAAGTGCTCTTTACTGATGAGTTGTGGTTTTGTCTCACCAGGAGTGATGGTCAGATTCGCYTTTATCGTCGAAGGAATGAGCYTTACACCGAGGCATGTACTTTGGAGCGAGATCGATTTGGAGTTGGAGGGTCGGTCATGGTCTGGGGCGGTGTGTCACAGCATCATCGSACTGAGCTTGTTGTCATTCCAGYCAATCTCAACGCTGTGCGTTACAGGGAAGACATCCTCCTCCCTCATGTGGTACCCTTCCTGCAGGCTCATCCTGACATGACCCTCCAGCATGACAATGCCACCAGCCATACTGATTGTTCTGCGCGTGATTTCCTGCAAGACAGGAATGTCAGTGTTCTGCCATGGCCAGCGAAGAGCCCGGATCTAAATCCCATTGAGCACGTATGGGACCTGTTGGATTGGATGGTGAGGACTAGGGCCATTCCCCCCAGAAATGTCCAAGAACTTGCAGGTGCCTTGGTGGAAGAGTGGAGTAACATCTCACAGTAAGAACTGGCAAATCTGGTGTAATCCATGAGGAGGAGTACTTAATGCAGCTGGTGGCCACACCAGATAGTGACTGTTACATTTCCATGTCCTGGCGTAGTACATTCGGGAGCAGCTTAGTAATGTAATTTAATCGAGCTCTGGATAGGACATTGTTTTTTGCACCAGGAACAGTCACATTTCTTACCATGGAGCTGCACAAA
Source organism: Salvelinus sp. IW2-2015 (assembly GCF_002910315.2). Classification (NCBI taxonomy): domain Eukaryota; kingdom Metazoa; phylum Chordata; class Actinopteri; order Salmoniformes; family Salmonidae; genus Salvelinus; species Salvelinus sp. IW2-2015. Next base: position 27,294,876 of record NC_036853.1, on the reverse strand, counting down.
ATCACTGCTTGGTGAAGGACGAGGAAATCCGCCCACTCCCACGCTTCACAAGATGGTACAGGCCTCCGACAGATGGAGAAGGCCCGCTCGATCCAGAGCAGGGATGGAAGGTTGCCGACATCGACTCCGAAATCGTAGGGGAAGGAGTAGGAACAATGGCTGCCGACACAAGTGCCCCCAGCGATGAAGGTGCAGGAAGATCAGGCTCCAGGGCGGCGAATCTATTCGTTGTTTGTATCCACTCCGGGCCTCCCATRGGGAGTGTAAGCTGCTTTGCGGAAGGCCGCTGACTTCGGATTCCACGGCTCGTGACATGTGATCATCATTGATTTCCATGCTCCTCTTGCTGTGCTCTTTCGGCTCCGCTATCAGATGGGGAGGAGAGGCAGGATATGGCTACTCTGGCGAATGAACTTTGGTCAACACCGCCCAGTCGGTTAACAACAAACGACAAGACGGAGATTTATCCAACATGCGCTAACGCCGTCCAGCCACCAGCGTAGAAAAGGTAAACATTCCATTCTGCGTTTCCCCAGTTTCCTACTTGCTACCWGCGTGATCATGGAAGCCACRTCAAACCTATAAACCTTGGCAAAGAACAATTGCCGCATTGGAACTCTGAATGATCCAGTTTGTTCCGAAACAAAGCATAGTAGATACAACTCCTACAGTGCTGGAACCATTAATTTACCTCTCCAGACAGTGGGCTCCATTGGAAAACTAATCTMGGACTAACTTTGTTAGGTTAGCWAGGTTAGCAGCTCTTTATATTKATCTTTACTTGAATATAATTAGTACTTTACACTACTTCACTTGTGCAACCAACTTGAAATAAAACAAAAAATGAATTCAACCATTGACAGCTGCGTGCCGTTTTCAAGGGATTGTTCAATAAATGTTAAACAGGCTATTTGGTTTTAATATCATCACCTCCTGAAGAGAAAATTCAGAGCTACACATTTCTGAWTATTCCATGCAAAACAATTGTGCACATTTAGCTAATCTAAACAACATKATCTAAACAACTATTTGTGTGTAAAAACAACTACAAGGAAAACTGTGTTTATAAATGTTTATAATATTTCCTTCCAACTTAAGAATTTTAAGTTCTTCCAACAACAATTCAGAGGATTGTGGGTAATATATATATTTTTTACTTTACAATACTTTTACACAATGTTATATGCATGTTTGAAACTGTATTAGTATCAAACCGTTTGTTATGCTATGAGGTGTAATGGATCATGATGAACGGATATCAATGATGAGACCATCCATTCTCACCATTAGTAAGAGCATATGAGCATACACGTTTGACGAATGCAAATACATCAATCTACAATGCTTTCTGCTTTACTTCCAGTTGGTTCTGGTGGAATTAGCCCTGTGCTTAACAATTCCTGCTAAAGTGGAGCGATGTAAAGCGATGATATTCTCAATACCATGTTTAACATTAAGACACGATCAATGCAAGTAACTAGTCAGAAATATTAAGTAGATCTAATGTACAATAACAGTTTTGGATTTGATAGTTAAATTGGATTCGATTTTTTTTAAAGGATGGTGGACCAAATGAAAGTTSTTTCTAACAAGTGATAGTTCAAAGGGAACATACTCCTTGAAGGTCCTCGTAATAAGTTAAGATACTGTAGTCACCCCAACAGCCTATCCATACCACAATGTGGCAATAGAATGAAGAGAGATACATACAGCATATCAGGTAGACAGACAAAGGCCAGTCAGAAGAATGCTCCTGGGCATGGGAGACCCTGGATGGTTCAGAGAGATAAAAAGCACAGCGATGGTCAGATGCTGAATGATAACACATGGCCCATGCAACTGAGCTAACCATCACAATGCAATGAGATTGACAGGGAAGATTATGGGAGAAATGCCAAATATTGTCCGTCAAAGGAAAGTTTAAGACAAAGGGAGAGAATGATAATGATGTGGCAATCATGTATCAATCAATTAATGTATAGGTTGGGTATCCATCTCTCTGTTTATCAGGGCTGCCCAGTCAAATGTGAAATACTATTGTGAGAATAAAAAATACATATATATATTGGGTTGATGACACAATATACTGGATGAATGGATAATAGATTATTGCATTATTTATATTATTTGTTGGTTTATTTACCCAGGTAGAAGTTCATATCACAACAGATTGTAATGTTAAAAATGGAAGGCTCTATTCATGTTTTATGTGTATGTTATATATTTGAAAATGTCAATAAAGAATTTTTAAATAAATTGATGTCCACACCATGTCTTAACCTACACAAACCACTATCTGGCCCATATGGCTCTGGTCAAAAGTAGGGAATAGTGGGCAATTTGGGACGCAGCCTCTTTCTTTTCTCCATGGCGATGTCAATGGGATGACAACCATAGCCTTTAAAGGTGCAATATGCAGAAATCACTCCCCATTRCCTGGTTGCTAAAATTCTAATAATTCGCCTAATTTCCGTTTATGTGACAAACAAGACCTCAGAGTGTAGAGAATCAATGTACCATCTAAACTGCTGTGAAATATCTTTTAAATAACCAACAATATTGCGTTTTCAGCTGTTTGAAGCTGGTGTACAAAACTGAAAGTAAAAGATGCAAAAACTAAACTTAAGATGGAAATAGCACACATAGAACAGATCTACTGCTTCTTATACTTGTGTTCATTGATAATGACAGATCTATAACTGACTTTTCTATGTGAATTTGGTCAGGTCACCCAAAAAGCTACGTTACAGCTTTAATTAGATTCATTCAAATAGTCCTTGTTGTCYCTGATCCTTGTTGTCGCTGGACGATCCTGTGAGATGGTTCCAAATGACAATCAAAGGCAATCAAAGCCTCTTGATTGTGTTAAGATTGAAATGAGCAAAGAGAGATAGCTCAAGAAAGAGCACCGTCAATAATGCAGATTGACTCGAAAAAGGCTAATCTGTTGGGTAAAAAGGAGCTTGGATCATTCTGCCTGTCAGTCACCTGCATCTGATGTGTTTTCTTATCTTGATCAGAGAGAGGGGGAGAAAGAAAGCGGTAGGAAACGAGAGAGAACACCTGTATCAGATGGTTTTCCCATTAGAAGAGAAAGATAGGGGGTAGAGAGAGAGAGACAGCGGTCTAGAAAACTAGAACAAGAAATGAGACTGTTCTGTTTGTCAGAGAGATCAAGTTGTCTCTAAATGGTTCCATCCCAAATGYCACCATATTSTCTATATAGTGCACTACTTTTGACCAGGGCCCATAAGGCTCTGGTATAAAAGTAGTGTACTCTACTAATAGGGTGCCATTGGGACATACACAATGTTGCTGCTAGGGGGAGAATCCTGCCTCTTTTATTTTACCTTTATTTTGACAGGGAGTCAATGCTGAGACCGGGTTCTATTCTCCAGATGAGCCCTGTATAGCACCACAATACACATCAAAATACAATAAACGCATTAAACTACACATTCATATACACATTACACCAAAAGCAAAACACAATGGGGCATTTCAGACAGTTGTTAGGTGACCTTTTTACTGAAGAATGTGTCTCTTTTTTATTAGAGGCACCAATTCCTCAAATTTGTTGTGTATTGCAACTCATTCCACACATAGGGTGCAAAAAAAKCTAAAAGCAGATCTACCCAATTCAGTGGAAATTGAAGGGATCTCCAGAGTTAGCCATCCCTGAGCCCGGGTCCAGTATCCCGTAAATCTATAGGTTAACAATGAGGAAAGGTATGGCAGACTTTTATGCAAGAGGGCTTTATAGACAAAAAGAGCGCAATGGAACGATCTACGAGACTTCAAGCAGGGCCAAACCACATTCTYATACAAAATGCAATGATGTGTACTGAACCTATCGCCTCTAATAAAGCGCAATGTGCTATGATACAGATATTGGATCTTAATTTGTTATCGCAGGAGGAAAGTCATCCTGCAGCAGGAGGATTTAAATATCTGAAGAAATATTTAGAATTGCTGCCAGGGGGAAGCTGGAAGCGATGGTTTGTGTTTGTTTGTGMACAATGTACACCATACCTACATTGTACCTTATGTAGGCTGTGTGCAGGCTACGGTGTGTCTCGTTAATTCTCATGTGGARTATAATAAATTGACATATTTGTAGGGGCTAGATATGTTTTTTTTGTTAGGGAAAAATCTATTGATTTTAGATCAATTGTTTTATCATATGTTGAAGGCAAGCAATAGGCAGAATTCATTATTGGTTTTATGAGTACCTGTGTGGTGGTTACAGCCTTTGACTCTGGCACACATACAGTATGCCAGCATTGGCATGGGTTCAAATCTGGCATGCTGCCCTTTGACTCATGGAAGAACATCTACTAATTCTGTGTGATTACAGGGTTAAAACAGAAACAGGATAAAGCTGCAATGTGTATCTTTTTGGGCAACCCAACCAAATTCACATAGAAATGTGTAAATTGGTCCGTCTAAGAAGAGGTAGATTTGTTCTATGTGCGCTATTTCTATGCTTCCCATTCTTAAATTTAGTTTATGAGTCTTTTACCCTGGGGTTAGTATACCAGCTTTAAACAGCTGAAAATTCTATATTTTTGGTTATAGAAAATATATTTCACAGTGGTTTAGATGGTACAAGTATTCTCTGCACTATACTTGCTTGTTTTGTCATATTAACTGAAATTAGGCGAACTATTGGACTTTTATCAACCAGGAAATAGCAGAGGGATTTCTGCTTAGTGCATCTTTAACAGTTTAGGCATTCTGAGTGGTTAAGGTTAGGGCAATGGTTTAGGAAAGGCTTAAAGTTGAACTGCACTCACTGACTCTGAATGTATTTTTTTTTCGGGGCTCATTCTGTTTTTTTTCCAATCAATTGTCTCGTCTCTCCTGTCCCAGAACTAGCATGCCATACTATAGGTCGCCAGTTAAACGTCACAATAAGGTGCAGAGTGTTCATTTTGCCTGCTGAGGGCAAGTTGACCTGTCGCTCCAGCTCTGCTAAAACCATTGACAGCTGCATGCTGTTTTCAAAGGATTGTTAAATAGATGTTAAACAGGCTATTTGGTTTTAATATCATCACCTCTTGAAGAGCATATTCAGAGCTATATATATATATATATGATTATTCCATGCAAAACAATTGCACACATGTACCTCTATCATCAGAGTTATAGGCTTACAGCAAGTAACTGCTTGCTTTTCATGGTCAGTAAATATCAATTGATCATGTAATTACAGATACGTGAGAGTAGCCTATATCTCTCAATATTGGCCACCATTAATTGGATATTTCATTTGAGTGATATAAAATAACAGTGAACTATGCCTGACAAGTATGAGTGGTTTAGGTTAATTTCCCATTTGTGYGCTCTGCCTATCAAGCAGCAGTAGGGCGCATTGTAACGTTACTGTTAGCTAATAACGTTCACRTTGCAAGCTACCGGTAGAAACTTTATGCAGTTGGCTAAATATAGTGGTATTGGACCTAATGTACTTTTTTCTCCAACCAACGTAAGCCTACCTACACTCTTAGAAAAAGGGTTTGAAAAGGGTTCTTTGCAGAGGGATAGAGTTCTACCAAMAACTGTTTTGATCAGAAGAAGCCTTTTTGGAAGACAAGCGTTCTTTGTAAGGCAAACGGTTCTACCTAGAACCTTTAACATCCTGAGAACCCATTTTTGAAAATTTTGAAAGATTCTTTGGAAGACAAGAAGGARTCTTTGTAAAGAAAGYAGGGTTCTACATAGAGCTATATACAGTATAATATTTCACAGAACATTCTTTTGCAGGGAGATTTTCAGAATTGTCTGTTTTATTGTAATATCTGTGTTTTTGCATGTACATTGATTGGTTAATGCATTTTATGCTACACAAGGATAAATAACATACAGTTTTCTAAACTAATCCAATCTGTTGGATTTATTGCACCCGTTACTGAGATGGTTGTTCCAAATCAAATGTTATTGGTCACATACACATGGTTACCAGATGTTATTGCAAGTGTAGRGAAATGCTTGTGCTTCTAGTTCTCACAGTGCAGCAATATCTAACAAGTAATATCTAACAATTCCACAACAAATACCTAATGGAATAAGGAATGGAATAAAATAAGAGCATATAAATATAAATATATGGATGAGCAATGACAGAGCGGCTTGGCCTAAGATGAAATAGATAGTATAGAATACAGTATATACAGTCGGGGCCAAAAGGTTTGAGAATAACACAAATATTAATTTCCACAAAGTTTGCTGTGTTTTTAGATATTTTTGTCAGATGGTACTATGGAAAACTGGATTTTATTGACAATTACATGAAGTTGARGCAAAGAGTCAATATTTGCAGCGTTGACCCTTCTTTTTCAAGACCTCTGCAATCCGCCCTGGCATGCTGTCAGTTAACTTCTGGGCCACATCCTGACTGATGGCAGCCCATTCTTGCATAATCAATGCTTGGAGTTTGTCAGAATTTGTGGGGTTTTGTTTGTCCACCCACCTCTTGAGGATTGACCACAAGTTCTCAATGGGATTAAGGTCTGGGGAGTTTCCTGGCCATGGACCCAAAATATCAATGTTTTGTTCCCCAAGCCACTTAGTTACCACTTTTGCCTTATGGCAAGGTGCTCCARCATGCTGGAAAAGGCATTGTTCGTCACCCAACTGTTCCTGGATGGTTGGGAGAAGTTGCTCTCGGAGGATGTGTTGGTACCATTCTTTATTCATGGCTGTGTTCTTAAGCAAAATTGTGAGTGAGCCCACTCCCTTGGCTGAGAAGCAACACCACACATGAATGGTCTCAGGATGCTTTACTGTTGGCATGACACAGAACTGATGGTAGCGCTCACCTTGTCTTCTCCGGACAAGCTTTTTTCCGGATGCCACAAGCAATCGGAAAGGGGATTCATCAGAGAAAATGACTTTACCTCAGTCATCAGCAGTCCAATCCCTGTACCTTTTGCAGAATATCAGTCTGTCCCTGATGTTTTTCCTGGAGAGAAGTGGCTTCGTTGCTGCCCTTCCAGGCCATCCTCCAAAAGTCTTCGCCTCACTGTGCGTGCAGATGCACTCACACATACCTGCTGCCATTCCTGAGCAAGCTCTGTACTGGTGGTGCCCCGATCCCGCAGCTGAATCAACTTTAGGAAATGGTCCTGGCACTTGCTGGACTTTCTTGGGCGCCCTGAAGCCTACTTCACCACAATTGAACCACTCTCCTTGAAGTTCTTGATGATCCGATCAATGYTTGATTTAGGTGCAATCTTACTGGCAGCAATATCCTTGCCTGTGAAGCCCTTTTTGTGCAAAGCAATGATGACGGCACGTGTTTTCTTGCAGGTAACCATTGTTGACAGAGGAAGAACAATGATTCCAAGCCCCACCCTCCTTTTGAAGCTTCCAGTCTGTTATTCGAACTCAATCAACATGACAGAGTGATCTCCAGCCTTGTCCTCGTCAACACTCACACCTGTGTTAACGAGAGAATCACTGACGTGATGTCAGCTGGTCCTTTTGTGGCAGGGCTGAAATGCAGTGGACATTTTTTGGGGGGGATTCAGTTCATTTGCATGGCAAAGAGGGACTTTGCAATTAATTGCAATTCATCTGATCACTCTTCATAACATTCTGGAGTATATGCAATTTGCCAACATACAAACCGAGGCAGCAGACTTTGTGAAAATATATATTTGTGTCATTCTCAAAATGTTTGGCCATGACTGTACATATGAGATGAGTAATACAAGATACGTAAACATTATTAATGTGGCATTATTAAAGTGAGTAGTGCTCCATTTATTAAAGTGGCCAATGATTCCAAGTTTATATGTAGGCAGCAGCCTGTCTGTGCTAGTGATTGCTGTTTACCAGTCTGATGGCCTTGAGACAGAAGCGGTTTTTCAGTCTCTCTGTACTGACCTCGCCTTCGGGATGGTAGCGGGGTGAACAGACAGAGTCTCAGGTGGTTGTTGTCCTTGATGATCGTTTTGYCCTTCCTGTGACATCGGGTGGTGTAGGTGTCCTGGAGGGCAGGTAGTTGCCCCCGGTGATGCAATATGCAGACCGCACCACCTTCTGGAGAGCCCTGCGGTTGTGGGCGCTGCAGTACCAGGTGGTGATACAGCCCAACAGGATGCTCTCAATTGTGCATCGGTAAAAGTTTTAGGTTTTTAGGTGACAAGCCAATTTTTTTCAGCGTCCTGAGGTTGAAGAGGCACTGTTGTGCCTTCTTCACCACACTGTCTGTCTGGGTAAACTATTTCAGTTTGTCAGTGATGTGTACGCCGAGGAACTTATAACTTTCCACCTTCTCCACTGCTGTGGTGTCATCTGCAAACTTGATGATTGAGTTGGAGGCTGGCATGGCCACGCAGTCATGGGTGAACAGGGAGTACAGGAGGGGGCTGAGCACGCACCCTTGTGGGGCCCCAGTGTTGAGGATCAGCGAAGTGGAGATGCTGTTTCCTACCTTCACCACCTGGGGACGGCCCGTCAGGATGTCCAGGATCCAATTGCACAGTTTAGATATTCAATCTTCCCTATCCAGGCATTCTGAATGCAGATTGCWGGTGAATAACAATGCCACTTGTTGGATATCCTAACTCTGGCTGGATTCCAATAGGAACTACACATCACTTTGCAAGCCAGCATAATGTGACTTGCAGGCCTGATGTGGCCTGTAAARCAGGAGTCAGGGTGTAACTAGACCCTCAAATGATAAATGTATTGTCATAATACCATTTTAAAGGCTAATATGGCTGGTGAAACAGTTCATCGAGGGTTCTAGGAATAACCCTCCAAAGATAAAAGGGTTATAGATTGAACCCTCCATGGACACTACTAGGAAGAACCTATAGATGAAAAAGGGGTTATTGGTAGAACCCTCTATGAAGGGTTCTACCAGCACCAAAAAGGGTTTCCCTGTTGGGACAAACCGTTTCCCTGTTGGTTAGCTAACATTATCCCCTTATCAACATTGTTTTTAAATAGTGTTTAATTACAATTGCTGCTGACAGACCTAATAGGCTACATTGATTGATGGACCATGTKAAATTGACTAACTAGCTTATAACAGATCACGCCAATATGGCTAGTTAACAAGCTAACTTTCAGGGGATAAACTTTTGATTTGCTTGCCGTCCATAGTGGTGATGACACCCCAGTGGGCATTCGATGTGAAAAATACATATTTTACTTGTGTCACGTTCTGACCCTAGTTCTTTTGTATTTTCTTTGTTTTAGTTGGTCAGGGCGTGAGTTGGGTGGGTTCTATGTGTTGTGTTTCTATGTGGGGTTTTCGTTTGGCCTGATATGGTTCTCCATCAGAGGCAGGTGTTTGTCATTGTCTCTAATTGGGAGCCATATTTAGGTAGCCTGTTTTGTAGTGTGTTTTGTGGGTGATTGTTCCTGTTATGTCGTTCATGTTCGTGTTCACTATTTTGGGACTGTAGCGTCTTCGTTTATTTCGTTTGTTTATTGTTTTGTTCTTTCTTAAAAGTATTCGTAATAAATATGAATACTCACCACGCTGCATCTTGGTCCGACATTTCTTACTCCTCAGATGAGGAGGACGAAGACTACCATTACAACTTGCAAATTCTGGTCGGGACGTTTAATAACCAGATTAAAACCAGAAGAAGACATATTTTTAATGAAGTATATTTGACTTCATGAAAAATACATCATATTTTGGTGGATATCTGAACTACTGACCAGTTTTCTAAATGATACTTAATTAATAGACACTTATCTATATAAACATGTGCATAGTGTTGGAGWGCCATGCACCCATTGCATATAAGACACTAGAACCATCAGCTTATCACACTTGGCAAACAACAGCTGGCAGAGCGCACCAAAGTGGGTTAGGGTCTCGTAGCATACTGTACCCAGTCAACACGCTGGGTTTGGGCCTATTCCATTTGAGACTCGGGGGACTGGTCATGGACTCAGACTCGTGGGACTTCATGCGGGCTTAGCTCCTCCCGAGTCCAGCAGAATCATAATGGTACTCGGGCCGAGTCCACTTCAGCAGGAATGGTGGTCTCCTGAGTGGAAGGAGATGGTGGAGGGGTTGGAATTCGCATTTTTCTGCTTTGACATACAGATCGTTCTCCAGAATATGCTGCAGGAGTTGTCTGACATGGAGTACATGTTCTTGAGCCAAGTGGGAAAACACAAGGATGTAATCAAGGTAGACAAATACGAACCGGTTCAACATGTCCTGGAGAACGTTGTTTACCAGGTCCTGCAACACAGCAGGAGTGTTGGTCAGTGCGAACGGCATCACCAGGTATTCGTTGTGCCCGCTAGCCATGTTAAAGGCGTTTTTCCACTCATCCCCTTCCCGGATCCGTACCAGATGGTAGGCATTCCGGWGGTCCAACTTGGAGAAGATGGTAGCTCCCTGGAGAGGCTCAAAAGCCAACGCGATGAGAGGAAGCAGGTAYCGGTTTTTAACCGTGATGTCATTTAGGCCCAGGTAGTCGATACACAGACACAGGGTTTAGTCCTTCTTCTCCACAAAGAAGAACCCTGAGCCAGAGGGGGAGGCATAATTATAGATACCCCCTGCAGCCAGGGAGTCCTCAATATACGTCTCCATCGCTTGGTCTCCGGACCTGACAGGGAAAAAAGCCACCACAGAGGCAGTGTAGTGCCCGGGAGAAGGTTGATGGCGCAGTCATAGAGCCGATGCAGAGGAAGCATGGTGGCATGGGTTTTTCCCAAGCCCGCAGGAAGATGTCCCGGGCCAGGCAGCGCAACCTTCAGGCAATGCCCATGGCAAAACAGGGTCCTACCTAGGATATTACCAGTAGCCCAGTTGATCAGGGGATTGTGCCTCTGGAGCCAAGAAAACCCCAAAACCACAGGTGCATGAGGGGATTTGATGGGCAGGAACTGCATAAACTCACTGTGATCACCCAACACTCAAGTTAATGGGACACGTGGTGTGGGATGTGTGGGGATTCCCAGCTTCGACCCCAGGGTAGTGTCCATAAAGCTCTTGTCGGCCCCAGAGTCTATGAGCCCCGGAGAGATTTGGACCAGTCACTCCATAACAGCGTAGCATGGAGAGGGGTACAAGCAATTGAAGATGGGAAACTCCCCGTACGGCACACCAGCATACTCGTATTAGTACCTCCTCGATGAGCCTGGTTCTATAATGGGCAGGTAGACAAAAGATGTCCCAAAGAGACTTTGGCCGACATCTGATACACTCTGGAAATGTGGGCTTCGGGGATTTCCGGGATTCCTCAGAGGCGAGGAAATCGAGGACAGCCGACAACATGCAAAAATCCACCCCGTAGTCTGCCACACTACGGGAATCCTGACGTAGTTGGAGCAGCTTACGAGCCGRCTCTCTCCTGGACAACGGATAATCGAACACTTTCCGTACCTCCGCCACAAACTCCTCCAATCTGAGGCAAGCGGTGGATTGTTGCTCCCACACAGCTGTAGCTCAGGCAAGAGCCCTTCCGGACATCAGTGTTATCACGTATGCTATCCTCGAGTGATCCGAGGGAAATGAAGAGGGCTGAATATCAAAGAGGAGAGAACACTGGGAGAGAAACCCCCGGCAGGATCCGGGATCTCCAGCGTAGCAGTCTGGAGGAGGTAACCGGGGTTCTTGGGAAGCTGGGGTAGATTGGGGAGAAACGCCGCTGGTATTGGGGTAACTGACAGTCTGAGGGGTTACTGTAGTGGCGGGCTGCCTCACAGACAATCCGCAGAATTGCTTCAACAATGTGTTTAAGGCACAGTCCTGGTAATCCCCCCAAGGTCTGGAATCCTTCCAGAAGACCTTGAAGTAACTCCTTGTGTCTTCCAATGGTGGCTCCCTGGGAGGAGACGGCGTTGCGGAGCTGGTCCGAATCTGCTGGGTCAGTCATGGCCAGTTCATAATATCATGACTCAGGATACGACTCAGATGCAYACACGGGAGCAGATAGTACAGTTCTCAGATGATTTCTTAGAAACACGGTGCAGGCCAAGGGCAGGTCGAGGGCAGGCAGAGGTTTGTGATCAGGTCAGAGTCAGGCAAGTACAGGATGGCAGGCAGTCTCAGGGTCAGGGCAGGCAGAATGGTCAGAACCGGGAAGATCTAGGAAACAGAACTAGAGAAACAGGAAGGCGGAAAAGAACGCTGGTAAAACCTGACAAGATGAACTGGCAATGGAGAAACAGAGAACACAGGTATAAATACACAGAGGATAATGGGAAGATGGGCGACACCTGGAGGGGGGTGGAGACAGGCACAAAAACAAGTGAAACAGATCAAGGTATGACACTCGACGACACTTTTTTTTCCACCTTGGATGGAAGGACGGAGGAGAGAATGAAAGGAAGGAGTAGAGAAGTTATCCAGCCTGCTGACTAAGAAATGTAAATAGACAGCAAAACACAGGCTAGGCTCTCTCTTTTTCTATCTCTCTCTCCGTATGTCAGCCTGACTGGCAGATTGCTGAGGGGCAACATAGTCAATGTACTTACTGATTCATCTCTGTCTTTACAGTTCCTGAAACATGTCAATGACCTGGCCACCCACTCAATTACCAGTGTCCTATTATGCCCCATCCCAGGGAAAGGAGAGAGCAGTACCACCCCTCCTTAAATCCATAGTCATTGACAGTGTGTTTTGTGTGCAAAATGTTTTTTTTTCTGTTTGATACTCTGATTTTCAATGTGTATTTATTCCTTCTAACCAGCTTTTTATGAGCTAGGTTTGTACTAGCTATGCTGATGATCAATAATGTTTTTTCTCTGCATCAGGTCTCAGTGAGACTGGATTCCCCAAGAGACATGCTATTGAGCTGCCCATGATTGCCTGATCTTACAATTAGAAAAAAAGATGCGATGTAGAATCTAAAAGGGTTTGTCTTGGAAATGTACCACTAAGGACTCAAATTCAAGGTAAATAAGCAATCTTTATTATTAGAGAGGTTCACAAACTCAATACAAGCTTGATGAAAACTCTGAAAAGGGCGTTCCCTTCCAGTCCTTATATACCACTACACAAACAAGTCATATAAGCATGATTTATATTATTATTATTAACGTTGGTTCCTGCATGTGACTTACTGATACCTCACAAGGCCTCTTCTCTCAAAGCTGAGACCTTGTATCGCTTATTTAGTCCCAGAACAATATTCTGTGCGTTCTGCCAAATTGCTTATCAGTGATATGGTGGAATCCTCCCCATGTACAATCTATCAGTCACTCACATGAACCCAACCAAGTTGGTTATTAGAAAAGAAGCATTGTGCTAAACATATGATCTGATACACACAGAGAACATTTCCATCACAGGTTCATCTGCTGTCCCTATAGGAGAACCCCTTGAAGAACCCTTTTTGGTTCCATGTAAAACTATTTTGGGTTCCATGTAGAACCCTTTCCACAGAGGGTTCTACCTGGAATCAAAAAACATTATACCTGAAACCAAAAAAAACGGTTCTACTGTGGGGACAGCCGCAGAACCCTTTCAGAACGCTTTTTCTAAGAGTGTAGTGTAAGTAGATCTAATTGAAATAGCACCGCTTCTAATGATGTAAGTTTGTAAAGCAAATAAATTATATTTTAACTCACCTTTTTTCCCAGGTGCAAAATCCATGCAACAGACACCTCCCTTGGTGAGTCATATAACATTTCTCCCATTTCTCTCTTGCTCATTCCCTTTGTCACTCTCAAACATGCACAGTTGCAGAGAACAGCAAGAGATTAGACAGTTACACAAACTTCTAACAATGTTTGTTTCAGGAATGATATGACAGACACATAACTTTTGAAAACTATCATTATTGCATCTGTACACAAACATTTTTACATTTACCTTTATTTTTTTATTATTTGTCCCATTCTTTCTAATGCATGTCATGTCTGCGGGTGAATTATGAAATAATTACTGTATGCAGAAATGCAAAACATTTTGATGTAGATTTGTTTTTGCCATTGCGTATTTTGAATGTAAGAATATGRTGCAGATTTAAACTTTAGAGCTGCAATAGTTTTGGGAGACCCAACCAAATTCACATAGAAATATAGTTATAGATATGTCATTCTCATTGAAAGCAAGTCTAAGAAACAGTAAACATGTTCTGTSTGRGTKATTTCTATGCTTCCCGTTTTTAAGTTTTGTTTTTGCATCTTTTACTTTCGGTTTTGTACACCAGCTTCAAACAGCTSAAATACAATATTTTTGGTTATTGAAAATATATTTCAATATGGTTTAGATGGTACAATGATGATCTACACTATAAAAGCTTGTTTTGTCACATAACCTGAAATTAGGCAAACTGTTAGAATTTTAGCAACCAGGAAATSGCGGAGTGATTTCTGCATATTGCACCTTTAATTGGCTACTATTGAAGCAAATAGAAAGGCAATGAACAATGTTTTCAATATATAACTTTATCGTCTGCAATACATTTTACAGTAGGTAATGCGCTGTGGTCAGGTGGTCATTACCAGGTTATGATGAGGTCTTAACTATGACCAGCAGACTACATAATAAAGRACATAATAGAGTGMTCAGAATTATGACCAGCTGATCAGATAGGACCCACTATTCTGGTCAGTAAAGAAGTTCATTTTTTTAACCAGTTTGCGACCAGAATGAGACTTTATAAAATAGGTCATACTGAGGTCTTTTCAAACAGGTTTTGCCCACTGGGAGTAGTCTGACTTACAAATTTACCAGGGCAAGGACTTGCCGATGTCAAGCTTTTTCCAAAAGRGTAATCTCTGATGAAGCAAGKTAAATGACACGTTGTTTGCTTAGCTAACTATCTTTTTGCCAAATGGATCTGGCTACCCACACATTTCTGAAAATACATGATCYATTGATTTTTACTGATCTCGAAAAGCATGCAGTGACTTGCTGTATAGATATGATGATAYAGCTAAATGTGGAATAATCGGAAATGTGTAGTTCTGACTATGCACTTCAAATCAGTGATAATAAAACCAAAGGTGTATAACGTTTATTTAATAATGCCTTGAAAGCGGCACATAGTTGTCAATGGTTTAGCGGAGTTGGGGGTCTCCTTGCACCCCCATCTAACACTACTGTGTAGTTTTATTGATAACGACCTATTCTATTTGGCTGTCTAACCACACACTGACATGCACAYCTCTCTGCGTGAGGTTCTGTCATCAAGTCTCCATTGGGTGATTAAGTTCCTTCCATCTATGTAATGTATTGGAGATTATGGACAGGTACAGTCAGGCGGCAGGAGGGGTGGAATGCATGACACTCCATCCTGGATATGACAGAGTTTGCCTCAACCAATGACAAACCATCTCTCCTGTCCTCCATCTGTAGAAAAACAAGGTAGAGTTCATACACACAGCACTGATTGCATTATTAATGGCTGTTAGGTGAATTTCAGGACAGACAAGTGATAGTATTTTGAGCTATGACCATATCAAATGTGACCAACCTGAAGTGGGACTGGTGCCTGGCCACATACTATCAGCATTTTGTCTGGTGCTCCTGATATGGTAGAGGATTCCCACGACACTGCTGAACAACAAATCCACCAGGTATTTTAAGTATCCTGAGAATAAAATAAAATATTATCACTCAATAAACATATAGCAATTAACATTACTTTTCTCTAGTTTGTAAGTAATTATACTAATAGAGTAACTGTAAGTACAGAATAGATTCAGGCTGARGCCATTACRATTGCCGCATTCAAAACAACTGGGAACTCCGGCAGTGATTTCTTTTTTAAACAGTCATCCAACTCAGAATTCCACGTCAGACTTTCCGACCTGAAGATCACTGACGTCATGATTTGAACTTGTTTTTTTCCCGAGTTTCCAGTTGTCTTGATTGCACCATATGCAACCATCTGTATAACGTTACGTTGCTGAATTCTTGCTGACACGTATTTGTAGCATGTTAGCTAAAAAGATTGGTACTCAGGCTAGACAAGTACCATCCTTCATTTATTTTTGCCTTAGAAAATACATTAATGCTAGCTAGCTAATGCTAATTATCCATGCCCTTGATCATGACTCCAATTCCATTGCAGTAAAGGCAGGGACTGAGTTATCTAGAGCAAGTGCTAACCCAAAAAAACATGCCTGTTCTTATAAACGTAGCTAGCTAAATAACATGCAAATCCAGGTTAGTTATCAATATCATCTTCTGAGTAGAAATTAATTAATTACCTCGCTAACGTTAACGATCTTCTTAGCTATCAAGTTCGAGTTGAGACATTATCGATAGCAAGCTAGCTAACYCAACATCARATCAAACCTTATCATCAGATGCAATGCTAGCTTTGCAAATCTTCCTCTCTATGACATTACATCACATTAGACATTAGGGAGAGGCTATGTATTRAGTCAGTTACATCACAGTATCATAGCTAGCTAGCCAGCTACATCAACTTTTTTTTACCAGAGAAGTTGGGTTCAAGGAGGCAGTTCCACTTTAAAACAAAATGATGCGCCTATGTATCAGTATRCATTGTATTGTTAGTGCTTGCTAGAGCATTGTGAACTGCCGTAGCGCAGTGGTCTAAGCTGTGTGCTCCTGCCTCAATCTTCTTGCCCAGTGCTGGGTGATACAGTGACCATCCTAAGCCCTAAGTTAACTGCATTTTTATAAACGTTAGGCTGATCATTTACACATTAAAGAAAAGTTTCTCAGCTCAAAGAAATAGTCTTTGGGTAGGCTCAAATGCATAAACATCTTGACCGCTTTAGAAATGAAATATTAAAATCACACATTGCAGGCTTTCAATCCACACCAAAGACCAGCACTATATTGGCAAATGATACATAGCCTAACTATAAAACAAGGACGAGCATCCACACTGGAGCAACGTTTAACGTTCTATGGTAGACCTACAGTACATCTGTCAATCAATTGATGGTCAAAATCAGCTCATCAACTCAGCCAGGGAAACACAGTAGCCTATTGGTTTTCATGTAGGCCTATGGATAGGCTAACGGGTAGCCTACAGAATGTCGTTTATTGGAATATAATCAAACAACAAGGGGCCTATTGCAAACATCAATGGCATTAGATTATCACCAGCTGATGTCTTGTTAAACCATCAATACCTGCTAAATTCACCTGCACAGCTGATTTCAATTGCAACCATTATTGGTCACCTCATTACCGGTCCCTAAAAGATTATGTCAATGTTACCTTAGTCCTGCTTGCAACCAAAGTCTTTTTAGATATGTTCGCCCTCTTGTTGGTATTGTAATCGAAACAACTTAGTCCTTTTTGAACAGACTAACAGTGATTTATCTATTTGGCTCCCGAGTGGCGCAGTGGTCTAAGGCACTGCATCTCTGTGCTAGGTTATCACTGCAGACCCTGGTTTGATTCAATGCGTTATCATAACCAGCCGTGATTGGGAGTCCCATAGGGRYGGGCACAATTGGCCCAGTGTCGTCTGGGTTAGGGTTTGGCTGGGGTAGGCCGTCATTGTAAATAAGAATTTGTTCTTAATTAACTAACTTGCCTAGTTAAACAAAKGGTTAAATCAAAAATAAAATAAGCCWTCCGTACAATAGAAATAAAGTATTTCGTCAGGCAAATCTACAGTYGCAATTTACCCAACACGTTGTATCAATGGAAACACATGTTGGTGTAGCCTATTGTTATTATTCTATTTGTTTCCTATTTATGTTATCCAAAAGTGTCTGGTATGCTCATTTCCTATCGATATAAGGGGTAAAAGATCCTTGGAATGTCCATATTTGAAATGTGTAAATAAATCAAGTAAATCGGGGGGGAGTGAGTTCTTTGTGCCAGTGTGGGACAGAATTGAACCCACGCCAAAATGGTAGACATATAGAGTATGTGCACACTGAAAGCAGAGGCACTAACCACTAAACCACCCCAGGRCACAATTGAACTCAATTTTGACCTTTGCAGACAGTATGTCGAATTCAGTCTTTTACGATTATCACGTCACACTGTGTGATGTTACCAAATTAAAATATTGATATCAACCTGGCCAGATTGTACGGTTTGCATCAGTTCTGTTGTCACATTCTGCGATTGGCTTGCGAGGCTACATCAGCCAACGTAGGCAACGTCAACTGCAGCGTTGTATTTGATCTGTTCATGTGCCAGCACCAAGCAGCGCAAGCTTCATTCTATGCTTATGTGAAGTGAATTCGTCAAAACCGAAAGTATACATCTTAGAAATAGTTTTCACATACAAACTTTGTATATRCGAACTCAGAATTAAATAGGCTTCCCCAAAATGGTTGGCGATTTTGTGCATTTATCAAAATCTTATCAGGTAGCCTGATATCAGATTTGCCATGTAATCAAGATTCTTCCACGGCATGTAGGTTAAATGTTTAAATCGAACTATTGGTCAGTCACCAGGATCTGCTCGTAACACAAGCCACACTACACTATAAAGGCAAAAAAAAATCTGACACTGCTAGAACTTTGACTGAGACTACGAATGCACGTAGTGGTATTTAAATCGGCAGACCTAGACCCTGGCACACTGAACGAGCCAAGACGTCCGACAATAGTTTACGACCTAAAAAATTGCACACTGCGTGGACATTTTGTCTTAGTGTTGTTTTAGTGTTAAAGAAAATGTGCATTATCTCTTGATCAAAATGTCTGCCCACATCGCTGTGAACGTCTCACAGCGCTCTAGCTTGGCTTTCTGAGCTGGTTAGTGTCACGTTCCTGACCTTATTTCCTTTGTTTAGTCTTGTTTAGTTGGTCAGGACGTGAGCTGGGTGGGCATTCTATGTTATGTGTTTCTATGTTTGGTTTAGGGTTGTCAACTAGCCTGATATGGTTCTCAATCAGGGGCAGGTGTTTTACGTTTCCTCTGATTGGGAACCATATTAAGGTAGACTGTTTCTCACTGTTTGTTTGTGGGTGATTGTTGCTGTGTCTGTGTTTGTTCGCCACACGGTACTGMTTCGTTCGTTCGTTCGTTCCTGTTCGTGCGTTCATGTTTTATGTTCTCAAGTTCAGGTCTGTTCACGTCGTTTTGTTATTTTGTTTTGTACTGTTTAGTTGAATAATCATTAAAAGTCAACATCATGAACATTCACCACGCTGCGCCTTGGTCCTCCTCTCTTCCACATAAAGACGAGCGTTACAGTTAGGAACGTGCCTTTTATCTCATATTAATCTTGTCTGTCTTTAACAAACAGAACATGTTTAAAAAAAWYTMTTATCTATGAATTATTTTAGATAACTGGCTATAAATCAATCTCTGAATGTGCTATAGCAATGAAACCACTCTCTCCTGCTGAGCTACGATGTAAGGATTGTTAGTGGCTGTGACATAAGGTTCAGCCAGGAGTTAATGGACAGTTGGAAGAGTGAATTAAATGGTAGGAGGGACATCCCAGCGTCAATTGGTGTCAGATTTCACATTCTGCTTCACACAATCTCCTGTGTCCYTGAGAATCAGGGCTACTGCTCAAGCCAAGCCTTTTCGATCTATGGTGAAAACCGATCGATTCATAATCAAAAACGTCGGTCAGAACCGGTATCAGAACCACGCAGTTCCCCAAAACAGGGGACTTTACAGCTAAGAGGCCAATTTCAGTRCATCAATGGCTTTCTGCAGGGCAATAAAGGCAGATRGAAGCTCTGACAGAGACTGGTTAGCTGTGGGGGCAATAGCATACACCACAGTGTACTCTAAATACAGGAGAAAGTAAAACATTTTGTTAACACTTTATTTGGATAGTCCATCTGTAAATGTTCAACAGACTATATGCAGAGTATCAGTAACATTTCAACTAACTATATACTAACCTTAACCCTAGCTCTAACCCTTATTCTCAATCTAACCCTAACCATAGTTTGTTGATAATATGACCATCTGTAGAGCATCTACAAATGAAAAATCTAGGCTATCTAAATAAAGTGTGACCATAATTTTTTTTTTTTTACAGATTAACCAATATTGCAAATAGTGTCAAGAACCGGACCAAAAATCAATCCATGTGGGACACACTTTGTCAAGAATTTAACATGCACCATCAGTAAATACACACTGTTTTCTGTCCTTTAAATCATTTTCAAACCGGCTACATTGGCCCAGGCCAATTGATGAAGGCCTCTGAATAAGTAATGAGTGATCCACAGTGTCGAAGGCTTGGACTGGTAAGATGAGTAACTCACACTTCTCTCTCTTATGTCCTGGAACAGATGGACTATGTGCCGCCCTCCGCATAGTAAGATAGGTTAATCTTATGCCAGCATGTCCCAGTTTTTAATCAAAGTTTGACCTTGTAATACAGTGCCTTCAGAACGTATTCACACCCCTTGACTTTGCTAACATTTTGTTGTGTTACATCCTGAATTTGACATTTTTTGACTTTGTGTCACTAGCCTACAGACAATACCCCATAATGTCAAAGTGAAATATTTTTTTTCAGAAATTTTAACAAATTAACAAAATATGAAAAGCTGAAATGTCTTGAGTCAATAAGTATTCAACCCTTTGTTATGGCCAGCCTAAATAAGTTCAGGGCAAAAAATGTGCTTAACAATTCACATAATAAGTTCCKCGGACTCACTCTGTGTGCTATAATAGTGTTTAACATGATTTTTGGATGACTACCTCATCTCTGTACCCCATGCATACAGTTATCTGTAAGGTCCATCAGTCGAGTTTAGAATTTCAAACACAGATTCAACCTCAAAGGCCAGGGAAGCTTTCCAATGCCTCGCAAAGAAGGGCACCTATTGGTAGATGAAATAAAAATAAAATAAGACATTGAATATCCCTTTGAGCATGGTGAAGTTATTAATTACACTTTGGATAGTGCTGGAGAGGAAACCGCTCAGGGATTTCACCATGAGGCCAATGGTGAATTTAAAACAGTTACAGAGTTTAATGGCTGTGATAAGAGAAAACTGAGGATGGATCAACAACAATGTAGTCATTKCACTAGCCTAATTGACAGAGTGAAAAGAAAGAAACCTGTACAGAATAAAGTATTGCAAAACATGCATCCTGTTTGGAACTAGTCAATAAAGTAATACTGCAAAAAATGTGGCAAAGCAATTAACTTTTTGTCCTGAATACAAAGTGTTATACTTGGGGCAAATCCAATACAACACATTACTGAGTATCATTCTGCATATTTTTAAGTATAGGAGTGGCTGCATCATGTTATGGGTATGCTTGTAATCGTTAGGGACTGTAGAGTTTTTCAGGACAAAAAATAAACGGAATGGAGCTAAGCACAGGATTAATTCACCTTTCAGCAGGACAATAACCTAAAACACATATTAGTTGCTTACTAAGATGACATTGAATGTTCCTAAGTGGCCTACTTAGAGTTTTGACTTAAATGGAAATCTATGGCAAGACTTGAAAATGGCTGTAGCATTCATCAAGAAGAAGAATTTGAAAAATGTTCACTTTGTCATTATGGGGTGGTGTGTTGATGGGTGATTTTTTTCTTCTATTTAATCAATTTTGAATACAGGCTGTAACACAACACAATGTGGAATAAGTCAAGGGGTATAAATACTTTCTGAAGGCACTTGTCAGATCTCCCCAAGGAGATGTGGGTGTGGAGTCAGGCGCAGGAGAAACAAGTTCCGATGGAAAAGGGCGTTTTATTAAACCAGCTCAAAAATAACAGGAAACCGGACTACAGCAGTAGCCACAAAACCCCACTCAGACACAGTCCAGGGAAAAACCACCTGTTAAACATGAACTAAAGAAAACGCAACCCAAACTAACTGACAGTCAAACGAAAACAATCCCGCACAGAAACCCAAAGGAAATGTCGAGATAAATARCCCCCCTAATTAACCAAAATGAAACCAGGTGAAACACAAAACAGACATAACCAAAAGAAAAAGGATCGGTGGCAGCTAGTAGACCGGCGACGACGACCGCCGAGTGCCGCCCGAACAGGGAGAGGAGCCACCTTCGGTGGAAGTCGTGATGGAAGAAAATCTCAATATTAAATGAGTCCCACATGGGAGACGTTGTCTGTAACCTCCAATAACCCTCTAATAGCTGTCCTCTCATGCTGCAATGCATTGTGGATAACACCCATGTTTCCTTGAGCTGATACAGTAGTGGTAACTTCAGAGAAGACAAGTGAGTCAATTGTGACTCAACCTTGCAGTAATCGATGAGTAAGCTATTGAGTGAGGTACCAATGCTGATGTKATCTCTTCAGATTCAGCACAGTTTGCAAAACACAGACCCCCCTCACTGTAGCCAAGCAGGTGTCGGTATCAGCAAGTCTTACTGTAATTGAATACAGAGATAGCCTATTGGGGAGTGAATGTATCTGTAGCCTGGTGTAATTTTTTAAATGTATTTTAAATTGCCAAATAAAATCAAAAAAGCTACYGGTATGTTTCAGGACTTGGATTGTGATGACCTTAAGAGACCTGCATTGTGTTACAAAATTACAGTGAATTGCCTGTTTATACAGTTGTTAAAGTAAAATACACTTATTTTAGAGTGGCTCAGTTCACATGAAGCTTACAGTGTGGTTTGGTCTTGAAACCAGTGTTTTCCTGTTAAAGAGAACTACAGTTCTAGTGGCAACCCTTAATTTTATATAACACAATATTATTTCCCCAATACTTTTCTGTGTGCCCTCAACAACTCTGGAACAATTGAATGGCACCGGAGGAGATGGCTGCCGTTTATTATTTATTTTGTACATAATGATTCTGCCACTGTCTCATAATCGAAAAGAGCTTCTGGATATCAGGGCAGCGATTACTAACCTCGTAGATTTTTGTTTAACGAGTCGGACGTGAAGGATTTACTTCAGACACCCGACAAGGCGACAAGGAGAAAGAGATGGAAATATCGGGGACGCAGGTCGGGGTGCCTTGTAAGGATCCGACGGCGAGTGGGTAATCTGCCTCTACCATCAGTCCTGTTAGCCAATGTACAATTATTGGATAAGAAAACAGACAAGCTACGATCACAAATATCCTACCAACGGGATATTAAAAACTGTAATATCTTATGTTTCACTGAGTCGTGGCTGAACAATGAAATGGATAAAATACAGCTGGCAGAGTTTACGCTACATCAGCAAGATAGAACAGCTGCCTCCGGTAAACAAGGTGTGGCGGTCTGTATATATTTGTAAACATCAGSTGGTGCACGAAATCTAATATTTAGGAAATCTCAAGGTTTTGCTCGCCTGAGGTGGAGTATCCCATGATAAGCTGTAGATCACACTATTTACCAAGAGAGTTTTCATCTACAGTTGAATTCGGAAGTTTACATACACTTCGGTTGGAGTCATTAAAACTCTTTTTTCAACCACGCCACAAATTTCTTGTTAACAAACTATAGTTTTGGCAAGTTGGTTAGGACATCTACTTTGTGCATGAGACAAGTAATTTTTCCAATAATTGTGTACAGACAGATTATTTCACCTATAATTATCTGTATCACAATTCCAGTGGGTCAGAAGTTTACATACACTAAGTTGACTGTGCCTTTAAACAGCTTGGAAAATTCCAGAAAATGATGTCATGGCTTTAGAAGCTTCTGATAGGCTAATTGACATCATTTGAGTGAATTGGAGGTGTACCTGTGGATGTATTTCAAGGCCTACCTTCAAACTCAGTGCGTCTTTGCTTGACATCATGAGACAATCAAAAGAAATCAGCCAAGACCTCAGAAAAAAAATTGTAGACCTCCACAAGTCTGGTTCATCCTTGGGAGCAATTTCCAAATGCCTGAAGGTACCACGTTCATCTGTACAAACAATAGTATGCAAGTATAAACACCATGGGACCACACAGCCGTCATACCGCTCAGGAAGGAGTCGTGTTCTGTCTCCTAGAGATGAACGTACTTTGGTGCGAAAAGTGCAAATCAATCCCAGAACAACAGCAAAGGACCTTGTGAAGATACTGTAGGAAACAGGTACAAAAGTYGCTATATTCACAGTAAAATAAGTCCTATATCGACATAACCTGAAAGGTCGCTCAGCAAGGAAGAAGCCACTGCTCAAAAACCGCCATGAAAAGCCAGACTACGGTTTGTCCTCTGGTCTGATGAAACAAAAATATAAATGTTTGGCCATAATGACCATTGTTATGTTTGGAGGAAAAAGGGGGAAGCTTGCAAGCCGAAGAACACCWWCCCAACCGTGAAGCACGGGGGTGGCAGCATCATGCTGTGGGGGTGCTTTGCTGCCGGAGGGACTGGTGCACTTCACAAAATAGATGGCATCATGAGGACGGGAAAATTATGTGGATATATGGAAGCAACATCTCAAGACATCAGTCAGGGAGTTAAAGCTTGGTTACAAATGGGTCTTCCAAATGAACAATGACCCCAAGAATACTTCCAAAGTTGTGGCAAAATGGATTAAGTACAACAAAGTCAAGGTATTGGAGTGGCCATCACAAAGCCCTCACCTCAATCCTATAGAAAATCTGTGGGTAGAACTGAAAAAGCGTGTGCGAGCAAGGAGGCCTACAAACCTGACTCAGTTACACCTATTCTGTCAAGAGGAATGGGCCAAAATTCACCCAACTTATTGTGGGGATCTTGTGGAAGMCTCCCCAAAACGTTTGACCCAAGTTAAACAATTTAAAGGCAATGCTACCAAATACTAATTGAGTGTATGTAAACTTCTGGCCCATTGGGAATGGGATGAAAGAAATACAAACTGAAATAAATCATGCTCTCTACAATTATTTTGACATTTCACGTTCTTAAAATAAGTGGTGATCCTAACTGACCTAAAACAGGGATTTTTTACTGGAATTAAATGTCAGGAATTGTGAGAAACTGAGTTTAAATGTAGTTGGCTAAGGTGTATGTAAACCTCCGACTTCAACTGTATATTTTTCGTTGCTGTCTATTTACCACCACAAAGTCCATAAGCAAACAGGAAACAGGAAACGGGGACTTTAATGCAGGAAAACTTAAATCCAGTTGACCTAATTTCTACCAGCATGTTAAATGTGCAACCAGAGGAAAAACACTCTAGACCACCTTTACTCCACACACAGAGACACGTACAAAGCTCTCCCTCTAACTGCATTTGGCAAATCTGACCATAATTATATCCTCCTGATTCCTGCTTACAAGCAAAAACTAAAGCAGGAAGCACCAGTGACTCAGTCAGATGACGCAGATGCTAAGCTACAGGACTGTTTTGCTAGCACAGACTGTAATATGTTTCGGTATTCTTCCAATGGCATTGAGGAGTACACCACATCAGTCACTGGCTTCATCAAAAAGTGCATCGATGTCATAGTCCCCACAGTGACCGGACATACATACCCCAACCAGAAGCCATTGATTACAGGCAACATCAGCACTGAGATAAAAGGTAGAGTTGCCGCTTTCAAGGACAGGGACTCTAACCTGGACGCTAATACAAAATCCCGCTATGCCCTCAGACAAACCATCAAACAGGCAAAGCCTCAAAACAGGACTAAGATTGAATCGTACTACACTGGCTCCGACGCTCATCGGATGTGGCAGGGCTTGCAAACTATTACAGATTACAAAAGGAAGCACAGTCGCGAGCTGCCCAGTGACACGAGCCTACCAGAGGAGCTAAATTACTTTTATGTTCGCGTCGAGGAAACAAACACTGAATCATGCATGAGAACATCAAATGCTCTGGACAACTGTGTGATCACGTAGACAGATTACAAGGACGTGTACTCCGAGCATGCGCTGACCAACTGCCAAATGTCTTCACTGACATTTTCAACCTGTCCCTGAATCTGCAATACCTACATGTTTCAAGCAGACCACCATAGTCCCTGTGCCCAAGAACACTAAGGTAACCTGCCTAAATGACTACCGACCCGTAGCACTCACATCTGTAGCCATGAAGTGCTTTGAAGGGCTGGTCATGGCTCACCTCAACACCATTATCCCAGAAACCCTAGACGCAATCCATTTTGCATACCCCCCCAAACAGATCCACAGATGGTGCAATCTCAAACGCACTCCACACTGCCCTTTCCCACCTGGACAAAAGGAACACCTACGTGAGAATGCTATTCATTGACTACAGCTCAGTGTTCAACACCATAGTGCCCTCAAAGCTATTCACTAAGCTAAGGACCCTGGGTCTAAACACCTCCCTCTGCAACTGGATCCTGGACTTCCTGACGGGCCACCCCCWGTTTGTAAGGGTAGGTAACAACACATCGGCCACGCCGATCCTCAATACTGGGGCCCCTCAGGGGTGCATGCTCTGTCCCTTCCTGTACTCCCTCCCTGTTCACCCATGACTGKGTGGCCAGGCATGACTCCAACACCATAATTTAGTTTGCCGACGACACAACGGTGATAATCCTGATCACCGACAATGATGAGACAGCCTATAGGGAGGAGGTCAGAGACCTGGCCGTGTGCTGCCAGGATAACAACCTCTCCCTCAACGTGATCAAAACAAAGGAGATGGTTGTGGACTACAAGAAAAGGAGGACAGAGCACGCCCCCATTCTCATCGACGGGGCTGTAGTGGAGCATGTTGAGAGCTTCAGGTTCCTTGGTGTCCACATCACCAACAAACTATGACGGTCCAAAAACACCAAGACAGTCTTGAAAAGGGCACGACCAAACCTATTTCCCCTCAGGAGATTTGGCATGATCCTCAAACCTTTCTTCAGCTGCACCATCGAGAGCATCCTGACTGGTTGCATCACTGCCTGGTATGGCAACTGCTCAGCCTCTGACCGCAAAGCACTACAGAGGGTAGTGCGTACGGCCCAGTACATCACTGAGGCCAAGCTTCCTGCCATCCAAGACCTCTATACCAGGAGGTGTCAGAGGAAGGCCCTAAAAATTGTCAAAGACCCCAGCCACCCCAGTCATAGACTGTTCTCTCTGCTACCGCATGGCAAACTGTACCGGAGCGCCAAGTCTAGGACCAAAAAGCTTCTCAACAGCTTTTACCCCCTCGCCATAAGACTCCTGAACAGATAATTAAATGGCTACCTGTACTATTTTCATTGTGTCTCAACAGTCCCTATTMTATGCTACTGCTACTCTCTGTTTATCATCTATGCATAGTCACTTTAACTATACATTCATGTACATATTACCTCAATTAGTCCGACTAACCGGTGCTCCCACACATTGACTCTGTACCGGTACCCCCTGTATATAGCCTCGCTACTGTTATTTTCACTGTCATTTGACTGTTTTTTAATTTCTTTACTTTTAGTTTAGTTTAGTTTATTAATTCGACCATTTAAAAAAAACAAGCACACATAAAACTTAAAAGCCATACATGTACATGAATAAAATCATTGAGGATAACACACAATAAAGTCTGGGACTTATTTCCATTGTGGTCCTCTTATCTATCTATTGTTTACCTAATACCTATGTTTTACTTAAAAATTGCAGTGTTGGTTAGGGCTTGTAAGTAAGCATTACACTGTAAGGTTGTATCCGTTGTATCTGTTGTATCCGGCGCACGTGACAAATACAATTTGATTTGATTTGATTGGTCTTCCTTCTCACTAGTTCTGTTAATAATCATAACTAGTTGCATGTTTCATTATTTACCCCTTCCCTTCTTCCTGTCACTGTTTTTAACCTGAATATTGAGTTCCTGATGTCATCCCTCTCTTCTCTYTCTCATTGCACAGAGGGAATCTTCTCTTCCCATCTTCTCTTTCTTCCTTCTGGAGTAGACAGAAAAGAGATATCAAGCTGACAAATGTTGTATTTCTTTTAATGCAAAGCTATTTAGTTCTGGTGGGCAGGGCAGTGTCCTAATGGCCCCCGGATAGGATAGGATATCATGTGGCCGGCTCTGGAGGATCACAGGAGTACCTCATGAAGCTGGTTGAGATAAATCCAAGAGTGTGCAAAGCTGTCATCAKGGCAAAGGGTGGCTACTTTGAAGAATCTAAAATATTATTCGATTTTTTAACACTTTTTTGGTTACTACATGATTCCATGTGTTATTTCAAAGTTTTGATATCTTCACTATTATTCTACATTGTAGAAAATACAAAAAAAAAAAAWYWTTGAATGAGTAGGTGTGTGTCCAAACTTTTGACTGGTACTGTATATCCTTTATCAATAAAACATGTTTATATAATACAGTATGATGTGGTCAAGGAGCACCAACGTCTCATCATTCAAAATTGAAAATATGGAGCCAGTAGCCAAAGTGAAAATCAATAAAAACATGATAACAGAAAAGGAAAAATAGTACATTCAGTACCGTAGTATGATATGGTCAAGGAGCAGCTACCCTCCCACCACACAAATCTGAAATTGTGGAGCCAGTAGCCTGAGTACAAGTCAATAAAGACATGAAAATCTAAAGTACACACAGTACAGTATTATATGACCCCATCCCATCATCCTAATAAATGTGGAGCACGTGCATGTCAAGAAAAATGAAAATGCTAATGTCCATCCAGTACACTATCCTATATGATACGGTCAAGTAGCATTGACTCTACCTTCATCCAATACTGAAATTACATAGACAGATGGTCTTCCCCCAGGACACAGCCTCAGAGGGGATGTGCATTGGGAAAAATTGCTAATATTAGACATATTAGAGCATCTCTCAAGGTACTTCCACTGGCAGATGGCCAAGGCATCTCTGACTCACTACACGAGAGGGGAGCAATGGTGCGCACGCACACACACACACACACACACACACACACACACACACACGTGATGGTACAAAGCCTGGCAACTGATTCTGATGCAGTCACAGCATAATGGAACAGTCCATAAAACCTTGGAGGGAGATGAGGTCCAAGATGAGAGGAATGTCAATGGCACATGTAAAATAAGAATATTTTTGGTCCATAATGTTTTAATGGACAAACACAATTATAGTAAATTCGGCCTTTTAATTCAACAAAATATTGACAGTGCAAAATAATTGTTGGTTGAGTCAACAGGCTGAGTCAGAGATGGCAATATTATTTTATCATTAGTCCTTCGATATTTACCATGTTAATCAACCATCCCATTTCCAAATTGATAAAGCACTTTGGCTAGAGTGAATATAGTCATCAAAATATCATATTGTCATCCTCGCTAGCTGATCCCCAGAAGAAATCTAAGATAATTCATTACAGATTTATTGAGTTTAAATTTTACATCTTACTCAGGTGTTTTGTGCAGTATTTCTCAAGTAAAAAAATATGCGGCGTGTTGTCTTCTGTAAACAGTCAGAGCTGCTGAACAGGTCGGTCACACTGTCTATGCTATTGAATAGAGAGAAGTCACTACAGCTGTTCAACCCATGTTAGCGGGCAAATGGACATTGTCAAATCAAAACCCAACATTAATTTACCCGTTGTGACGCATGGACATTCCAAACTCCGTTTTAGACGACACAATTTTGACACTAGAAAAACTGTTTCTGACTCATATCGATGACACATAGGCTGTTTTAAAAGGGATTCATTGATTTTTAAAGACAGTCGCTCTTTAAAGGTTCCTCTGAGAATCCGTCAATTAACCAAAGGTGTATATATGAACAATATAACTAGAAATGGTTCCTTGAGGATCTCCAGGGTTCCTTGAGGATCTCCAGGGTTCCTTGAGGATCTCCAGGGTTCCTTGAGGATCTCCAGGGTTCCTTGTGTCACCACTCATTCTAAGAGTGTAGGAGAGAGTCAGAAACACCCTCTGAATTGTATGTCCTTCAATTTCTTCACAGTCAGCTTGCCAAATGGGTTAATGTCACTTCGAAGTCACAGCTTATGACGTGGGGGTTGACTTCTGATGTGCCTCAGTACTCATGGCTGTAAAAAAAATATGGATTTGCACCATCGGTGTGTGAATTATCACTTGCTGATGGGTAGTATTATGGAGGACATATTGAATGAAGAGGAACAGTAACCAAGTCTGTATCCCAAATAGCACCCTTCTCCCTATGTAGTGCACTATGTTTGACCAGAGCCCTGTGGGCCCTGATCTAAAGTAGTGCACTATATAGGGAGTATGATTCCATTTTGGACACACACTCAGTCACCCAAGTCACTGGAGAAGAATCTAAAAGCAGTGTGCCATCTGCCATGGTTAGGTCGGTTTGTGATCAGTCATAAAAAACACTGAAGGAAATAGATGACGGCGACAACGATATTGTCCTGCTGCCAGTGATAACATTCATTTGTCAAGCTAAGCGAGCAGGGGAACATACACCAAAATAGGCTGACCTTTTCCAGGTAATATGAAAACGTAATTAGTCCATAATAATGTGATAGTAACATGGCGCCAAATGGTCTTCCACCTTCTATTACGAGTCTATTTAAATACAACAGTAATGTTGATTGTGACATTTCACAAAATGTAATGTCAAATATATATATAATATTTCAGCACAATGCCTTCCCTTTTCAGTAAAATGTTTTTTTTGAACAAACATAGCTCTTTATGACAGCACAGAGTATAACAAGCTACCACTCAAAAGGGAAGCTTCGCCGAGCCACATTTTCTGATGTAATGAAGATGCCTTTGCTGAAGAGAATAGAGGTGGCAGTTAGAAAAAGACACTGACGCAGAAATGAATACCAACTAAAAGAAACTGACTCTCTTTGGTCTCTTTGTTGACTCTCTGTTTAATGCCCTCCTTGACTGGTCCGTGAGTTTTGGTGGACAGCCCTCTCTTGGCAGGTTTGTTGTGGTGCCATATTCTTTACATTTTTGAAGATTAATTAGCTCTCGAAACAGGACAGCGACAAAGTTGTGGAGAAGTACAGATCAGGMTTGGGTTATAAAAAAATATCAGAAACTTTGAACACCCCACGGAACATTATTAAAAGATGGAAAGGATGGAAATATGTCCTTAACAGTTTGGGTCTTGAGTGTCACCGCCTTTGAAGAGGGGAATGACCGCGGCAGCTTTCCAATCTTTAGGAATCTCAGARGAAAAGAAAGAGAGGTTGAACAGACTGGTAATAGGGGTTGCAACAATTGCGGCGGATAAATTTAGAAAGAGAGGTTCCAGATTGTCTTTGTAATCACCCAGCTGATTTGTACGGGTCCAGGTTTTGCAGCTCTTTCAGAACATCTGCTATCTGGATTTGGGTGAAGGAGAAGCTGGGGAGGCTTGGGCAAGTAGCTGTGGGGGGTGCAGAGCTGTAGGCCGAGGTTGGAGTAGCCAGGAGGAAAGCATGGCCAGCCGTAGAGAAATGCTTATTGAAATTCTCAATTATTGTGGATTTATCGGTGGTGACAGTGTTTCCTAGCCTCAGTGCAGTGGGCAGCTGGGAGGAGGTGCTCTTATTCTCCATGGACTTTACAGTGCCCCAAAACCTTTTGGAGTTAGAGCTACAAGATGCAAATTTCTGTTTGAAAAAGCTAGCATTTGCTTTCCTAGCTGACTGCGTCTATTGGTTCCTGACATCCCTGAAAAGTTGCATATCYCTGGGACTATTCGATGCTAATGCAGAACGCCACAGGATGTTTTTGTGCTGGTCGAGGGCAGTCAGGTCTGGAGTGAACCAAGGCTATATCTGTTCTTAGTTCTACATTTTTTGAAAGGGGCATGCTAATTTAAGATGGTGAGGAAATTACTTTTACAGAACGACTAGGCATCTTCTACTGACGGGATGAGGTCAATATCCTTCCAGGATACCCGGGCCAGGTCGATTAGAAAGGCCTGCTCGCAGAAGTGTTTTAGGGAGCGTTTGACAGTGATGAMGGGTGGTCATAGCGGATGCCATAGCGGATGCAGGCAATGAGGCAGTGATCGCTGAGATCCTGATTGAAAACAGCAGAGGTGTATTTGGAGGGCAAGTCGGTCAGGATAATATCTATGAGGGTGCCCATGTTTACTGATTTAGGGTTGTACCTGGTGGGTTCATTGATAATTTGTGTGAGATTGAGGGCATCTAGCTTAGATTGTAGGACTGCCGGGGTGTTAAGCATATCCCAGTTTACGTCACCTAACAGAACGAACTCTGAAGATAGATGGGGGGCAATCAATTCACATATGGTGTCCAGGGCACAGCTGGGAGCTGAGGGGGGTCTATAACAGGCGGCAACAGTGAGAGACTTATTTCTGGAGAGATACATTTTTTAAATTAGAAGCTCGAACTGTTTGTGCATAGACCTGGAATGTTTGACAGAACTTTGCATGCTATCTCTGCAGTAGATTGCAACTCCTCCCCCTTTGGCAGTTCTATCTTGACGGAAAATGTTGTAGTTGGGGATGGAAATCTCAGTATTTTTGGTGGCCTTCCTAAGCCAGGATTCAGATCAGGGTTGGCGGAGTGTGCTAAAGCAGTGAGTAAAACAAACTTAGGGAGGCTTATGATGTTAACATGCATGAAACCAAGGCTTTTATGGTTACAGAAGTCAACAAATGGGAGCGCCTGGGGACACACAGGGCCTGGGTTAATCTCTACATCACCCGAGGAACAGAGGAGGAYAAGGATGAGGGTACAGCTAAAGGCTATCAAAACTGGTCATCTAGTGCATTGGGGACAGAGAATAAAAGGAGCAGATTTCTGGGCGTGGTAGGATAGATGCAGTGAGTAATGTACAGACAGTATGGTAGGGTGCGGGTACAGTGGAGGTAAACCMAGGCATTGAGTGACAATAAGAGAGGTTGATCGAGCTGGAGCAGTTTTGCATTGAATAATGGMCCAAAATCCSAGTAGCTAGATGTGCCAAGCTTATAGAGACATACCCCAAGAGACTTGTAGCTGTAATTGCTGCAAAAGGTGCCTCTACAAAGGACTTTGGGGGTGAATAGTTTTTTTGGGGGGGTGAATAGTTTTTTCAGTTTTTTTGTCTTAATTCTTGTTTGTTTCACAATAAAAAAGATGATGCATCTTCAAAGTGGTAGGCATGTTGTYTCAATCAAATCATGAAGCCCCCCAAAAAAGCTATTTTAATTCCAGGTTGTAAGTCAACAAAATAGGAAAAATGCCAAGGGAGGTGAATACCTTCGCAAGCCACTGTACAATATCTCTGAACAGTAGTTCAGCTTCTGAACAAAGAGGAAGTTAATTAAAAGGTAGTGCCAAGAGAGGAGTCTACTGTTTCTATATGGTTTGGGAATATTTTTCAAACCACCTTGCTGTGTGGGCAGAATACATTTAGGCTCTCTATACATGTAAGTTTGACAGAGCAAAAGAGCAGTGATTTGATACACACAGTGGGACCGCTTTGCATGACAATCCTCTATCATTCCTGTAACACTACCATCACATTATCCCTYGGTCTCCTCTGTTATTTCGGGAATGAGGAGGGAGAAACAAATAGCTCACCATGTTGTATTGAAACATCAAAGTGTGTTTGATATTGTCTTGAGCAGCGGGACACCTGCAGTGATTAGTATTCATCTGCTAAGGCTGAACCATGGTGAGCCCACAGATGCATCCCAAATGACATCAGGGRCCATAATGCTCCAGTGGTGTGTTTGCATGGATGTCAATCCTTCCAGCCTGCCAGCCTTCCCCAAAAATTTTAAAGAAATGAAACAGTTTATCTTCCGTCTCTCTCTATTTAATAATTTTCCTTCAATTCGCAAAAGGAGGAATGTATCTCACTGGAGAAAGCACTCCATAGCATTGAATGCAAGGGAAGCCAGCAAGCATTTGTACTCCCTTGATCATTTTTTATATATAATATTGAAATTGAAATGGTGCTTGAATAGTGGATACAGCTCCTGTTTTCTTTGCYATTTGCGCATGCTCCGTGGTTCTAAATCAATATTTGTTTAGTGTTCCGAAAATGTCAGAAACTTTATCTTGCTTGACCATGCTGTAAGTCATGAAACTGTTACGTACAGTATTCTTCGTGGACTTCACCGGACAGAGATTGCTCTCCAGTTTTGCGATGAAACCAGTTGTGACGCATCATTCAGGGCAGGTGGGACCAAGCRCCACCTGTTTAGCAAAAAAACGAATATATTTATGTCACACCCTGATCTGTTTCACCTGTCCTTGTGCTTCTCTCCACCCTCTCCAGGTGTCACCCATCTTCCCCATTATACCCTGGGTATTTAAACCTGTGTTTCTTGTCTGTCTGTTGCCAGTTCGCCTTGTATGTTCCAAGTCAAAAAGCGTGTTTTTCCCATGCTCCTGCCTTTTCTATTCGCTTTTGCTAGTTCTCCCGGTGTTGACCCTTGTCTGTTTTCTGTACCCACCTGCCTGATCATTCCTCCCGACCGGACCTCGAGCAAGCCTGCCACACTGTACCTCCTGAACTGGTTTTGACCTTTTGCCTGTCCACGACCATTCTCTTGCCTACCCCTTTTGGATAATTAATAAATATCAAAGACGCAAACCATCTGCCTCCAGTGTCTGCATCTGGGTCTCGCCTTGTGCCCTAATAGTACGAACTGGCCATGACAGACCCAGCAGACTTGGACCAGCTCGCCACGCTGTCTCCCTGCAGGGAGCCCCCATTGGGAAGTACGAGGAGCTACTGCTGGACCTTTTGGAGGCCTTTGTTCTATGACGGAATGCCAAGACCAAGGGTTCAAGGCTATCATGGAATGAATCAGTGAGTTAGCTCATAGGCAGCCTGCCACCTCTGAGACCTCCCAACCACCCAGTAACCTCTGTACTATCAGTAGAGGTTTGTACAGCCTACCCCAGCTCCCCGAGAACCCCGTTTACCTCCTCCATAGCGATATTCTGGGGATCCTGGAACCTACCATGGTTTCTTTCTTAACCTTTCTTGTGGTAGGGGGGCAGTATTTTCACGTCCGGATGAAAAGCGTGCCCAAAGTAAACTGCCTGTTACTCAGGCCCAGAAGCTAGGATATGCCTATAATTGGTAGATCTGACCCCCTCCAGGTGTCACCCATCTTCCCCATTATCCCCTGGCGTATTATTAAAACCTGTGTTGTCTGTCTGTGCCAGTTTGTCTTATATGTTCCAAGTCAACCAGCATGCTTTCCCGTGCTCCTGCCTTTTCTATTCTCTTTTGCTAGTCCTCCCGGTTTTGACCCTTGCCTGTTTCTGGACTCTGTACCTGCCTGCCCTGACCTCGAGCCTGCCTACCTGCCTGCCTGCCTACCTGTCCATGACCATTCTCTTGCCTACCCRTTTGGGAAAAGTAAAAAATATCAAAGACTCAAACCATCTGCCTCCCATGTCTGCATCTGGGTCTCGCCTTGTGCCCTTATTATGTATATATATATATATATATATATATATATATAGTACCAGTCAAAAATGTGGACACAGCCACTCATTCAAGGGTTTTTCTTTAGTTTTATTATTTTCTACTGTACACTGTAGAATAATACTGAAGACATCAAAGCTATTAAATAACACATGGAAGTATCCCAAAAAGTGTTAAACAGATTCTTCAAAGTAGCCACCCTTTGCCTTGATGACAGCTTAACAAATTATTGGCAAAATTATTGGCATTCAGCTTCATGAGGTAGTCACCTATAATGCATTTCAATTAACAGGTGTGCATTGTTAATTTATTTGTCTTTCCTTCTTAATGAGTTTGAGCCAATCAGTTGTGTTGGGGTGGTATACAGAAGATATCATCCGGGTTAGGGGAGAGTTTGACCGGCCAGAATGTCCTTGTCTCATCGTGCTCTAGCAACTCCTTGTGGTGGGCCGAGTGACTGCAAACTGACCCGGTCGTCAGTTTGACAGTGTTTCCTCTGACACGTTGGTGCGGCTGGCTTCCAGGTTAAGTGAGCAGTGTGTCAAGAAGCAGTGTGGCTCTTGACATTCGCCGTGTCTCCGTAGGGTAGTTGCAGTGATGAGACAAGATCGTAACTACCAATTGGATATCACGAAAAAGGGGGTAATGCAATGGGCCAGAAAAGTTTGAATACATTGGCAATGCTGTCAATCCAGCATGACTTCTGCAGCATTCAAAACAGCTGGAAACTCGGAACTGGGAAATCTCTGTCTTCAGTGAGTTCAAGACAACTGGGAACTCAGGAAAAAAATAGCCCCGACTTGGAAAATACGGAAATAATTTAGAACGGTCATCAAACTCAGATTTCCAAGTCAGGATTTCAGGCCTTTTCTAGTGCCCACAAGAAGGATCACCGCGCCATTTAACTGTTAAAGTGAGCACAGCACAACAGTGAGTCCAAAAATGTATTGCATAAATGACGAAATATGCCAGGGAGATATGTATACTGTAGCCAATAAAGTAATACTAAGTGTATGTTGTGTAGTAAGCTGTTATTATCCCATATGCCTCACCCTAGTGATTTGGTCCCTTTCCTCCCTCATAACTTAGTCTACTGTTCTGACTTGATGGTGCACATGTAGCCTATATCCTGTTTTAGAGAAATGTAATTATTGAATATTGTAAGAGCTTTCATTGTCTGCTTATATGCCCCCTTTATTTATCCTACGGTTCTGAKATGGTGTACAGGGAGAATACTGTAAGAACGGCCCATGTTCTGAATTCTGTCGCTGTACTTTTCAAAAATGCTGAATAGTTATATATTGACTACGTCCGTCCTAGCTCGCTCATTAATGTCTTAATCGAAATTACGGATTGCCTCTTATTCGCCTGTCGTTCCCTTATGCCATAGTTTGTGCATCTCAATTGTCAGTAGACACCACATTTGTTTAAGCAAGTCAGCTATGGCTTTTAAAAAGGCAGTAAAGGAGGCCGATGGAACTGTTTCACTGATAGACAAGGCTCTGCTGATTGCCAGGTGTAGCGGTGGTAAGGATTCACTCCATTGTGCTGAAAAGAAAGCTCTGCTGTTGGGACAGTTTTATGTAGCCCCTAACAGTTTGTGGGCACAGTTACAGTGCAGTGAATGTATTGTTTAGTGCTGTGTTGTGTTGTGTAGTGGCTTTGCTTGCCCCACCAAGATTTACATGTCTAAATCGAAACTGGATGAAACAAACTTGCAGTTGAATTTAGAAAGGCATATGAACTAACAGGTTWTAGAGCAAACAGCGCAATTATCACAACAGATAGGTTGTAATATGGATTTTCTTCTGTCTTAGCCAGTGATTTTAACCCACACACTGCTACCGTAAGTCTCTGCTCAAAAGTAGTAGACTATATAGGAAATAGTGTAACATTTGGGACGCTACCCTTCTCTCTGTGAGAGGCAGCTGTTAGCAACATGCCAGCCATATCTCACTACTACACTGCTACACTCATCTCCATGGGATCGCCACTAGCAGAGACAACTATCTCATGTCCCCGTTGAGTCTGCTATGCAATGGACCCTGCTAGGAATGGTAATGCATATTTCTGGAGCCACGGGAGGAGAGAGTCCCAGGCTGTTGTTGTCATTTTGCAATGAATGAGAAACTGGAACTGCGGGCGTTTAAAATTATAGGTATTTGCAGAGTTTTGTCATTACAGAGATGTCTTTATCCTTGCATTCTTTGTAATGCTTTCATCTGAACAATACATGCTGCTTTACATCCTAAAGTCATATAGACAATTTAAGGGCAACAATTGTTTTTCAATTGTCTTTTATATGCCTGTATATTACACATAATCTTTTTTAGGGTATATATTCATAATCCTGATAACATGCAATTGACATTTTAACAATGTTAGAACTGAACAATAGTTATTTAACAGAATTGAACAAAGTGTGCCTAGAGGTTCTCATGACTTCTATAAATGCTCCTGAACCTATTACCATTCAGAGCGCTTC
This sequence comes from Salvelinus sp. IW2-2015, assembly GCF_002910315.2. Classification (NCBI taxonomy): domain Eukaryota; kingdom Metazoa; phylum Chordata; class Actinopteri; order Salmoniformes; family Salmonidae; genus Salvelinus; species Salvelinus sp. IW2-2015. The sequence continues at coordinate 27,257,340 of NC_036853.1, read as the reverse complement.
CATCCTTCAGTCCTTCCCTGTAATTATGATGATGCTGGAGGCTGTCCTGTGGTGGTGTGGGGAGGGGGTCCATCACAGTCAGCTCCTGGAAGCTCGCCGGAGATGTCATCTCAGGGTAGGGGTCAATATACAGGGCTGTCAGGGTGGACCAGGAGAGCAGACGGTCCTGTCTGTTTTCAGATGGACAGACAAGCAGAACAGACACTGCCTGTGGTGGCATGGTGGTTGATCCTAGTTCCAGAGAACCATTCTATTGGGCTGCCTGTGTTTACTGTGGTTTGGCCAGCCTGGTGTCAGCACTGGATTTAAAACAATAATACATTTGGTCCTGAAAAGAGGGGAAATAGTTGAACATGTTGGCTTGATGATTGGCTTGTAATACAAGCGGTCTCTTAAAAGTATGACCCAGAAAAAAGTAATGAATACATCTTAGCTTCTTTGAAGAGGGACTTGAGTCCCAAAGAGGCTTGTGCTCACTGCTCAGAAACCTTTCTTGACATTGTATTATAATCGTACCCCGGGAGAGAATTGTTTATAGTTATATAATGCACCCACCCTGGAAATAATTGCACAACACTGTGCAGTCTACTGTACAACATTCTGTTGTGACCAGACCCAGACAGGAAGTGTAACTATGCCTTTGTCCCAAATAGCAGCCTATTTCCCATAGGGTTTTGGTAAAAACTAGCACTGTAAATGGAATAGGGTTCCATTTGGGGCGCAAAAAAGGTGACCTCTCTCTAAATATAAGCCGTACCGCTGCCAAGACTCCCCAGGATGTTATTTGTCATCTGCCTGCTCCCAACCAGCACAGCATTCTGTTAGGAGAGTTACAGGACTCAGTTAATCAGCTCCACCAGATTTTGGCACAGCTCAGACAAAGGCTACATCCCAAATGGCAGTCTATTCCCTATAATCAGGGCCGGCGCCAGAACGAATCATTTGGACAGGCCTTTGATTTCCATAGGCGGACACGTTTTTTTCAGGGGACCTCCGACAGTACCAGTCACCTACTCATACAAGGGTTTTTCTTTATTTTATACATTGTAGAATAATAGTGATGACATGAAAACTATGAAAAAARACATATGGAATCACATAGTAACCAAAAACATGTTAGACAAATCTAAATATTTTTTATATTTGAGATTCATCAAAGTAGCCACCCTTTGCCTTGATGGCATCTTTGCACACTCTTGGCATTCTCTCAACCAGCTACATGAAGTAGTCACCTGGAATGCATTTTAATTAATGGGTGTGCCTTGTTAAAAGTTAATTTGTTACATTTCTTTCCTTCTAATTGCGTTTGTGCCAATCAGTTGTGTTGCAACAAGATAGGGGTGGTTTACAGAAGATAGCCCTATTTGGTAAAAGACCAAGTCCATATTATGGCAAGAATAGCTCAAATAAGCAAAGAGAAACAACAGTCCAACATTACTTGAAGACATTAAGGTCAGTCAATACAAAAAWAWTTTAGAACTTTGAAAGTTTCTTCAAGTGCACTCATAAATACCATCAAACGCTAGGATGAGACTGGCTCTCATGAGGACCGCCACAGGAAAGGTAGATGCCAAAGTTATAGTCTGTTGCAGAGGATAAGTTTATTAGAGTTACCAGCCTCAGAAATCGGTAATTAACTGCACCTCAAATTGCACCTCACAGAGTTCAGGTAACACACACATCTCAACATCAACTGTTCAGAGGAGACTGTGTGAATCAGGCCTTCACGGTCAAATTGCTGCAATGAAACCATTACTAAAGAACACAAATAATAAGAAGAGACTTGCTTGGGKCAAGAAACACAAGCAATGGACATTAGACCGGTGGAAATCTCTCRTTTGGTTTGATGAGTCCAAATTTGAGATTTTTGGATCCAACTGCTGTGTGTACTTACAGTGCCTTGCAAAAGTATTCACCCCCTTAGCGCTTTTCCTATTTTGTTTCATTACAACCTGTAATTGAAATTGATTTTTATTTGGATTTCATGTAATGGACATACACAAAATAGTCCAAATTGGTGAAGTGAAATGAAAAAAATTGCTTGTTTCAAAAAATTCTAAATAGTAAAAAATGGAAAGGTGGTGCGTTCATATGTATTCCCCCCTTTGCTATGAAGCACCTAAATAAGATCTGGTGCAACCAATTACCTTCAGAAGTCACATAATTAGATTGCACACAGGTGGACTTTATTTAACTAAGTGTCACATGATCTCAGTATATATACACCTGTTCTGAAAGGCCCCAGAGTCTGCAACAACACTAAGCAAGGGGCACCACCAAGCAAGCGGCACTATGAAGACCAAGGAGCTCTCCAAACAGGTCAGGGACAAAGTTGTGGAGAGGTACAGAGCATGGTTGGGTTATAAAAAATATCAGAAACTTTGAACATCCCACAGATCACCATTAAATCCATTATTAAAAAAATGGAAAGAATATGGCACCACAACAAACCTGCCAAGAGAAGGCCGCCCACCAAAACTCATGGACCATGCAAGGGGGTATTAATAAATGGATGTTTAAAAAAACAGACTTCGTTGACTTGTGTGAGAAAAAAAAACACCAGACAGACCACAGCAGTGTCTGGTTCTCAGAGTATCTCTGGTCTGGTGACGCATGCAGAGAAAGAGTKAGTCTGCACAATATCCTCCTCACTCATCTGCCCCTCCAGGAAGACTGTGTTGTGGAAATTCACCACTAAGGACTCAAACTCAATGTAAATGAATCAATCTTTTTTACCATGGCCGGAGAGTTTCACAAACTCAATCCAAGCTTGATGAAAAGGGCGTTCCCTCTCAGTTCTTATATACTGCTACACAAACAAGACATATAAGCATGATTTTCATTATTAACGTTGGCTCCTGCATGTGACTGACCGATACCTCAAGAGGCTTTTTCTCTCAAAGCTGAGCCATTGAAACTGAGATACTCCTCTTGTTTCCCAAAGCAATGTTCTGGGTACTTTCCTCCAAATTGCTTAAACAGTGATAATGAGGATTCTTCCCATGTACAATCAATCCATGTGTACAATCAATCAGTCACAAGCATGAACCCAACAGAGTTGGTTATTAGAAAAGTAGTATGTGTGCTAAACATACAATCTGTGTATGATCTGATCCACACAAATATTTTCCCTCACATTCCCTCCTTTTATCACTCTGTGATAGTTTTCCTTAAATTTTAAGGTAAGCAATAGATTATAATTTCTATCAAAGGAGGTTCTATCAAAATACTTATATTAGAGTAAGAAAAATCAACACATAAAACCYGACACTTTATCCATTCAAACACTTCACTCAGGGTTGTGCAATCTAAAATACACACATGTACACAAGGGATCTATAGACTCAGAGGTAAATAAATCTCTCAATGTTTAACCATTGTTTCCATAGTTCTTACCACAATCGGGTTGCATTGGCCTGTTCTGTACTAACTGTCCCTGGGACATCAACTAGTCAAAATATACAACCTGTTGTTTAACAAATCCGCTAGGGCCTTCAAAAAGTTGGTGCTGACTTATCAGCTCAATATTCTGTACTAAAAATATTTACTTTGATCTACTTCAATTCTGGAGAGTGTTCCACGTCATGGAAACAGATTATTGTTTTTGATGACATTACCTTCTTATTTAAATCACTGGTATGTTCAAATTATTGAATAAGAAATTATTGGAAATAAGAATCGGAAATTGTCAAAAAAGTATGTTATTCAATTATTCATACCTCTGTCACAAATTTTCCCACTGTGTCCCTTACAGTCTGAATTGAGTACCACTCACTTTCACTGTTGGCTTATCTATTGGTCCACAGGAAGCTTATCTTTAAACCAAACACAAGATGGAAGCTTTTAATGTTATATCAGTCCCAAGGCTCAATCTCTTGTTTGTAATGTGGCCATGTATTGAAACATTTACTTCAAATTACTAAAATATTGCATTATTGGAGTGCTATCTGAAAGCCACTAATATTATCATTCACTTTGTTACTTTCACTAGTCTCCCTATCTGTTTCCTTCAACTAGGACACTCCCTTTCTTCCCAATAAGAAAACTCTTCTCAATCACTACTGCTAATGCACATTATCACTCGCAAARTATGTTCTGCTTTTACCCCATTGTAAGATTTAAAAACAAATAAAAACAATCATGATAACTTTCTCCTTATTGGATGCATTGTTTGCCTTTTAGTCTACCCTAACAATGTTACTCTTAATATGTATTAACAATTTCTGTTAATTCAGCTAACCGATCGCTGCAGCTGTACATAGTCCATAGTACATAGTCATGTACATAGTCCATCTGTAAATAACCCACCCAATCTACCTACCTCATCCCCATATTGTTTTTATTTACTTTTCTGCTCTTTTGCACACCAGTATCTCTACTTGCACATCATCATCTGCTCATTTATCACTCCAGTGTTAATCTGCTAAATTGTAATTACTTCGCTACTATGGCCTATTTATTGCCTACCTCCTCATGCCATTTGCACACACTGTATATAGACTTTCTTTTTTTCTATTGTGTTATTAACTGTATGCTTGTTTATTCCATGTGTAACTCTGTGTTGTTGTTTGTGTCGCACTGCTTTGCTTTATCTTGGCCAGGTCGCAGTTGTAAATGAGAACTTGTTCTCAACTAGCCTACCTGGTTAAATAAAGGTGAAATAACATTAAAAAAATWATAATCTGCTTCGCTTCATTAAATGTCTATTATTTTGTTTTTCATATGTAATGCACCAAAATTAGAAAATACATTGGCCAATTCAGAAGTGGAGAGATAAAAAGGAAGCTCCCTTCAAAGWTTAAGGTAGCTCTCGAGACTAGAGTTTCTTTCTGGGATCAACAGTTATTATAACCGGGCTAGCACTGCCTCTCAGTCCACTGTCATTTGAGGGCTCCATCCATAATGAGTCTGGCACCTGAGACAGGATAGACTGGGAAGCAGTGTCAGACCCCCACTCTTCCTGGGGTAGTGGTTCAATTTGCCTGCTTACTCATTGGTTTAATATCTCATTGTTTGGGATTTCAATGTAAACTCCATCTGGGGTACAATAAATTGTAGCATTAAGTTTAGGTAACAAGTCTCTACCTAACAAGATAAATACAGAAAATCATGTTCCACATTCATTGGTCCTATTGAACAGGGCATGAATTTTGATTTACAATGTAGTATCGGGTTGGAGGAAATCCCATAAGCGTTTATAGTTTTATTGGTTAGGTGTAGGGCTGTGACGGTCCCACAATTTTGTCAGGCCGGTGATTGTCAAGCAAATAACTGTCCGTCTCAAGGTAATTGATTGTTAATTAACATGAACACATTTACCATCATCATTCATGATCATTACACAGGTGCACTTTGTGCTGTGGACAATAAAAAACCACTCTATGCAGTTTTGTCACACAACACAATGCCCCAGATGACTCAAATGTTGAGGGAGGGTGCAATTGGCATGCTACCACAAAAACGTCCAAAACAGCTGTTGCCATAAAATGTCATGTTCATTTCTCTACGATAAGCCACCCCACTGTCATTTTAGAGAATTTGGTAGTACATCCAATCAGCCTCACAACCACAGACCCCYTGTTACCACGACAGCCCATTACCTCCACATACGACTTCTTCACCTGAGAGATCATCTGAAACAAGCTACCCGGACAGCTGAGGAGTATTTCTGTCTGTAATGAAGCGCTTTTGTGGGGAAAACCGTATTCTGATTGTCTGGGCCTTGCTTCCCAGTGGGTGGGCTAATCTTCTAAATAGGTGGGCCTATGCCCTCTCAGGCACATCCATGGCTGCACCCCTGCCCAGTCATGTGAAATCCATAGATTAGGGTCTAATTTATTTATTTAAATTGACTGATTTCCCTATGAACTGTAACTCAGTAAAATCATTGAAATTGTTGCATGTTGCGTTTCATATTTTTGTTCAGAATAGAACGTTCATAAAGACAAACAAAAAATAAAAAACTTGATTCTTGCGTAACAGGCATTTGGAACATTGAGCTAAAACACACATTTGAATTAATCAAATGAATTCGATATGTCGCCAAATAATTGGCAGCATACTGTAGCAGTGACAGCCTATCAGAATATTGCAGGTGTGGCTTATTGGAGGTGTGGCTTTCAGTTAGCTATTTTTGYTCTGTCGTGAGCGGGAACGTTAGTATGGTTTGTTGTATTCTGGTTGTAAACACGAAGCTTGTATGCTATTACTTCTCCAGCCTTGATAAAACTGGCATAAGTGTGTGTGATACAAAGAATCATAGCTGTTTAACAAGTCATTGTAATACTCGCATCTCTGCAACACCGTTAGGTCAGTGACTGTAACATACTGTATGAGCTACTGTAAGCTACTGTGAAAATGTGCAATAACTGACTTCAAATCAAATTTTATTGGTCACATACACATGGTTAGCAGATGTTATTTAGAGTGTAGCGAAATGCTTGTGCTTCTAGTTCCGACCATGCAGTAATATCTAACAAGTAATCTAACAATTTCACAACAACAACCTTATACACACAAGTGTTAAGGAATGAATAAGAATATGTACATATAAATATATGGATGAGCGATGGCCGAATGGCATAGGCAAGATGCAGTAGATGGTATAGAGTACAGTATACACATATGAGATGAGTAATYTAGGGTATGTAAACATTATATAAAGTGGCATTGTTTAAAGTGACAAGTGATACATTTATTACATCCAATTTTGTATTATTAAGTGGCTAGAGGTTTGAGTCAGTATGTTGGCAGCAGCCACTCAATGTTAGTGATGGCTGTTTAACAGTCTGATGGCCTTGAGATAGAAGCTGTTTTTCAGTCTCTCGGTCCCAGCTTTGATGCACCTGTACTGACCTCACCTTCTGGATGATAGCGGGGTGAACAGGCAGTGGATCGGGTGGTTGTTGTCCTTGATGATCTTTTTGGCCTTCCTGTGACATCAGGTTGTGTAGGTGTCCTGGAGGGCAGGTAGTTTTCCCCCGGTGATGCGTTGTGCAGACCTCACTACCCTCTGGAGAGCCCTGCGGTTGAGGGCGGAGCTGATGCCGTACCAGGCYGTGATACAGCCCGACAGGATGCTCTCGATTATGCATCTGTAAAAGTTTGTGAGTGTTTTTGGTGACAAGCCAAATTCCTTCAGCCTCCTGAGGTTGAAGAGGCTCTGCTGCACCTTCGTCACCACGCTGTCTGTGTGGGTGGACCATTTCAGTTTGTCCGTGATGTGTACGCCAAGGAACTTAACTTTCCACCTTCTCCACTACTGTCCCGTCAATGTGGATAGGGGGGTGCTCTCTTTGCTATTTCCTGAAGTCCACGATCATCTCCTTTGTTTTGTTGGCATTGAGTGTGAGGTTATTTTCCTGACACCACACTCCGAGGGCCCTCACCTCCTCCCTGTAGGCGTCCGTTGTTGTTGGTAATCAAGCCTACCACTGTAGTGTCGTCTGCAAACTTGATGATTGAGTTGGAGGTGTGCCTTGGCCACGCAGTCATGGGTTAACAGGGAGTACAGGAGAGGGCTGAGAACATACCTTGTGGGGCCCCAGTTTGAGATCAGCGGGGTGGAGATGTTGTTCCCTACCCTCACCATCTGTTTCCTACCCGCATCCCGTCAGAAAGTCCAGGAGCCAGTTGCACAGGGCGGGGTCGAGACCCAGGGTCTCGAGCTTAATGACGAGTTTGGAGGGTACTATGGTGTTAAATGRTGAGCTATAGTCGATGTACAGCATTCTTTCATAGATATTCCTTGCTAATAAACTCGCTCACCGAATCCGCTTATACATCAATGTTGTTGTTCGACACTATCCGGAACATATCCCAGTCCACGTGATCGACGCAATCTTGAAGCGTGGAATCAGATTGGTCGGATCAGCGTTGAACAGACCTGAGCATGGGCGTTTCCTGTTTTAGTTTCTGTCTATAGGCTGGGAGCAACAAAATGGAGTCGTGGTCAGATTTGCCGAAAGGAGGGCGAGGGAGGGCTTTGTATGCGTCGCGGCTGTTAGAGTAACAATGATCCAGGATTTTACCAGCTGGGTCGCGCATTCGATATTCAATTTTTTTTTAGGGAGCCTTGTTTTCAGATTAGCCTTGTTAAAATCCCCAACTACAATAAATGCACCTAAATGCAGACTTGCAGCTAGTTGACAGTGAGTTACTGAATATTAAAACATTCACTTTCTGTGAAAAAGCTGCCGTTAAGTTACTGGGAAATGCAGAGTAACATCTTAACAAGTGCAGCTCTTGATTATCAGAAATTCTTAAAAAGGGTAATTTTATTAGTTTCAAATTCAAATTTCAATACAAAAATMAATCATTTAAAATGTTGAATAAATAATTGTAACGGTCGTCTTGTGGTGAGAGATTGGACCAAGGCGCAGCGTTGTGATAGGACATAGTCATTTATTTAACAAAACCGAAAACACGAAGAACACTTGAATTGATACAAAACAACAAACGACGTAGACTGACCTGAACATAAGAACTTACATAAAACCGAAGAACGCATGAAACAGGAACAGACTACAACAAACGAACGAAACCACGAAACAGTCCCGTGTGGTGCATACAGACACAGACACAGGAAACAACCACCCACAACAAACAATGTGAAACCACCTACCTTAATATGGTTCTCAATCAGAGGAGATAAAAACCACCTGCCTCTAATTGAGAACCATATCAGGTCACCCATTAACCAACATAGAAACACATAACATAGAATGCCCACCCACACTCACGCCCTGACRGASTAACACATASAAAAACAACAGAAAACAGGTCAGGAACGTGACAATAATAAACAATTAAATCAATAAATCAGAGCAAAACCTAGGTCAGATCAAATCAGAAGGCAAATTAAAGTTGTCAACATCAACAGAAAAATACAATTAAAAAAATATCCTTGAGGTAAAAATTGAAATAGCCTTTTCAGTGTCTTTTTCCCTTAGTTTAGTTCACAGTGTGTTGGTGTTGGAGGAGCGATGCAGCTGCAAGGCTGGACGCTCAAGGCTGAAAGACAGAGGGAACAAACACTGCCTAGACACGCCTGGCCACGGAGCACTCACGAAACAGTTGGTAGCTGTGTTCCATGCGAGTGCATCTGTGGGGGCAGATCTTTGCACGTACCTTGTGCCATCTATAGAGAGGAGGGAAGGGGAGGCAGCCACGGACCATTCTCCAAGTGTCGTCTTCTTCTGTGGTCTGTCTTCTGGGGATATTTCCAGGGTCAAGATAATGGGTTTTTGAGGGGGCGTCCAGGTTTGGGGTTAATTATTTCATTGCAGATGTGGATGAGAGCCTCTATCGGGTCATTAGTGTTGTTGGGTTCTTGGCTGTCCATGGGTCTTGACCTGCTTCCCCACTGACTGCCTGGTGGCCCCCTGTACTGACTGGGTGATGGGAAGAAGAACGATGGAAGGGATGAATGTGGTTCAGAGGGTCCAATGGGTCTGGACTGAGTCTGGCAGGTTCGCTGTTGTGCGGGATCAGGGGCCGGGGAGGGGCGGCTCCAGGAAGTCAGCGGCGGTAAGGGCCATGGAGGACAGATCTGGGCCAGTAGGGACAACGGTTGGTAAAGATTGGAGGGGAAGTAAAGAGTATTATGTGGAAAGGTTTTGAGGGGGAGACGGTTTTACTGAGGAGGTGGGGGACTTCGGTGGGCCTGTGTGCTGGGTTTGGGTTTGGGGTTTTGATAATGTTTTTTGTTGTTGTCTGGTCTCTTGCTGGGGAGTTGTTAATTCTTCCTTTGCTTTTGTGTTTTTTTTGGGGGGTGGGGGGGGCTATCGTCTGGATTTTGTGTGTTCTGGCTATTGTGGTTCTTCTTCTTGAGTGTCAAAGGAGTAAAGCATATGTGACTGGCAGGGTTGGGGTTCATTTCTGGGGCATCTTGGGTGGTGGTGCGGGACATTTTTGGGGTGAGGGCAGGGGAGGGGGTCGTTCCTGGGACGTCTTGGAGAGTGGCAAGGGTGCGGGCCGTTTCTGGGAAATTGTGAGTGGGGCAGAGGCCATTTCTGGGACATCTTGGATCGTTGGTTGGACAGTGCCTGTGGAATGGTCTGGGTCTGGTCATTGTGGTTGCCTGGGGGTGGGGGGGTTGGTGTTGTTTGCCTTGGCCTTTGCCCTGCTTGCGTCGGAATTGTGGCAGGTATTAAAGAAGTGGCCCCCTTTCCCACGCAGGTTGCAGGTTCGTGTGGAAGTAGACAGGGCCCCCATTGTTCCCCAGCATAATGGTAGAGCGCTTGCAACCCCAGGGTTGTGGGTTAGATTCCCACAGGGGACCAGTGTGAAAAACGTACGAAAATGTATGCACMCAAGTCGCTTTGGATAAGAACGTCTGCTAAATGACTAAAATTAAAATWAAACATGTAAAAATGTACAGGGCAGGAGTTGGACTCCACCCACTCCTATTGAGTCTGGTCTTAACTGAACCACGCATTTTCGTGCCCCAGTCCCAACGTTGTCTTGTTCCAGGACCCTCCTAGCCTTTGACTTGAGGGCGGTGACATCTTCTGTGTCGTATCTTGGATGCTTTTGTTGTGGAATTGGACTGTAACTACTTTTGATTCTGTGTCTGAGTTGAATACTGGGACCTTATCTTTACAATTTCTGCATTTTAACCAAAACTMTTCTAGTAACTTGGGGGTCTTAAAACTGGCTTCAAATGATTGCTGTGGCCTTGGGGGTTTCACCAGGCACAAAGCCTATACCTCTCTGGAGAACTGCCTTCCTGAATTCCAGGCGGGTCCTGATTTCTCGTCACTTCGTAGCGGTGCACAACTCTTGGATTCATCTCGGCCATCTTGTGGGGGTGGAAGGGTGGTGGGATGGGAATGGATGGAGACATTTGGATGAGGGTGTTGGTTCTGGTTTCGGCTTGGTGTTGTCTGGTCTGATCGTTTGTCTGCTCCAGTCCTGGCCAATGGAGGCACTCCCCTGTGGTCTGCTCGCTCCAGGCGTAGGTTGGTGTCTTTGCACCTTCCTCCATGCCTCTGGTTCTGGTGGTGATGCTGTCTGGTCTTGTCTATCCTTTTGTTGGTCTAATCCAGGTGGTTGCGGTCCGCTGGTCCTGGTCCTGGTCTGGTCGGTGCTGGCCTTAGGGCAGATGAAGAAAAAAAAGGCAAAGGAGGAGGGATGCAGACCAAGGTTAGAGGGAGTAAGGATCACCTTGGCAGCACTTTACTTACCTCAAGGCCTGCAGTCCGTTGTCTCCTCCTCAGACAGCTGGTCCAGTGCTGGTTCTGGATGCTGGGGGAGGTTCAGGGTGGTCCGTCGGTAAAGCCACTGTTACCCTTCTGGCTTCCCCAGTCCTTCAGGCTATTCCGGCCTGGCTCGCTGGACCAGAAAAGCAGCGCCAGACCTAGTCAATCCACTGCTGCCTCCATGGCCTTCCAAAGAAAAGTATAAAAGAGAGAGGGTAGAGCAAGGGACACAACACCAGCAAATTCCRAACCATGCAGGGTTGTGCACAGTGAAGTGAAACCAGAGTCGTAAAACAATTGCAGTGCTGACTGCATCAAAAGAGGTGCTTAACCTTCATGAACATAATGATAAATCACAAACTCATACATTTCCACTGATGGTTGGCACAAATACAACATATATTACACCATGCCACCAAATATGCTAATGAGCACAAGCTAGCACATTGACACCACCTTCACCAGTCCATTAATGATTGTACCTTTTGTTGAATYTATTGTGTTGAAAAATGTACCATTATACTAGATTATCCGCACATGTACCCTAAAAGGTATGTGAACCATGTGAATTCCTATGTGTACCTCTGAAGTTACTTTTTGTCTACCTATGACCTTTTTGTAAACCAGGGAACACATTGTACCGGATAATGTCTCAATATACACTGCTCAAAAAAATAAAGGGAACACATAAACAACACAATGTAACTCCAAGTCAATCACACTTCTGTGAAATCAAACTGTCCACTTAGGAAGCAACACTGATTGACAATAAATMTCACATGCTGTTGTGCAAATGGAATAGACAAAAGGTGGAAATTATAGGCAATTAGCAAGACACCCCCAATAAAGGAGTGGTTCTGCAGGTGGTGACCACAGACCACTTCTCAGTTCCTATGCTTCCTGGCTGATGTTTTGGTCACTTTTGAATGCTGGCGGTGCTTTCACTCTAGTGGTAGCATGAGACGGAGTCTACAACCCACACAAGTGGCTCAGGTAGTGCAGCTCATCCAGGATGGCACATCAATGCGAGCTGTGGCAAGGTTTGCTGTGTCTGTCAGCGTAGTGTCCAGAGCATGGAGGCGCTACCAGGAGACAGGCCAGTACATCAGGAGACGTGGAGGAGGCCGTAGGAGGGCAACAACCCAGCAGCAGGACCGCTACCTCCGCCTTTGTGCAAGGAGGAGCAGGAGGAGCCCTGCCAGAGCCCTGCAAATGACCTCCAGCAGGCCACAAATGTGCATGTGTCTGCTCAAACGTTCAGAAACAGATTCCATGAGGGTGGTATGAGGGCACGACGTCCACAGGTGGGGGTTGTGCTTACAACTGTATAATCTTACTGACTGTTCAAGTAAGAATCTAAACATAATTGTAAGCATGAGAACCCCAAAAYGTTATTTTGTTTAAAGTAATAAAAACGTAAATCTAGGCTATGTTAAACGGGCACAGATGTCAATGTCAATAGCTTTCTTATTGCAGCCAAGAGTCGTGGGCATCCGTACGTGACATCAGTGTGCTGTGTACTGGAAAGGGGTCTATATACATTCATTACATATAATACCTCTCTGCATTTAGCAAGAGTGCCATCTGCACTGCCATTTTAGTTATCAATTAATCTGACTATTCTCTCATTCTACTCATAATACCACTCGGCACTGGCATCCTCTGCTTGTGCAGCTGCAGGATGAGTGCAGTGTGTGCTTACATGTGGAGGAGTGGGGGAAGGGACATTTTCCAAGATTCAAAAATAAGAAACTAGCTCGTTTTATGGGGAGTTCTTTACTATTAAAATAACAGGATAAAAAAGAGACTAAAAGTAAAAGAAATATATATTAATACAAAATTGACACCAATCTGATTGGAGGGAAAGGGGCAGGTATAGCATCAAGATCTCAGTTTTACCAATTTGACTTCAGATTCTGACGTTTATCCACGTTTTTCCAAACATCAAATTTCAAAGTTGCTCCAAATGTCAAATTTAGAAGTTCTTTGACACCCTGGGTTGCTCGTCCTGTTTTGCATCGTTCTGAATGGTTCTGAAGAGTTAAAGTTTTGGATAGGGTAAAAACATAAAGTTTTGGAATTCATTCTGAATGGTTAAGAAAAAAAACAAGTGTCTAGCACTGGGATTGAACACGCAACCTTCGGATCCAGAGTCGGTTTTGAAGGCATTTCCAGACGTCCTCAGGACATGGACAGATGTCAAATTGTTAAGCAAATRTTGAGCGATCTGGCTGGATATAGCAACTGTGTACTCTGCCTGCTGCCACCAGTGTTGTCAATTTAGCGAGTTTTCAGGGGTAATCTAGTGATTTCTAGCAACAAATCAAGGAGCCAATAGTGATTCTCACTGAAAAATAGTTGGCAACACTGGCACCAGTCAGATAAGTGCATCCCAAATGACACCATATTCCCTAAATAGTGCACTAGTTTTTGACCAGGACTAATARGGCTCTGGTCAAAGTAGTGCATTATGTGTACTAGTGTTGAACCACCTAGAACTGCGAATCATAACAGGATAAAACACATCACAGTATGACCCATATGATTTGCCAAGACGGAACAAACAGCTATGGGACCAGGTTAGTTTGAGACAATGCAGGTCCYTATTCTGCTCTCTGTTTGGGAGGTGTCACAAGAAATATGTCTAATCAGTCATCATCTGAGGAGAAATACTGTGTTCACTGCTCAGTATGATGTAACATCATTATGCATCTTAGGACCTGCTTCAGTGGTAAACAATGCAATCAGTGCTAGGAYGTGTATAGTCTATGGCCATATCATTTCCAGGCATTGCCCATTCCTGTGTTCCATGGGCAGAATAGAAGACATCAGCTTTCATTAACAACTGAATTCGCTGGTGACCTGGCTGGTCATTACAGCCAATTGCTTCCCAACATTTTTTTTCACTTGAAGGAGGGAAGAAGCTGCACTCTGAATATTAATGTGCACAGCAAATTCTCCAGTGTTAAAAAACAAAATGAACTCAGAGTGTTGAGTCTGTGGACCCATATAGACACCAGAACAGTGTTAAATTAACACACTCCTTACTGTAATGCCATATTAAAATATTTCAAGTCAATGACCAATGACTGTATTTGTTTAAAAAAAAAAAAAAAAAGAGTGGTGCATGCATATGTATTCACCCCCTTTGCTATGAAGGCCATAAATAAGATGGTGCAGCCAATTACCTTAATGACAAAGACATGGTTGTTGCTTTCCTCCATTTTTAGTCCTATGGACTTCACCAAGTGAGATGCGAAGCGAATATGTAATCATAATTTTTGTATATATATATATAAATATATATATATATATTCTTTAAAGGTGTCCTCCAGTGGAACACCTACTTGAGATGTGCCTTTTAAGTAAATCAGGTGTTAAATTAGGTGAAAAGGAGACTGGAGTGCCACTTTAACACAATAACATATGTATTTCATAAGGCCTTATTTTGAGGMCCTAGTTTTACAGGTAGTATTGGTGAAATGAAGCTTRTGGAAGCATTACACATTTCCAGACAAAAATAGGTAATTATTTGAGTCTTTGATCAACACATGAACTAGTGCCGCCTGTTGGTCAAAATCATTTAGAACAGCCAAATTATTATATATGACGTCGCAAAGGCAAGGTGGTTGTTTGACAAAATAAACCTTCGGACATCATTGATCACATGCTTCTGATAAATTGATACAAGCATTGGCACACTGCTTTGAAGAAAACTGCTTAGCGATTTCAACGCATGCCATGGAGCTCCGGTATCAAATATAACATCACTAAATACAGGAGCCTGAAACTCATACACATTTTTGAACCAAAACCATGCCCAATATTATCATATTTCCCAGCATTCTCTATTGCATGTTGATTTTTATAATTATTTTTGTCTATCTATGTTTGTGCATGTACGTTGATTGATTGAGTATTTAATTAATCTTATGATAATCAAATATAAATGTAAAAATATATTTAAAATAATCCAATATGTTACTTGTATTTATTGCAACCATTACTGAAATGGTTCTTGCCATTCAGATCCTTTAAAAAGAGGTGATGAGTGTTGTGTATTTTGATATTGAGAAAGCTTACAATACAATACAATACCAATACCAACTGGAGGGAAGAGTTGTTGCGCAAGTTGAGTGCGTTGGCCATTCCTGTTTGATCGAGTCATACAGGTGAGGGTGGGGTCCGATTTCTCAGTGTGGTTCGAAGTGGATAATGGTACAGTGGCTTGTGAAAGTATTCACCCCTGTGGCATTTTTTCCATTTTGATGCCTTACAGACTGGAATTAAAATAGATTTTTGGGGGGTTTGTTTCATTTTATTTACACAACATGCCTACCACTTTGAAGAGGCAAAATATATTTTATTGTGAAACAAACAAGAAATATGACAAAAAAGCTGACTATTAACCCCCTCAAAGTCAATACTTTGTAGAGCCACCATTTGCAGCAATTACAGCTGCAAGTTTCTTGGGGTATGTCTCTATAAGCTTGGCACATCTAGCCACTGGGATTTTTGCCCATTCTTCAAGGCAAAACTGCTCCAGCTCCTTCAAGTTGGATGGGTTCCGCTGGTGTACAGCAATCTTTAAGTCATACCACAGATTCTCAATTGGATTGAGGTCTGGGCTTTGACTAGGCCATTCCAAGACATTTAAATGTTTCCCCTTAAACCACTCAAGGGTTGCTTTAGCAGTATACTTAGGGTCATTGTCCTGCTGGAAGGTGAACCTCCGTCCCATTCTCAAATCTCTGGAAGACTGAAACAGGTTTCCCTCAAGACTTTCCCTGTATTTAGAACCATCCATCATTCCTTCAATTCTGACTAGTTTCCCAGTCCCTGCCGATGAAAAACATCCCCACAGCATGATGCTGCCACCACCATGTTTSACTGTGGGGATGGTGTTCTCGGGGTAATGYGAGGTGTTGGGTTTGGGCAGACATAGCGTTTCCTTGCTGGCCAAAAAGCTCAATTTTAGTCTCATCTGACCAGAGTACCTTCTACCATATGTTTGGGGGAGTCTCCCACCTGCCTTTTGGCGAACACCAAACGTGTTTGCTTCTTTTTTTCTTTAAGCATTGGCTTTTTTCTGGCCACTCTACCATAAAGCCCAGCTCTGTGGAGTATTCAGCTTAAATTGGTCCTATGGACATATACTCCAATCTCTGTGGAGCTTTGCAGCTCCTTCATTGTTATCTTTGGTCTCTTTGTTGCCTCTCTCATTAATTCCCTCCTTGCCTGGTCCATAAGTTTTGGTGGGAGGCCCTCTCTTGGCAGTTTTGTTGTGGTGCCATATTCTTAAAAATTTGTAATKATGGATTTAATGGTGCTCCGTGGGATGTTCAAAGTAAAAAAATAAAAATAAAAAAAAATTATAACCCAACCCTGATCTGTACTTCTCCACAACTTTGTCCCTGACCTGTTTGGGGAGCTCCTTGGTCTTCATGGTGCCGCTTGCTTGGTGGTGCCCCTTGCTTAGTGGTGTTGCACACTCTGGGGCCTTTCAGAACAYGTGTATATATATACTGAGATCGTGTGACAGATTATTTGACACTTAAAATGCACACAGGTGGACTTTATTTAACTAATTATGTGACTTCTTAAAACCTCTTTGGGCTTGGGGGCATTATTTTCACGTCCAGATGAAAAGTGTGCCCAAAGTAAACTGCCTGCTACTCAGGCCCAGAAGCTAGGATATGCATATTATTAGTAGATTTGGATAGAAAACACTCTGACGTTTCTAAGACTGTTTGAATAATGTCTGTGAGTATAACAGAACTTATTTGTCAGGCAAATCCCCGAGCACAATCCATCCAGGGAAAACATTTTTTGAGCTCAATGTTTTCCATTAGGTTTCTATGGTAATCCCTTTTTAATAGAAATATGCTTGCAGTTCCTATTGCTTCCACTAGATGTCAACAGTCTTTAGAAATTGGTTTATCTTTTTCCTTTGAGAAATGAAGAAGTATTCCTTTCCTTTCCATGTGTCACACAAAGGGACTCAAGTCTTTTGGAGCGCACGACCTGGAACGCTCTTCACTTTGTTTTCGTCGGTATTGAACGCGGTTTATCCCGTCTTAAATTTTATCGATTATTTACGTTTTGGGATACATAAGTTTGGATTAGGAACATTGTTTGAAATGTTTGGACCAAGTTTACAGGTAACTTATTAGATACTTTGTAGTCATGTTGGGCGAGTTGGAACCGGTGTATTTCTGAATCAAACGCGCCAAATAAATTGACATTTTGGGGATATAAAGAAGGAATTTATCGAACAAAAGGAACATTTGTGATGTTTCTGGGACATTTTTGAGTGCAAACAGAAGAAGATCTTCAAAGGTAAGGCATGAATTATATCGTTATTTCTGACTTTTGTGTCGTACCTGGCTGGTTGCAATATGATTTGTATGTGTTTGTATGCGGGGTGCTGTCCTCAGATAATCGCATGGTGTGCTTTCGCCGTAAAGTCTTTTTGAAATCTGACATGGCGTCTGGATTAACAACAAGTTAAGCTTTTTTTTATGCATTACACATGTATGTTTTGTGAATTTTTATTATGAGTATTTCTGTTTTAGAATTTGGCACGCTGCAATTTCACTGGATGTTGTCAAATCAATCCCGTTACCGGGATTCGAGCGGGAATAGGGGTGAAGGGATCCCTAAGAGGTTATAAACAAGTCATTTTTTTKATTTCACTTCACCAATTTGGACTATTTTGTGTATGTCCATTACATGAAATTCAAATAAAAATCCATTTAAATTACAGGTTGTAATGCAACAAAATAGGAAAAACGCCAAGGGCAATGTACTCCTCAGGGAAGTGTGTTTAGTGTGGTATCGTTCACCTTGATGATAGATTACATATTTAAGGATGRGGGACAGTGAGTGGGTGTGGTCTTGTATGCCGATGATGGGGCTGTATGGAAGAGAGATGGGAATTTGAAATATGTGATGAGGAAGAGCCAAGAAGCTGTGGAAGATTGGTGTCTAACATGTGGGTTTAAGATATCTGTGGCCAAGTCCTGCTTCGTGGTGTATTCTAGGAGGAATTTTAAAGATGTTAGGCTGCAACATACGGTCAGGGTAAAGGTGGTAAGGTGGGGGCAGGGCTGTATATCCCAGATTTCAATGTTGGAGTATGTAAGCYATTAACTGATTATGTGTCAGTGTATGTGGCCGAGTTGATGGCCATGATTATAGATTTGAGATGGGTGGAGGAGGTGAAACCACTCAGTGGCGATCTAATCTGATTCGGATGCAGTGTTGAGTAGTGTGAAGATGGGCAGGTCAGATAGGGGAGACCTGTTTGTGGAGATAATGGTGCTGTTAATGGGATTGTAGAGGATGGGAGTGGTGGTAAGATTTTGCTGGGTTCCTGCCTATGTGGGTGTGGAGGGTAATGAGAAGGACGATGTGGTGGCTAACAATGGTGTGAGAGAGGGGGTAGATATTCAGATCCCGCTGGGCCGCAGGGAAGTCTTTGATCTGGGCAAAAAGGATTGATCTTTGGCAAAGGGAGGCAATTTTATCGTGTACATCAGTCAGTAAAGGAAGAGGTGGGAAGTATGGTATGTAGGAGAGAAGAAGCTGTATGGAGTAGACTACAGTTGTATATCCCCACACTAGCACAATGTGACTTGCAGGCCTGCTGTGTCTAGTGATGATTCCGGAGCTCCGAGGCGTGCGTAGAAATTGCTAAGCAGCTAAATTCTAAGCAATGTGAGGGCCTCCCGAGTGGCGTAGCGGTCTAAGGCGTCACTACAGACCTGGGTTCGATCCCAGGACCGGGAGACCCATGAGGCGGCACACAATTGGCCCAGCGTCGTCCGGGCTAGGGGAGTTTTTAGACGGGCGGGATTCCTATTGGAATCGAGGCAGTGTGGGGATATAAAACGTTTGTAATTTTTAATCACACTCAACCTGTATTCAGAATGACTGCCAGAGTTGGGAAGACTAAGTTATGAGCCTACCTAAAGCATCTTCTTCTTCTTCTTTTTTGGATTGGGTTGGCAGATCGCATCCAACTTCTAAGGTGGAAATACCGCCACCTACTGTACTTGAGTGTGAGGCCAGTCACGGCCTACCTACCTAATTCTCTTCCTTAGTCCTGTTCCTCTAAGAAAGTGAAATGGAGCCCTGGACATCACTTTCATTCGCTTTCCTCACCCTACTACACCACGCAAACCTCAACCCTGCCCAGCCTCTCTAACCTTTTCATACAATCTCTCCCTATCTACATCATACAGTTCACAAAATATCAACACATGCTCCACCGTTTCCTCCACTAAACACTCATCACCAGACCTGTTTCATGTTTCCCTATCATCTACAACATGGCATTCAAACTTAAGTTCCCAAACTGTAGTCTACTCAACACAACTTCTTCTCTCCTCATACAATCACTCTCTAGCAACTCCTTGTGGCGGACGGGTGCCTGTAAGCTGACTTCCTCCAACACATTGGTGCGTCTGGCTTCCTGGTTAAGCGAGCAGTGTGTCAAGAAAGTGTGGCTTGGTAAGGTCGTGTTTCGGAGGATGCATGGCTCTCGACCTTCGCCTCTCCTGAGTCCGTAGGGGAGTTGCAGCGATGGGACAAGACTGTAACTACCAATTGGATATCATGAAAAAAAATTCTAAGTAATGTGCCAATGCGTGTATCAGAAGTAATGTCATCAATGACGTCCAAAGCTTTGTTTGATAACGTGCTTTTTCAAACCGRGTGTTGCAAAAAGCGAGATCCCACTGAATTTGCCGTGGTTCCAGTGCTTTCTTTGATTCTAAACTGCTTTCAAATACCGARCTCTACTGGACACCATACTTATAAATATAATTAGGATTTTTTACATGTAGTTTCACCTGACTGGTAGCTTGCAGATAGAGTAGGGAACTATAGAACATTCAGGGAGGTGAGGTGAGGGTACAAGGTTGAATCCTGTTGATGGCACACTTTTGAAAATATTTTTACGTYAAACCATACTTTCTGCACTGCATCCTAAATATTGTCATCGGTTCCGTWAAAAAAAAGAGTAAACTTGAAGGCAAAAAAAGGGAAGCATGATTTGAATCTGGTATTCCAACTGATTATAGGCTACTAAAGCCAACAAATTTGCGCTGCGCCATGGAGGTTTGATGAAAACAGTGGAGAAAAATGTTCCATCTCATAATCACATGCTTCTATTTATTGTTGACCAGCAGATGTTACTAATGTGCATCGTGAACCAATATTTCATCTCAGAGTAATTAATACTTTTTCGGCACAATTTGCTGAAAGCTCCAAAGCATTCGGAAAGCCTTGGTTTCCCATCACTAGATGTGGCCTGTAAACCATGAGTTTCAGGCCACTGTATTAAACTATCAGATGTTTTTATTTTTATTTATTCTTAAAGGAGTACTATAACTTGTCACTTTAGTCATACCCTGTAAGGTCATCCTTTGTACCTTAAGTTATAAGTGCATAATTGTACCGCAATTAAAATCAAATAAATGTGTATTTGTCACATACTGTATGCAGACTACAACAGGTGTAGACTACCGTGAAATGCATACTTACGAGCCCTTTCCCAACAATCCAAAGTTAAAATTAAGAAAGATTTGCTAAATAACTAAAGGAAATAGTAACACAATAAAACAACAATAATGAGGCTATATACAAGGAGTACCGGTACTGAGTCAATTTGATGGGGTACGAGGTAATTGAGGTAATATGTACATGAGGTAGGGGTAAAAGGGACTAGACAATCAGGATAAATAATAAACAGAATAGCAGCAGCGTATGTGAAGAGTGTGTTTATGTATGAGTGTGTTTCCGTGGCCTCTGTGTGCGTGTGTGTTTGTGTGTGTGTAGTTTGTGTGTGAGTGTAGTTTGTGTGTGTGTGTAGTTTGTGTGTGTAGAGTCCAGTGAGTGTGCATAGACCCAGAGCATGAAAGTCAGTGCAAAGAAAAGGGGGTCAATGTATATAGTCCGGGTAGACATTTTATTAACTGTTCAGCCGTTATGGCTTGGGGGTAGAAGGTGCTCAGGAACCTTTCGGTCCCAGACTTTACACAATGGTACCTCTTTCCGTGCAGTAGCAGAAAGAACATTTTATGACTTGGGTGGCTGGAGACTTTGACCATTTCTGGGCATTCCACTGAAAAACCGCCTGGTATAGAGGTCCTGGATGGCAGCAATGCGGCGGCGAGGCTGGCTGCTGAAGACCAGAGGACAGGTCTGGCGTTTGTCTTAGTCTGGAAGGCTCGGGTGGCGGTTTAGATGTTGATGTCCTTCCATCTTGCCACCCCCATACCGCTTTCATATCTTCTGGGTCTTTATGGAAATCTCTGATGGCGTGATCCTTAAGAAGGGTGGTAATCCTCTTCCTCAGGGTCGTTTGTTCCCCAGTTTGTTGTTGGTATAACCTGATGGTCCTTGTCTTCCATAGGACATACCATCCAGGATGTTCTCTGTCATCAAGCGAGGTAGTGTCAGCAACCTTTTGGGGGAGACAGAGGGAACAAAGTGGGCCAAGACCCGCCTGGCCACGGTGCACTCAACAAACAGCTGGTAGATGTTTTCAGTGTCAGTGCATGCGTGGGGGCAGCTCTCTGTACGTGCTACCTTTTAGAAAGGTTTAATTCAGATGTATTTTTATTACAGGAGTGTGGTCTACCCTTTTTAACCTCTTACAGGAAATGAGAGGAGAAATGACAGCATGGGCCCTCCATTTGGAGTGGATCCAATTTGAACAAAAACGCTGGCGTTGACATTTTAATCAAGACCCCACAGCTGGTGGTGAAGGGGCGCACAGTGGTATTTGGTMGGAGTGCTCTTTTAGCCAACTGTACCTTTATGGGGAGGGATTTTAATGTGCTAAATGTTTATGGTWTTAATTACAAAAATGACTGGGGCGCACTTTTAGAAGACCTGCAGTCCCACATGCTAGGGAGGGATCCTCTAGTTGTGGTGGGGATTTTAACTGTGTTTTAAGTAGAACAGATGGCACCAGAGCCTCTTGCATTGACTATCTCTTTACCCGTCACTGGCCCCCAACTGATGCTAGAATAACCCCTGCTTTCTTCTCAGATCACGTAATGCTGACGTGCACCCTGTCACTAACTCTGTCGTGTGACTGGGAAGAGGTCCCTGGAAACTGAACTGCTCCCTTCTAGAAGATGATAGAGTAGTTAGTCAGTACAGGGAGCAGTTCAGCCAGTGGCAGACGTTACAGGACTTCTGTGACACACAAGCACAGTGGTGGGAAGTGTTGAAGGGTAAGACGAGGACKTTCTTTYGAGAGATAGGAATTTAAAAAGTAAAGAAAAGGACAGACGCATGGTGGGACTGCAGAGGTGACTGGAAAGGTATTTTAATCTAGTACAACAAGGCCTGGATTTTAATGATGAAATTAAAGAGGTAAAGAAAGAGATGGCATTACTAGCAGAACAAAAGAGCAAGTGGATTATTTTAAGATGCAAAGAGAGGGTACTAGAAGAAGTGTACAAGGTACTTTTTAAAGACAATTGTGATTAAGGGTAGGACAATTACGGAGTTAAAAAAATAAGTAGTAGAAGATTTTTATGGGGAACTGTTTGGGGATAAAGAAGTGTGTGAGGAAACCACGGGGGAGGTTTTAACATACATAGCATAACATACATCGTTTACATAACATAGCAGRGCCCACCTGTAGCACGTGCTCCAGCAGGTATATCTCTCTGGTCACCCCCAAAACCAATTCCTCCTTTGGCCGCCTCTCCTTCCAGTTCTCTGCTGCCAATGACTGGAACGAACTACAAAAATCTCTGAACCTGGAAACACTTATCTCCCTCACTAGCTTTAAGCACCAGCTGTCAGAGCAGCTCACAGATTACTGCACCTGTACATAYCCCATCTATAATTTAGCCCAAACAAGTACCTCTTCCCCTACTGTATTGATTGATTTATTTATTTAGCTCCTTTGCACCCCATTATTTATATTTCTACTTTGCACATTCTTCCACTGCAAATCTACCATTCCAGTATTTTACTTGCTATATTGTATTTACTTCGCCACCATGGCCTTTTTTTTGCCTTAACCTCCCTTATCTCACCTCATTTGCTCACATTGTATATAGACCATTCCTTCCATCCCTGGAAGGAAGATCACAGACAGCCTGGTACTGATGGATGAGAGATGCCTTCTGTTATGCGAGATACAGAAATATGCGGCTTGTTGTATTAAATGTAGATTTTGAGAAAGCTTTTGATTGGGTCTCGCATCAGTACCTCTTCAAGGAGAGGCGGCAACAAATGGGGTTCCCTGAATAGTTTCCAGCTTGGGTGGGATTGGTGTATGGAGACATTACCAGCAAAATCATTCTAAATGGGAAATTGTCAAAAGCAGTGGGAGTACACTGCGGCGTTTGTCAGGGGTGTATYTTATCTCCTCTTCTGTTTGTGGCCTGTATTGAAGCACTGGCACAGGCCTTGAGAAAGGACCAACGGGTCAGTGGGGTGGGTATCCCAGGAGTYGGGGGATGACCGCCAAGTGCATGTTTTATATGGATGACGTCAACATTCTATGCACCAACCTTGTATCCATTGATAGGACCCTGGACAGGACTGACTGGTACGGACGAACCTCTGGGGCGAGACTGAATAGTGACAAGACAGAGACCCAATGTTTTGGACCATGGGCAGACACAGACTTGACCAGACTACCACTGACAGTTAAAATGACGTACATAAGGGTACTGGGTGTAATGTTTGACCGGGAGGGAGGAGGGAAAAGCAATTGGACTGGGATTTTAGGGACAGTGAGACAGAGACTGGGCTTTTGGGGGCTATGACAGCTGACTTTTGAGGGTAAGGTTTTAATCATTAATAACCTTTCTGGACTACCCATCCCGGATCCGGGATCATTCTCATCAGAAACGCTGACTAGCATAGCATAGCATAGCCTAGCGCCACAGGGATATAATATAATATAATTATATAATATAATTTCATGAAATCACAAGTCCAATACAGCAAATGAAAGATAAACATCTTTTGAATCCAGCCAACATGTCCGATTTTTAAAATGTTTTCCAGCGAAAACACAACATATATTTATGTTAGCTCACCACAATATCCAAAAACACACTGCCATTTTTTCACAGKAAAGATAGCTTTCACAAAACCCACAAATAGAGATAAAATTAATCACTAACCTTTGAACAAKTTCATCAGATGACAGTCATATGACATCATGTTATACAATACATTTATGTTTTGTTCGATTATGTGCATATTTATAGCCACAAATCGTGGTTTTACATTGGCGCCATGTTCAGAAATGGCTCCAAAATAGCGAAAGTAATTACAGATAGCAACGTGAAATACAGAAATACTCATCATAAACTTTGATGAAAGATACATGTTTAACATATAATTAAAGATACACTGGTTCTTAATGCAACCGCTGTGTTAGATTTAAAAAATAACTTTAGTAAAAAGCACAGCATGCAATAATCTGAGACAGCGCTCAGCCATTCTCCGCCATGTTGGAGTCAACAGAAATACGAAATTACATCATAAATATTCCCTTACCTTTGATGATCTTTCATCAGAATGCAGTGCCAGGAATCCTAGTTCAGCTGAGGCTGAGGGTTCTGAGGATGGGGGTGGCAAAGTACTGTTCGAAGTAACTGGCTTTCCTGTCTGTCTTGTGGATGTTGGTGACCAAGTTGGATAGTCCCTATGCCCTTATGATGTTAAGGATGTCTCGGAGCTCCTTCCCCCCATTCTCAGCTGCTTTGTACAGAGTGCTGCGCTTGAGTCACTCCATCTGGCTCCCCCAGACAAAATCTTACATCATGCGTTCTATCTGGTGGCTCTGTCTGGGGGAGACATCAAGCCTAGGTACAGGAGAATGGGGAGAACACTTGCCTTCAGGACCAGGATCTTACCCGTCATTGTGACAGACCGTGCCATCCATTCGCCGATCTTCTGTTGAAGATGGTGAATGGTCTCCTCCCAGCTGTCAGAGCCATCTCCATCCCTCTGGAAGGTGACCCCAAGCAGCTTGATGGTCTCTGTTTAGACAGGGAAAGAGGGCGCCAGTGGCTGCACAGTAATCTTCCACCACTTCTGTTGCTGTGGCGATGGAGTGACTCTCTGTGCCGACAATGCTGACGTTGTCCATGTACGCCGCCATGTACGCCGCCTTTCCCCATGGGCCCCTGGCATCTGGTAGCCAGGGATTCCTGGTGTTGACCTGCTTTTCTGGTGGAAAGGCTCTAGGTAGATGACGTACAGCAGAGGAGCTAAGGGACAGCCTTGGCGTACGTCGGCTCGGATAGGGAATGGGTCTGTGAGGGTTTTGTTTACCAGAACTCTGCTTTTGATGTTCTGGTTGCATGGTTCCATCCAGTGGATGAGATGTTGGGGGAAGMTCATCTTGGTTAGCACCCTCTGCAAAAAGCCATGGATAACCCTGTCAAAAGCCTTCTCCTGGTCTAGGCTGAGAAGTCCCAAAGGTGACCTCTGCTCCTGGGAGTGCAAGATGAGATATCTCACCAGGAGCAGATTGTCATTGATGGACCTACCGGGGATGCTGCAGGTCTGGTCTGGGGGCTATTACTGAGAGGAGGTATTTTGGAACTGTTTGGTGAGGGCCTTGGTCATGATTTTGTAGTGGACGGAGTGGATGTTAAAGGATCCAACCCTTGTTATAAAATTTTCACCTAAAATGACAAACCCAAATCTAACCTATTGGGCGCCAGTTCCGGAGATCCTTGAGGTCCCTTTTCTTGGGGATAAGAGAGACCTTACTCTGTCGCATGGACCCACCCAGCCTKTTTTCCCTGTTTARATCTCTGAAGACCTCCACCACATTGTCATGAGAAGTTACCAGAAAGTCTGATAGAACTCTCCTGGGATCCCGTCCGGTCCAGGTGCTATATGTTTGTTCAGGGAGCACACGGCCCGAGTGAGCTCCTTGAGGCTTAGGCGCCAGGATGTCCTCACTGTTGGTCACAGAGTCCCCTTGGTTGTTGGAAAGGGACAGGTTGAGTTTCTGCTTTGACTGTGCCCTGCAAAAGAARAAGCAGGTGCATTTCTCCTCCTCCTCCTCCAGACCCTGGAGCTTTTACTTGTGCTGGGTCTTCTTCTGTTCTTCCGGATAGAGTGTGGAAAGGTGTTCTTTGGTTTCAGCGAGCTCTCTGGCCATCTCCCACACCTCTAGCTGGAGGAGGCTAAGTCATTGGAGGGC
Source organism: Salvelinus sp. IW2-2015 (assembly GCF_002910315.2). NCBI lineage: Eukaryota > Metazoa > Chordata > Actinopteri > Salmoniformes > Salmonidae > Salvelinus > Salvelinus sp. IW2-2015. The sequence continues at coordinate 27,230,931 of NC_036853.1, read as the reverse complement.
CTTATTGTGGTGTTCAAAAATGTCTCTCTTTTCCTTAGCTATCCTCTACCCAATTTCCCTGAAATAGCCCTTGGTCCTGGCCTTGACCATTTTCCACCACTCTATCGGGGAGTCAAATAGCTCTTTCAATGTTCTCCACTCCAGGTAGCGTCTGGAGAAGGAGCACTTGACTGCTTAATCCTGAAGGATAGATGTATTCATCCTCCAAGACCCCCTACCTACTCTCACTAGGCCTTCCCAATCTACGGACACGGTCAGCTTCCCGTGATCTAAGAAGTGCACCGCCTGGCTTGTCAGGGAGCACATTTTCAGACCTGGCGAGAGCAAGAACCTGTCAATCCTGGACTAGGATGCTCCGGAGGAACTCACCCACTTTGGTGTTGGAGGGGAGTTGACAAGGCGTCTGTTAGGGAGAAGTTGTCGATGATTGATTGTAGTTCCTGTGTGCTGCGGTCTCTGTCTTGGAGGGCACAGTTGAAATCTCCCCCCACCAGGACTAGTGTGGTGGTGAGCAGGAGTGAAGGAAGCTGTTTGAAGAGGGATGTTCTCTCGGGCACATTAGTTGGGCCATACACATTGTTGACCCTCAGTGGCAAACCCTGACTCTCAAGGTCTAAGACCAGGATACGCCCACTCTCGACCACCCTGCTAGACTTCAGTTGGAGGTAGGGGTTGGGCTCAAATATAGCAGAGAAATCCCCCAGGGTCCATCTCCTTATATGGAATGCCACAGTCCTGGAGGAGGTAGAGGTTTACCAGGTTATTGGAGAGGTGTCGCAAGACGATTTGTTATCTGTCTGGAAACCAGTTGCTTCTGGTTAAGCTATACAAAAATTGACATTTTTAATCACCTGCATTCAGAATTACTGCCAAAGTTAGCAACCTGGTGGGTAGACTGCCTAAGAAATGTAAACATTTTAGTAATAGGCGCAAAAACTGATTGGATTAGTTTATAAAAAATATATTTTATTTGTCTTTGTGTAGCATAAGATTAGTCAATCAACCAATGTATATACAAACACATAGATATTGAAACAAACAATTCTAAAACACAACCTGCAGTAGTACATGCTGGGAAATATGATAATGATGGGTGTGGTTTTGGTTCAAGTCATGTGTATGAGTACCAGGCCCCTGCATTAGGGTTAACCTTTCTCGCCCCGGGGTTCCGCTAGCMGAACACACAKAACATTCCGCGAAATTCATTATATATATTTTTTTTATATTTAACATCCACACATTAACAAGTCCAATACAGCAAATGAAAGATAAACATCTTGTGAATCCAGCCAACGTCCGATTTTTAAAATGTTTTACAGCGAAAACACAATATATATTTATGTTAGCTCATGTTTTGTTCGAAAATGTGCATATTTATAGGTATAAATCGTAGTTTTACATTGCAGCCACCGTCACAAATAGCACCAAAACAGCCAGAATAATTACTGAGAGCAACGTGAAATACATAAATACTCATCATAAAACATTTATGAAAAATACATGTTGTACAGCAAATGAAAGATAAARATCTTGTGAATCCAGCCAATATTTCCGATTTTTTAAGTGTTTTACAGCGAAAAGACAATATATATTTATGTTAGCTCACCACAATAGCCAAACACACAACGCCATTTATTCACCGCTAACATAGCTTTCACAAAACCCACAAATAGAGAGATACCAATTATCACTAACCTTTGAACAACTTCATCAGATGACAGTTATAACATCATGTTATACAATACATTTATGTTTTGTTAAAATTGCATATTTATAGCTACAAATCCTGGTTTTACATTGTGAATACAGCGCCATAATGCACCAAATTGTCCGAGAAATTTTGGACAGTCACGTAATCTAACCAAAAAACTCATCATAAACTTTACTAAAAAATACATGTTGTACAGCAAATGAAAGATACACTGGTTCTTAATGCAACCGCTGTGAGATTTAAAAAAATAACTTTAGTACAAAGTACAGCATGCAATATTCTGAGACAGCACCCAGCAATTCTCCGCCATGTTGGACCAACATATTCCACAGAAATACGAATAAACATCAAAATATTCTTACCTTTGATGATCTTCCATCAGAAGTAGTGAAGGAGTCCTAGTTCCACAATAAATCGTTGTTTTTTTTAGAATGTCCATTTCTTCGTGTCGAATTAGCAACTTTGTCTAGCATTGTGGAGGGCACATGTCCATCAACTCTTTGCGCATGGAACGAAAAACCAAAAGTCACAATAAACGTCGAATAAACTGGTCAAACTCAGTTGAAAATCCATCTTTATGATGTTTTTCTCATATGTATCCAATAAATTCCAAGGCGGAGCATTTTCGTCTGTATACCTAACGCATTTCAGAAGACAATGGGGTTCCCCTGGTGCACGCTAAATACTGCCAATAGGGCGGACCTGTCACTCCAAAAGCTCTCATTCGGGTCTCACATCAAGCTAGACACCCCATTCAACATTCTACTGCCTTTTGACATCTAGTGGAAGGCGTATGAAGTGCACACAGATCCATAAATAAAAGGTAATTGAATAGGCAAGGCCTTACACAGAGCCCCATTTTCAGAATTTTCACTTCCTGTTTGGAAGTTTGCTGCCAAATGAGTTCTGTTTTACTCACAGATATAATTCAAACAGTTTTAGGAACTTCAGAGTGTTTTCTATCCAATAGTAATAATAATATGCATATCGTATGATCTAGAACAGAGTACGAGGCCGTTTAATTTGGGCACGATTTTTTCCCAAAGTGAAAACAGCGCCCCCTATTCACTTAGAGGTTAAACTAGGCCCTCAAAATATGGCCTTAAGAATTACTGTACATGTGGTATTGTGTTATATTATAAAAACATTTTAAGATTACTTATTTGTTAGGATCATACTTGGTGAAGTACTTGGGACCTAAACAGATGAAAGGGAACAAACAATGTAACTGTCACTAACAAATACAATCATGGGTGGTAACAATTTACATGAAAGGCAAGGCAATCTGGGAAATATTTGAATAAGGCTTTACACTGAACAGTGTGTAGTTAATTTAACACTGTTCCGGTGTCTATATGGATCTACAGAAAACCCTTTCTGTGTTGTTTTTTAACACTGGAGAATTTGCTGTGTGTTAGAAAGATGGAGAGGGCCAGGTGAGGAGGGAGGGTGAGAGAGAGAGAGAAGAGGAGACATTTTCTCCTTTATCGGAAAGAGACAATTAGAATACAATGCGCCTTTTTCCCCTGTAAATGTCACCCTATATCAGCTAGCCTCCGAAATTAATTTCAATATTCTTTACAAATTTTCCAATCACAGAGAAATACTCGGTCGCTCTCTTTCACTCAGGGCTGTTCCATTTGACTGGAGGAAACCGTCATATTTATGCATGCATGACTGTAAATCAATTTGGATAAAAGCTTTTGCTAAATATATATATATTTAATGATTATTATTATCTTCCAACCATTATCCAACCATCTCATCAGCCTTACACAATAGTGGTAAGCGCCTGGGGGATCTTGACATTATTGCTATTTCTTATGCATATACCCTCTCAACCAAAAGATCCAATCAATGTCAATACAGTCAAACAGTTGTACCTCCTTTAAAAATCATGCACTTGCAATTATGTGAGTGTATCTGTTATTAGCATTAGCATATACCTCCCAGCATCTGCCTAAAGGACCTTTAGACTAGAGTGTTCATGATATGTTCTGTTTGTGATTCACAGGGTATAGGTAAGGGGCCTTGCTGTGCGTCAAGATCGTCCTCTGCATGCTCTGATAGGAAAATTAAACAATGAAAAACTGCGTTTGGCTAACTGTCATGATTTATCACTCATCTCAAATTTCACCCTATTCACTATACAGTAGTGCACTACTTCTGACCAGGGCCCAAGGGCTCTGATCAAATTAGTGCACTATATAGGGAATAAGGTGCCATTTGGGAGGCTTCCTTTACCACCAGCCAGCTAACACTACGCTGACACTCTCCTCTCTCCTCATTCTCCAACCTGCAGCCTCCAATCTATTCATGGAACCATTGTCTTCCCTAATAAGGCCCCAGAAATACTATTACAAGTGACGGAAATATCAKAGAGTGGCAGAAATCATCTGCTCGCTATCTCACCGTAATTACACTTTTAGAAAAAAAGGTGCTAAGTAGAACCATACAGGGTTTTTCAGTTTTCCCTGATAGGTGCTGGGTAGAACCCTTTGCAGAGGGTTCTATCTAGAAGGGTTCTATGTATGGATCTTCAAAGAACCCCCTGTATATGGTTCTATCTAGAACACTCTATTAAGGGTTCTTCCTGGAACCCTCTATGACAGTTCTGCGAGCCTTATTAGCCTTTAATAAAGGTCATAAACAGTGAAAATCATGGTTATCATGCAATTAAATGATACTTGAAGGAAACCAGATCAAAGTATGATGACCAAAGTATGAAAATTAACTGTTGCTTCTACAGGGATGCAATTTATCATAAAGTTACTGGTCCCCTCCCCCATTTCAAACACTTGGATCCATTATTAAGTGGACAAGGTGACATCACCTTAACTSTAATTTTAATGCACCAATGGTTACATGATATACTCTTACCAAATTTAAATAAGTACCTACCACCTTGTAACCAACATCGGATAAGGCGTGTTTGCAGAAGGGTGTGGTATATATAGCTAGCTAGGTACTCTACTGGTGCCAAAACTTGAATGTTGGCTGTCTGCAAATATAAAAGTTTACCCTATAAAAATACATATATTTCCCATTTCAACTGTGTCTGGTGTGAGCTAGTTACTGCATCTCTAAATGCAGCACACTGTAAATTATGGCACATTGTGGAGAAATATTGTGGGAAAAGAGAGAATTGCAGATTCATTAACATATTTTAAGGCGTGCTTTGTAAGTGGTTAGATTTGTTGCACCCGTTAGTGAGAGTTCTGTACCAATGTAAATGATATGTGGTAGTAGTTAGTCATATTACATGAGTATAGGAAACAGATCAATGTAATAACAGGTCCACAGGGGCAGTCCCATGATTGACCTCCGGGTCTTGGGCTGCGTTGCATGTCTGTGCTCTCCTCAGGTTGTCCTTCCTTTCCTCTGCATATCCAACACCAGTTCCAGTGTGTTTTCTTGCTCCTCAGGTTGTCCTTCCACCCTTCTACAGACCCTGACCCAGCCCCGGTTCGTGATTTCTCCCAGAACCCCAGACCCAGCACCAACCCTAGATTTTCCCAGGTCCCAACACCAGCACCAACCCTGGAAACAGCACCGACCAACCACAACTGCCACCTCCATCCAGTATCTACCAGCCCAGACCCCACCCATTCCCCTCCCACAAGAAAAAGACAAACACTCTGTCAACAACCCCACCAGACCAAGCAAGTAAGGAWGACTCCAAGGAAAATAAACAAATTGTGAAAGACCTGTATCTTGCTTTGCGCCATTGGCACATCAGTTTGTGCTGTACGGGGTGGGCCGAAGCTCTGGCTCACCCTCATGTGTCTGAAGGACGCACTGTGGTCCTTCCGCAACCTGATGGTTGGGAAACGTGTGGGGACCACCCCCCAGCCAGTGGCCATGATAACCACGGAAGCCCTGGGGTGATATAAACAAAAGGGAGCCTCAACCCCAGACGAAGTGTCCCCCACAACGTCTACGCACCCGGCGGCCATGGCCTTACAGTGCTGCGGCGTCTAGGGGAGTGATCTCCTCTGGGCCCCGAAGGATGTGGACAGAGTTGATTCAGAAGAGCAGGAGGAGGAGAGTTTGATAAGGACTCACTCACCCTGCTCCTGCACAAAGGACAGAATACAGCTTTTTTATCAAAGTGACTTTAACGTATACTCTTGTTTTAATCATATGTGCACATTTTAAATGGCTTTTTTTATGGTACTTCAAGCTTAGGTTATTTTATTGTATTAATAACAACTTATACTTTTAACATTTTGTAAATGTTCAATACTGTTTTTAATCTAAATTATGCCATTTTAAAATTGTACAAATGATTATGTAAAAGTATCAGGTGTTTTAAGAAATTCTGTGACACAGTCTGTTCTTTGGAGCTTTGATTCAGTCTTTACTTTACAAAGTAGTGTAAGGACATATGAGTTATGCTGTTACAGCTTTTTTGCCGAATACACTGTGGTGTTATACAGTGCCTTGCAAAATAATTCATCCCCTTTTTCCTATTTTGTAGCGTTACAATCGGTACTTTAAATATATATTTTTTTGGACTTCATGTAATGGACATGCACAAAATAGTCCAAATTGGTGAAGTGAAAGGAAAAAAAATACTTATTTCACAAAATTCAAAAAGATGTCAAACGGAAAAGTGGTGTGTGCATATGTATTCACCCCCTTCGCTATGAAGCCCCTAAATAACATCTAGTGCAACCAATTACCATCAGAAGTCACATAATTAGWCCACCTGTGTGCAATCTAAGTGTCACATAATCTGTCACATGATCTCAGTATATATACACCTGTTCTGAAAGTCCCCAGAGTCTGCAACATCACTAAGCAAGGGGCACCACCAAGCAAGTAGCACTATGAAGACCAAGGAGCTCTCCAAACAGGTCAGGGACAAAGTTGTGGAGAAGTACAGATCAGGGTTGGGTTATAAAAAAAAAWCTGAAACTTTGAAKAACCCTTTGAGCACCATTAAATCCATTATTAAAAAAWGGCAAGAATATGGCACCACAACAAACTTGCCAAGAGAGGGCCGTCCACCAAAACTGATAGACCAGGCAAGGAGGGAATTAATCAGCGAGGCAACAAAGAGACCAAAGATAAACCTGAAGGAGCTGCAAAGCTCCACAGCGGAGATTGGAGTATCTGTCTATAGGACCACTTTAAGCTGAATACTCCACAGAGCTGGGCTTTACGGAAGAGTCGACAGAAAAAAAGCCATTGCTTTAAGAAGAAAACAAGCAAACATATTTGGTGTTCGCCAAAAGGCATGTGGGAGACTCCCCAAACATATGGAAGAAGGTACTCTGGTCATATGAGACTAAAATGTAGCTTTTTGGCCATCAAGGAAAACGCTATGTCTGCCGCAAACCCAACACCTCCCATCACCCCGAGAACATGGTGGTGGCAGCATCATGCTGTGGGGATGTTTTTCATCGGCAGGGACTGGGAAACTGGTCAGAATGGAAGGAATGATGGATGGCGCTAAACACAGGGAAATTCTTGAGGGAAACCTGTTTCAGTCTTCCAGAGATTTGAGAATAGGACGGAGGTTCACCTTCCAGCAGGACAATGACCCTAAGCATACTGCTAAAGCAACACTCGAGTGGTTTAAGGGGAAACATTTAAATGTCTTGGAATGGCCTAGTCAAAGCCCAGACCTCAATCCAATTGAGAATCTGTGGTATGACTTAAAGATTGCTGTACACCAACGGAACCTATCCAACTTGAAGGAGCTGGAGCAGTTTTGCCTTAAAGAATGGGCAAAAATCTCAGTGGCTAGATGTGCCAAGCTTATAGAGACATACCCCAAGAGACTTGCAGCTGTAATTGCTGCAAAGGGTGTCTCTACAAAGTATTGATTTCATGGGGGTGAATAGTTATGCACGCTCAAGTTCTGTTTTTTGTGTTATTTCTTGTTTGTATCACAATAAAAAATATTCAGCATCTTGTGTAAATGAAATTATGCAAACCTCCCAAAAATCTATTTTAATTCCAGGTTGTAAGGCAACAAAATAGAAAAAATGCCAAGTGGGGTGAATACTTTCGCAAGCCACTGTAGGTGTCACGTTTATGGGCATGTCGGAGCAGTGTGTAGGAGGGAGAATCCAAGATGTGGGAAGTGTGCAGGAGGACATGGGGCAGAGTGATGTGTCGTATTTGTGGAAAAGGTTGTGTGTGTCAACTGTAAAGGTGCTTATATTGCTGGGGATCGGAGGTGTCCGGTGCGAGAGAGGCAGGTTGAGATGGCCAGGGTCAAAGTAGTGCAGAAGATGTCATATGCTAAGGCAGTGAAGTAGAGGAGGGTGGTTCAAGGGTGAGGGATCCTGAGAGGATCCCTGTGAATTGTATAAATGTGACAGAACTAAGGGATAGGCCAATGAGTAATATACAGTATGTTTCAGTAAGTTTGGCTTCTTAGCATTCATAGTCACAGAAAAGTCACAGAAAATAAATAAGTAAGTAAGTAAGTCACAGAAAATAAATGTTGTGGTGGCAGCTGCAGAGAAGTACTTAGGGGTACGAGATACGAATTCAGAAGAGTTACAGGGTGTGTTGAGTGGTCGTTTCCCGTCCTCTCAGGTAGTTGGCCTGGGGTACGATCAGATAGGGTTAAAGTTTTGGAATAGTCCAAAATAATTCCAGAGTCAATGTCATGGAAAGAGTAATGCTTTGTGGTGAGAGGAACAAGTAAAGATGGAGGACTGAACACAGCAGTGCAGATCGCCTCAAGATAAAAATGTAATATTCAATATCTGTAAGTTTGACCTAATATTAGCATTTCACTCCACATACTCGTGGGTAATACCCTTCAATCTGGATAACAACACAAAACAAATAAGGCTAGAGAAAATYTTTTTACATTGTTTGTGTTTTACCCCTCTTTTTCTCCCCAATTTCGATCTCATCACTACAACTCCCCAGCACGCTTGGGAGGTGATGGTCAAGTCATGCATCCTCCGAAACATGACCCACCAAACCGCGCCTCTTAACACCCGCCCGCTTAACCCAAAAGCCATCTGCACCAATGAGTCGGAGGAAATATTGTTCAACTGACAACCGAMGTCAGCCTGCAGGTGCCCAGCCTGCCACAATGAGACGCTTGAGTGCGATGAGCCAATGTGATTCCCAATCATGGCCGGTTGTGACACCCCCCGGGATCCGACCCGGGTCTGAAGTGACCCCTCTAGCACTACGATGCAGTCCCTTAGACCACTTTGCCACTCGGGAGGCCCAAGGCTAGAGAAGTYTATCGACAAATATTACAAAAAAATGAACACCCAAACATGACGGAGAGCAAACACAGAGAACCAATTACCAAAAGAAAATGCAACTCCTCGACGGACACAACAGACGATTTATGCTTTTCACCACCTTGAATGGGAAGGGTGTAAACCGATCTGTTAAAGTCGATAAATGATCAACTGGGCATACTTGAATTAGTCAGTAAAGATATAAAGGAGTTGAAGGCGAGCCATCGAGATGAGTGACGGAGTAAGTAACAAAAAAGCTAAAAGGTACAGTCAATAAGATGGAAACACACGTTGATGAACTTAAAAAGGAGGACATGTTTCTGAGAGAAGCCTTACTTGACATACAGACTAGCTCTATGTGAGAAAAGCTGGTACTTACTGGTATAAAATAAAAGAATGCGAAAACCCTGAATTCTTTCTTACAGCGCTACAGATCCCAGGCGATGTTGTCAACAAAAATCAGACAGAGAMGACAGAGATATGGGCACCCAATCGTTGCCAAATTTGCATTCTTCAAAGATAAAATAATGGTTAAAAGCCTGGGTAAAAGACTCGCTGGCACGTAAATAGGCATGAATGATCAGTTCCCGAAGGAAATTGCAGAACGGCACAAAGTTCTGTACTCACTCTTCAAGAAGAATAGATTAAAATAGAAACATGTAGCGCTCGTAAATAGATAASACAGCATTAGAAGAAAGGATAATTAGCAAAATAATACATCTTCAAATATAAGGAACTAGAACACAAAAGTACTCAGAATCAACATGGTAGAGATAAAAACACAGCAAACAGAGGATATAGAAGGCACAGTATGTGGGTTTACAATTGGCTCATTCATCCCCCTCCTCTCCCCTGTAACTATTCCCCAGGTCGTTGCTGCAAATGAGAACGTGTTCTCAGTCAACTTACCTGGTAAAATAACGGTAAAATAAATAAAAAAAATAAAAAATGTGCGGGTGTATTGTGATAGAAGATGGGGTGTGTGTTTTTGTGTTTGGATAAGTGTGGAGTTAAGTGAGTGAAATGTGTGTCTGTGAGAAGGGGTTATGAGAGAGAGCTTTCAATTTTGTGCAGATATGGGATATAGATTTTATAATTAATCATAATTATAGTTTATTGTCCTATCATGATGGAACAGTCCCCAGCCCTATACCCTAGACACCCACCTGAGTGACCCATACACTAAGGAGAAGTCCTTATATGTTTCATGGGCCTACTGTAAGTAGCCTACACGCAGCCAAAACAGAAAGATAAATGTGGTCAGAGACCCACTTAAGCAGCACCGCCCCCTCAAGATTGTGAGCCTGCCTGGCAGGGTTGGTCCTACAAAGCCAAAGCCCCCTGATGGCTGAGCATTATATACAAGTAATTTCTCAAAGCTGCTAATGAGAACCTTGARGACCTTGTACCTAGCAGGTGGGGATTCCGGTGGGGTGTCCCCACCCAGGTAGTGGCAGTGATGGCAACACTAGCTGCAGTAACCCATGGGGAGGGGGTCACACTAAGACAATCAGAGAGGAGCCAAATTATTGTGGCCCTGGTGGCACGGAATGATCAAAGGTCTGACTGCACAGACATGCTTGGGAAATTGTCACAACGGGGAACCAGCGTGTGTGTGTTTCAGAGGATGGGGGTGTACCTGATCTCTGTCAGCTAGGACTTGACATTGGTTAATCAAATGTCTACATTTTTGCTACATTTTGCATGCCTTCTCAAACAGCTGCAACTGTATATGCATTCGCACATCAAGTCCTTTCTTGAGTTGGGCTCGGTGATGGAACAACTGTTCAACGTCTGAGCTCGTGGGGGAAAGGGGTCGTGTGTGTGTGTGTGTGTGTGTGTGTGTGTGTGTTGTGTGTGTGTGTGTGTGTGTGTGTGTGTGTGTGTGTGTGTGTGGTTGTGTGTGTGTGTGTGTGTGTGTGTGTGTGTGTGTGTGTGTATCCCACATCTATTGCTATGGTGTTATGATGTTAGGGACAATATAGGACGAATCAAAATAATTGATTGCTAAAATAATTATTGCTTGCCAAAACTGTAATCTTTGTAATGGCAATACTGTTTATAGGTAACAATCCTTTGCATTAATTGCCTACATTATTAGGCATATAATTCTTCAAATGTGAAAATTAAGATACACAAGATTCTTTATATATACTGTATATAGTACCAGTCAAAAGTTTGGACCCACCTACTCATTCAAGGCTTTTTCTTAATTTTTTACTATTTTCTACATTTTTTAATAATAGTGAAGACATCAAAACTATGAAATAACACATAMGGAATCATGTAGTAACCAAAAAAGTGTTAATTAAACAAATCAAAAATCAAAACAAAAATCTCAAAATATATTTGAGATTCAGCTTTGCACACTCTTGGCATTCTCTCAAACAGCTTCATTAGGAATGCTTTTCCAACAGTCTTAAATGAGTTCCCACATATGCTGGGCACTTGCTGGCTGCTATTCCTTCACTCTGCAGTCCAACTCATCCCTATCCGTCTTCATTGGGTTGAGGTCGGGTGATTGTGGAGGCCAGGTCATCTGATGCAGCACTCCATCACTCTCCTTGGTCAAATAGCCCTTCCACAGCCTGGAGGTGTGTTTTGGGTCATTGGCCTGTTGAAAAACAAATTACAGCCCCACTAAGCGCAAACCAGATGGGATGGCGTATTGCTGCAGAATGCTGTGGTAGCCATGCTGGTTAAGTGTGCCTTGAATTCTAATTAAATCACTGACAATGTCAGCAGCAAAGCACCATCACACCTCATCCTCCATGATTCATGATGGGAACCACACATGCAGCGATCACCCGTTCACCTACTCTGTAGCTCACAAAGACACGGAGGCTACAACCAAAAATATCAAATTTGGATTCATCAGACCAAAGGACAGATTTCCACCAGTCTAATGTCCATTGCTCGTGTTTCTTGGCCCAAGCAAGTCTCTTCTTATTATTGGAGTCCTTTAGTAGTGGTTTCTTTGCAGCAATTCAACCATGAAGGCCTGATTCACGCAGTCTCCTCTGAACAGTTGATGTTGAGAACTCTTTAACTTGAACTCTGAAGCATTAATTTGGGCTTCAATTTCTGATGCTGGTAACTCTAAAGAACTTATCCTCTACAGCAGAGGTAACTCTGGGTCTTCCTTTCCTGTGGAATTGACTGACCTTCATGTCTTAAAGTAATGATGGACTGTCGTTTCTCTTTGCTTATTTGAGCTGTTCTTGCCACAATATGGACTTGGTCTTTTACAAAATAAATATATAGTCTGTATACCACCCCTACATTGTTACAACACAACTGATTGGCTCAAATGCATTAAAAAGGAAAGAAATTCCACAAATTAACTAAAGGCACACCTGTTAATTGAAATGCATTTCAGGCCACTAACTCATGAAGCTGGTTGAGAGCATGCCAAGACTGTGCAAAGCTGTCATCAAGGAAAAGGGTGGCTACTTTGAAGAATCACAAATATATAGTATATTTAGATTTTTTTAACACATTTTTGGTTGCTAATAATGGAGAACAGTTGGAGGTTTACTTAGTAGCAATGCAAATGTCATGGTACACCTACAGTATATGGACACTCAATTACTATTTGCACTTTGTAATGGTAAGTTTACAAACATATATTTTGTATATTATAGCCAGCTATAATTGTAATGGCTTAGTAGACAATATGAAAAGACGATCAGTATTTACCTGCGAAAAGACAAGGAATATAATATCTATTGTTTAGAGCAAACTCAATCAACAATTCTAGATGAAGTTGTGTGGAAAAAAAGGAATGAGGGGGCGAAATATACTTCTCCCATGGGCAAAGAAACTCAAAAGGGGTAATGATATTAACTCACAATAATTTTGATCGGAATGTGCAAATTGTCCAAACAGATCCGCAAGGTTAGAGGGATGATTTTAAGTACTGGACCATTTACAGATATGGATCATTATTCTATGCAGTCCAAATAATGATGACCCATGCTTCTTTGAAAATATACAGTATATAATAATTTATCAAAGACTCTATTAATATGGTGGGGGATTATAATATGGTTTTAAATACCTCAATGGACCGTAAAGGAAATCACACTACAAACTATCAACCTCATGCACGGAAATGTCATGCCCTG
>NC_036853.1:27166180-27213252 GCF_002910315.2 Salvelinus sp. IW2-2015 | reverse complement strand
ATTGACCAATATTATTTTCCACCATAATTTGCAAATAAATTCATTAAAAATCCTACAATGTGATTTTCTGGATTTCTTTTCTCATTTTGTCTGTCATAGTTGAAGTGTACCTATGATGAAAATTACAGGGCTCTCTCATCTTTTTAAGCGGGAGAACTTGCACAATTGGTGGCTGACTAAATACTCTTTTGCCCCACTGTATATAACTACCAATTTGGTAAAAAAAAATTGAATCCAGGAACATGGTAATACCTTATCAGTGTAATAATATCTGAATATATTATGCCACAGTAGCCTACATTCAAATATGATTTTAAKCCTATCAGTCTCAGGCCTATTACATTTTGGAAGGGAGACCACCTCCCTCCTAMTTCATTTCTGTATATTTGAATACTTTTCTCACTACAAAACATACAAGTGTTACACATCAACTTTTCATGGGTTAAATGCGATCATCAAATGGCATCAATAAGTTTAATAGATTGTGATGTGGACCAATACAAATGTTACCATGGTCACACACTGATTGCCAAGAAGCTTGTTGTGTGCTTGCTTAATGACCCTTCTCAGAAGTGCAGCAAAAATGGAGATCTGATATACAAATATGGCCTGATGGAAATTCACCTCCCTGTGTGTGTGTTGTGTGTGTGTGTGTGTGTGTGTGTGTGTGTGTGTGTGTGTGTGTGTGTGTGTGTGTGTGTGTGTGTGTGTGTGTGTGTGTGTTACTGATGCTACCTACCTGGGATAAATTGCTGAAGCCATGTAACCTATCCTCAGTATGACTGAGGCTGCAGCATAGCAGAGGCACTGCTCACCTGGCCTGCTTCCAGCTATTGTAAAGAGAATTTGAGTGTGGCTGTCAGCCCACAAAGAGAGTCTGGTGACAGCATGGCTGAGGCTTACTGCTTTAGAGGAGTCAAGAAGAGGTGAAGCATTGGGGTCCTCTGCTGTATAGTCTGTAGACTTATATTTAGTCTGACAGCCCTATGGGGAGAGCTAACTGGAAAACAAAAGAGCAGAAAAGCAGATATAGACAGAGAGATTATCTTGAAATCCCAACATTTGTGGCAGTCAGTGTCAAGAAGTGTAGTCAATGTCAAGAAGTGTCAAGAAGTACTGTATATCACCTAGCCAGGGATTGAGCTAGTATTAAACCTCTCTTAGATAGTGTAAGTCACAAATCTCTTACTAAGAGCATCCTAACCATATAAATTATATAAGCGATGTTAAATATGAATATATGCTGTTTCCCAAGAGGTTTCATTCTTGCTCTGTCATTAATAGTAAGACTCTGGGGAGGCCCTGCCTGTTCATCCACACAGCAACCATGACTAACTGATCACTCACAAATGAGACCCATTACATAAGAAGCATGAATATTCTCTCTGGTAAGACAGACAAAATGGAATAATTGAGTGCACTGGCTCAACAAATTAGGAAGCTCTGCGAATAAGAAATAAGACTGAAAATAAAAAATAGATACACAGTATACACAGATTCCAGGCTTCCATTCCGTTGGTAAGATAAAAATTWATAGAACTCTATCATTATACGTTTTAAAAACTATCACAACTGAACCCTTCTGACTCACCCTAAACAGCTAAATCAATGGTGCACATTTACTCTGAAAGTGTTACATGTACACTATTTTCTGTGAACATATGAGTCCCACTGAACTGGTGTAAAAATAACTATTTTGAAAGTGTAAAATATTTAAACATCACAAATGGTCCTTTTGTTCYAAAAATTCTGTCGTTATATATCCAAAATGTTCATTGATTTGGCYCGTATGATTAGGAAAATACACCGGTTCCAACTCGCGCAACATGACTACACATTATCTAATTAGTTACCTGTAAACTTGATCCAAATATTTCAAACAACTTTCCTAATCCAACTTTAAGTATTTTTAAACGTAAATAATCAATKAAATTTAAGACGGAATAAACTYTGTTCAATACKGGAGGAAAACAAAGTGGAGCGAGCTTTCAGGTCACTCGCCCCAACCACAACAGTACACTCGTTCTGAACAGGGCTACTTCTTCATTTCTCAAAGGAAAAACATCAATCAATTTCTAAAGACTGTTGACAACTAGTGGAAGCGATAGGAACTGCAAGCAACTGCCTTAGAATTCTAGATTCCCATTGAAATACCATTGAAAACAGAGTGACCTCCAAAAAAAATTCCTGGATGGTTTGTCCTCAGGGTTTCGCCTGACAAATAAGTTCTGTTATACTCACAGACATCATTCAAACAGTTTTAGAAACGTCAGAGTGTTTTCTGTCCAATAATACGCATATATTAGCATCTGGGCCTGAGAAGCAGGAAGTTTACTCTGGGCACGCTTTTCATCCGAACGTGAAAATTCTGCCCCCTAGCTCAAACAGGTTAATTACATTTACATGATTAGTTTYATCACGTAATAMAAATTACAGAGAATTGATTTGATAAAATAACAGTCTTCACTCTAATAATGCCAAAGACACGACACCGTCATAGGGTTTCCAACTTTCTAACAAGTCAGTTCGTCAAATTTCTGCCCTGCTAGAGCTGAACCGGTCAACTGTAAGTGCTGTTATTGTGATGTGGAAACGTCTAGGAGCAACAATGGCTCAGCCGTGAAGTAGTAGACCACACAAGTGCATAGAATGCGCCCATCGAGTGTTGAAGCCCGTAGCGAGTAAAACTTGTCTGTCCTCGGTTGAAACACTCACTACTGAGTTCCAAACTGCCTCTGGAAGCAACGTCAGAACAAGAACTGTTCGTTGGGAGTTTCATGAAATTGTGTTTTTTACATTGGATAAAAGTCGAGACTTAGAGCTAGAAAACGGTACAGTATATCATACACTGCAGTTGAGGAACAATGGGAAAGTAATTCTGCTTTGAAAGTTGATAAACTTGTAACACCCCACAAAATGGCCTTTTTTAGGTAATATATATATATATATATTATTTTATTTTTTGCCTGTTTTGCATTTTATTACACAACAAGTTACACAAAAGGCTTCTGAACAGCTTCTACCCCCAACCCATAAGTCTCCTGAACAGCTAATCAAATGGCTACCTGCGCTATTTGCATTACCCACCCCCATTTTTATGCTGCTGCTACTCTGTTTATTATCCATGCATAGTCACTTTACCTCTACCTACATGTACATATTACCTCATTGACCGGTACGCCCTGTATATAGCCTRGCTACTGATATTTTATAGTTGCGCCTTAATTATTTCTTGTTTAAATTTTCTTCTTTATTCATTTCTTTTTTACTTCAGTTTATTGTAGTAAATAATTTCATAACACTTATTTTTTCTTAGTTCAAAACAACTGAAAACTCTGAACWGGGAAATKTGACTTCAGTGAGCTCAAGACAACTGGGAACTCGGGAAAAAATTWGCCCGGACTGGGAGAATACGTTTTGAACGGTCATCCATCTCGGAATTGCAAGTCGGGAACTCGGCCATCTTTCTAGACCTCCGACCTGAAGACCACTGACATCATCATGAGTCGACCTTGTTTTTTTTGAGMTCCCAATTSTCTTGAAAGCACCATAAATCCAGAGAATGCCAGACTTTGATGACAACATTTTCTCACGAAGGAATGCGGCGCCCCCTTCCTGTTCAAGTGAGCACAACAAGGTGAATCCCAAAATGTATTGTATGATGCTGCATAAATTYTGTAAAATGCCAAGGATATATGTAGACTGTAGCTAAGAAAGTAATACGAAGTGTATGTTGTGTAGTAAGCTGTTAGTAGCCCATGTGCCTCACCCTAATAATTTGCTCCATTTTCCCCTCTTAATTTCACCTGTTCTGACTTGGTTGTGCACATAGCCTATATGTCACACCCTGATCTGTTTCACATGTCTTTGTGCTTGTCTCCACCCCCCTCCAAGTGTTTCCCATCTTCCTCATTATCCCCAGTGTATTTATACCTGTGATCTCTGTTTATCTGTTGCCAGTTCATCTTGTCTTGTCAGGTCTTACCAGCGTGTTTTCCCTTTTCCCTGCGTTCTCAAGTTCTGTTTCCTAGTTTCCCCAGTTTTGACCATTCTGCCTGCCCTGACCCCGAGCCTGCCTGCCTTTCTGTACCTGCCTGACTRTGAGCCGTTAACGAACCTCTGCCTGCCCTGAACCCGAGACTGTCTGCCGTTCTGTACCTGCCTGACTCTGCCCTGGATTACGGACCTCTGCCTGCCTTTGACCTGTCTTTTGCCTGCCCCCTGTTTATGTCAATAACTGTCTGTGACTCTAGCTGTCTGCGTCTGGGTCTTATCTGGAGTTCTTATATTATAGCCTGTTTTAGAGAAATGTAATCATTGAATACTGTAAGAGCTTTCATTGTCTGCTTATATGTACCCTTTATTTATCCTACGGTTATGACTTGGTGTCAGGGAGAATACTGTAAGAACTGCTCATGTTCTGAATTCTGTCGCTGTACATTTCAAAAGTGCTGAACAAATATTTATATTGACTACATCCGTCCTAGCTCGCTCATTAATGTCTTAATCAAAATTACGGATTGACTCTTATCCACTCGTCATCCTCTTATGCCATTGTTTATCAGTAGAATCCACATTTATTTTAGCAAGTCAGCCAAATTAGCAATGCTTTTTTTCAAAGGCAGTAAATGAGGCTGAATTAACTGTATTACTGCCAGACAAGGCTCCGCTGATAGCCAGGTGTAGCAGTGGTAAGGTGTTGGGATTGCTCATTGGACAGCTTTATGTAGGCCCTAACAGTTTGTGGGCACCGTTTGTTACCGTTATAGTGCAACTAATGTGTTGTGTAGTGGCTTTGCTGGCATGCATCTAAAACATTTTGGGGGGGGGTTTCCCACCAAGATTTACATGCTAAAATTACCACTGGGACAAACAGAGAGAGTAAGGTAGTGTAGTAAACAACCAAAGATTTCAAGACAAAAAGTGGTGAAAGAAGTAGTAAAAAGTAGTTGTAAAAATCTGTGTTCTGTTCGAGACCACCTATAGCAAGACCGATTCAGGACCAAGACCGGAAAACAAATCTGGACTGAGTCACGACCGAGACAGGGAGGGGGACAAGGGGTTCGAGACTGAGACCAGAAAAAAATGTGAGTAGAAAAATGCGAGTTCAATTCAAGACCACACTTGTAATTTTGGCAAATCACCACCATATTAAGAGTTCAAAATGTCCAGTATTTCTGTGTTCATGTCAGAACATCATATGGATTCTTTAGACATTCATAATGGTGAAAAAATACATGCTGAGGGAAAATAGAGCCACTATACAAATTATTACTAACTSAAACAGATTGGGGAACAATGGGCCWWCTACGCCTTCAGAGAAGTGAAGTATTTATAAAATAATGATTATAATATAATAAAAATAATAAGAATTATATTATTATCATCAATGATGTTCTGAATTAATCTCTTCGGTTTTTTGTTGGAAAGGCAAGGGTTAACACTGATGAGAAAAAATTATCCAATCAGAAACTTCTGCCTTCTTSAAGGTCAACAGGTCACTGTGTAACAGCAAGCAATATTTTTCCCACAGTCTAGCTAGCTAGCTTTTGTTGTCCACAACAATGCTTAAATCACATCAATCTGATTGGGTGGGCCTGTCAGGGCCTGGCTCCCCCAGACCCATCCATGTCTACACACCTGATGTAAACAGCATCATGATGACAATTTCACATCACAAATAGCCTACTAACCAACACTTCGGACTAAACTTTTTCAATACCTGGTTTGCATACCCATTGTTGACTTAGTTAGCATTTACTGATAGATATCATAAGTTGAATGACTTTCCTACCCAAACGGATACCGATGTCATTCTTCTGTGAGCTGCTTCATGCAAAAACCATTTGAAGGCTGCACACTCTTGCTGTCTGAAGATGATATTCTGCTGAAACTAGGCTGTGTACGGCACGCATGTTAATATATTTCACGTGCTTGCGATTGTGTAGGCTACTTTGTGCCTGATTTCTCTATTGTACTACATAATTGTGTCACACTCTGATCTGTTTCATCTGTCTTTGGGCTTGTCTCCACCCTTCTCCAGGTGTCGCCCATGGTCCCATTATCCCCTGTGTATTTATACCTGCATTCTCGTTTTGTATGTTGCCAGTTCGTCTTGTCTTGTCAGGTCTTACCAGCGTTCTCTCCCACCTTCCTCTTCCTCTACAGTGGCTTGCGAAAGTATTCARCCCCCTTGGCATTTTTTCAATTTTTTTGCCTTACAACCTGGAATGAAAATATATTTTTTGGGGGTTTGTATCATTTGATTTACACAACATGCCTACCACTTTGAAGATGCAAAATATTTTTTATTGTGAAACACCAAATAACACCAAATAACACCAAAAAACTGAAAACCTGAGCGTGCATAACTATTCACCCCTCCAAAGTCAARACTTTGTAGAGCCACCATTTGCAGCAATTACAGCTTCAAGTCTCTTGGGGTATGTCTCTATAATCTTGGCACATCTAGCCACTAGGATTTGTGCCCATTCTTCAAGGCAAAACTGCTCCAGCTCCTTCAACTTGGATGGGTTCCGCTGGTGTACAGCAATCTTTAAGTAATACCACAGATTCTCAATTTGATTGAGATCTGGGTTTTGACTAGGCCATTCCAAGACATTTAAATGTTTCCCCTTAAACCACTCGAGTGTTGCTTTAGCAGTATGCTTAGGGTTATTGTCCTGCTGGAAGGTGAACCTCTGTCCCAGTCTCATATCGCTGGAAGACTGAAACAGGTTTCCCTCAAGAATTTCCCTGCATTTAGTGCCATCCATCATTCCTTAAATTCTGACCAGTTTCCCAGTCCCTGCCAATGAAAAACATGGTGTTCTCGGGGTGATGAGAGGTGTTCGGTTTGCGCCAGACATAGCGTTTTCCTTGATGGCCAAAAAGCTCAATTTTAGTCTCATCTGACCAGAGTACCTTCTTCCATATGTTTGGGGAGTCTCCCACATACATTTTGGTGAACACCAAACGTGTTTGCTTATTTTTTTCTTTAGTTAAGCAATGGCTTTTTTCTGGCCACTCTTCTGTAAAGCCCAGCTCTTTGGAGTGTACGGCTTAAAGTGGTCCTATGGACAGATACTCCAATCTCCGCCGTGGAGCTTTGCAGCTCCTTCAGGTTTGTCTTTGGTCTCTTTTTTGCCTCATATTGATTCCCTCCTGGCCTGGTCCGTGAGTTTTGGTGGGCGGCCCTCTCTTTCCAGGTTTGTTGTGGTGCCATATTCTTTCCATTTTTTGATAATGGATTTAATGGTGCTCCGTGGGATGTTCAAAGTTTCTGATAGTTTTTTAAAACCCAACCCTGATCTGTACTTCTCCACAACTTTGTCCTGACCTGTTTGGAGAGCTCCTTGGTCTTCATAGTGCCACATGCTTAGTGGTGTTGCAGACTCTGGGGACTTTCAGAATAGGTGTATATATACTGAGATCATGTGACACTTAGATTGCACACAAGTAGACTTTCTTTAACTAATTATGTGACGTCTGAAGGTAATTGGTTGCACCAGATCTTATTTAGGGACTTCATAGCAAAGGGGGTGAATACATATGCAGCCACCACTTTTCCGTTCTTACATTTAATAAAATATATATATATTTTTTAAATTTCACTTCACCAATTTGGACTATTTTGTGTATGTCCATTACATGAAGTCCAAATAAAAATCTATTTAAATTACAGGTTGCAATGCAACAAAATAGGAAAAATGCCAAGGGGGTAAATACTTCTGCAAGGCACTGTATTCCTCTGCCTATATCCGAATCTGACTTTGGTGCAYGTCATGTTGTTCTTCACATTACCTTCTCTGGTAAACACAAACTCTATCAAATAAAATCTATATTTATGTCACATGCACAGGATACAGAAGGTGTAAACAGTAGAGTGAAATGGTTACTTGCATAGTGGAGTCTTTTGTTGAGACATGTAGCTAGCTAGCTAGCTAACCAATGAACCATAATCCCAACCCATACCACTAGCAATACAAACTGATTGTCATAGCTAGCCACCATGCATGAATCTGCAGGTGGCTAAAGCTAATCAATTTGGTTCAAGCTATCTTTAGGCTATAACTAGCAGTGCAAATGGATATCTGAGATACAAATAATATTACTACACAGATCATACATGTACCATTAGCTAGCGAGCTAGACCTTTAACTTGCAATGAAAATGACTTTCTGACAAATTAGAAACGTAGCTGAAATTGTAGCTAGACTTTCTTACCCGTATACATGGATGAACYCTTCTCCCTCTCTGTCATGGATGCCATGGTTGCCCTTAGTACTCTTTTTGACTCCTTCTGAATTTGCAATCATACACTGCCTCAACCAAGCATTCCACTGATTTCAAAACTGGGTCAGCTTCTTCTGTGACAACCACACTGTTTATCTCTGTTTCTTCCCCTTCACTGTCATCAGAAGACTCTACAATCGTCTGATTCATTTTCAMWMTCAGAGTCAGCYTGGAACGATRGTCATCCAGAAAGTAGTTCATCACAACTTTTTCCCACTGATCTTTGTCGAATGCGCCTGTTAAATTCAGGGCAGCAATGTTGAGAGCAGTGGCAACCCTTTTGCAGTTCTCCATGATATCTTTCAAAAAACCCATGGTAGCAAGGATTATCTACACATACTGAGCAGCTCATGTTATACACAGAAGCATGCTACAGTACATGGCAGACCTATCTCTCAGCATGTCCAACCCATCCATTATCTAGGCAATCATAGCTAGCAGGAAGGTTCCTGTGGCTAAATCAACTAGGGCCATAATTTAAATGTTTTATTTGTAGTTAAAGATGGCATAGAAGTTTGTTATTGAGGCACATGAAAGTTCACATGTTCCAGAAGGCATTTCTGCGAGAAAAAACAAACACATTCGGGTAAAAACGGAAAATTCAGTTCAAATGTCTCTTCTGTGAAGTAGTGACATGCGACATATGCCTAGCTTCCTGAAAKGTGGCACGAATCGGCCATGCCATACAGGTATGTGCCACTCACTTTGATGTTGCACTGCACTGGACTSTGTTTTTACAAGCAGCAGGGCAATATTTTACTTATTTGCTTAGAAAGCAGTAGCAAAAGTCACAGAATAAATACCACAGGAGTTTGACTTTTGGGGACTTTACAGTCCTATTGATCAAACAATCAACAGGTGGTCCATATCTCCTTCAGTTTACACAGAACAACAACAATGTTAACCTGAGCCAGATTAGCTAAAATCTAGCACAAGGGACCATAGATAAACCCACACATTTTTTCAGCGTTTAGTTGACAGTCAAAATTGCACTGTGAATACAATAGGGGGAAAAATGTCTACCACTCACCCACTTGTCCAGGTGATGACATGACATCCTTACCGCTGATAGCTAGCTAGCTAGCTACAGTATAAGCGCTGTCATTTTAGGTTAGAGATAGCTAAATTACTTAGCTATCAAGCCATATAGCTAGCTTGCTAAATAAGTAGGCCTAAATAAAAAGGTATAGCCTTAGCTACGTATTGCATAGCTAGATTGATTGTGTTGAGAGGACTTTTTCATCAGTTTTTGTCCAAAATATTAGGTGAGTGAATCTGAAACAACTACAACCTGATAGCAATATTTATTAAACTATATACAGATGTATTGGTGAATTGTATTAATTAATCATGCATTGACTGAATCGATTTCATTCAGCCAACAATGCCGTACTTTAGTAATGGAATTTAGTCAAGTGTAACCTATTTTTAGAAACTTTTATATATTTGGTTTTGAAGCATACAATGCAAATGTTATATTTTCCAACGATATTATGATTATCTGTTTATTTCATTTCTGCATAGTAGTTAAAATGGTGCCAGTTCCACAATAAATAGCATAAGACATTTTGGGGTCATTGTCTTTTGTCAGACAGCTTCACTCCAAATGTGCAGACAGATGTTAGGCTATCTGACGTAAAACAATGATTTTAAGATATAACTAACGTGTGTGATAATTCTGGCTTTCTTTATCTCCTTAATAACCCTGAACTTTTATCCAATAGAAGGTGGGAGGATGTCTTTAAATCAGAGAGAAAGATGGCAGAAACCATCAAGTCACTCAGGTTGTGTCCCAAGTTGCACCCTATTCCCTGGTGCACACATTACTTTTGACCAGGACCCATWAGGTTCTGGTCAAAAGTAGTGCACTATATCGGGAATAGGTTGCCATTTGGGATGCAATCCCAGACAAGGTTGTGGCTCATTGCCATGGGGGTGACCAACCTGCGTGACCAACTGAAGAAAGAGCCTCATATAAAAATGACTGACACAGGTAATTCCATGACATTTCCAGATATTAATTGAATGTCATCCTCTCTATAATAAGCCCATCAATATCTCAGATTGTCTTTTTTCTGTGAGTATCCAAAAGCTGTCACTGGTCTGTCTMCTGTCTGGACAGCTCTGAACATTAAGGCCGGTCTACACACCACATGAGGGAGAGAGTTTTACTGTGTGTGTGTTTCAAATGTATTTCTTCCACTTGATGCATGTGTACTGTGTCTTCCTGCCTTTTTTGGGTCCACATACATTGCAGCGCTTGTTCTTGTTGCTACCGGCTGCAATCTAGAATGATCTAGAAACACTTAGTTCAGGAATTTTACTAAGATCTCAATCACTTACTCACATATATAGTTACAGCAGGCCAAGGTAGGAGAGTCAGACACACATATGCAACAACATCACTCACACTTACTTTCGGTATTGGAATTGTTGGTTCTGTGGGTCAGAATGATGGGGCACCAGCATCCTCCTCCTGTATTCTCCTCACAATGACTGCAGAAGCTGGGGTCCTTGGGATATGTTGCCTCCTCTGGATTTGAGGTCTTACTAATGCCTTGCCCAGCTCCTCGAGAAAGAGCCGTCTCCTCTGGAGCTTCCCTCTGTTCCAATCTGGGTTTAACACCATCCAGATGTCAAACACGTTGTACGCCGAGTTGTCCAAGATGATGAAGAAAATCACAAGTGGCAAGCATAGGGTTCTTCTTTTGCAGCTGTAGCCAGTCACCAGCTTGTCTAAATTGTCCAACCCTCCTTTTGTGGCATTGTAATCCATTATGATTTCTGTTTTTTYATGTTCCTGGCCACAGATTCTCCCATCCCTATGCAGCGTACTCAGTACCACATTTTTGTTAGAGGAATTCTTAGAGGAATTGATAGGCCTGTTCCGTGTATTCAAAAGCTGAGGCGGGAGCTCTGTCTTGTTTTTTCGTACTGTTCCTACCATCCTCAGCCTCTTCTTGAGGAGCTCCTGTCCCAGCTTGTGCATAGTAAAACAGTTATCGTAGTGGCTTGCGAAAGTATTCAACCCCCTTGGCATTTTTCCTATTTTGTTACCTTACAACCTGGAATTAAAATAGATTTTTTGGGGGGTTTGTATCATTTGATTTACACAACATGCCTACCACTTTGAAGATGTTAAATGGTTTTTATTGTGAAAAAAACAAGAAATAAGACAAAACAAAACAGAAAACTTGAGCGTGCATAACTATTCACCCCCAAAGTCAACACTTTGTAGAGACACCTTTGCAGCAACTACAGCTTCAAGTCTCTTGAGGTATGTCTCTATAATCTTGGCACATCTAGCCACTGGGATTTTTGCCCATTCTTCAAGGCAAAACTGCTCCAGCTCCTTCAATTTGGATGGGTTCCGCTGGTGTACAGCAATCTTTAAGTCATACCACAGATTCTCAATTTGATTGAGATTTGGGTTTTGACTAGGCCATTCCAAAACATTTAAATGTTTCCCCTTAAACCACTCGGGTGTTGCTTTAGCAGTATGCTTAGGGTCATTGTCCTGCTGGAAGGTGAACCTCCGTGCTAGTCTCATATCTCTGGAAGACAAACAGGTTTCCCTCAAGAATTTCCCTGTACTTAGCGCCATCCAACATTCCTTCAATTCTGACCAGTTTCCCAGTCTCTTCCAATGATAAACATCCCCACAGCATGATACTGCCACCACCATGCTTCACTGTGGGGATGYTGTRCTCGGGGTGATTGGAGGTGTTGGGGTTGCGRCAGATATAGCGTTTTCCTTGATGACCAAAAAGCTAAAAAAAAWTKTCATCTGACCAGAGAACCTTCTTCCARATGTTTGAGGAGTCTCCCACATACATGTTGGTGAACACCAAKCATGTTTGCTTATTTTTTCTTTAACTTCTTATGGCTGCATGGGCAGTATTGAGTAGCTTGGATGAAAAGGTGCCCAGAGGTGCCCAGAGTAAACTGCCTGCTCCTCAGTCCCAGTTGCTAATATATGKATATCATTATTAGTATTGGATAGAAAACACTCTGAAGTTTCTAAAACTGTTTGAATGATGTCTGTGAGTATAACAGKACTCATATGGCAGGCWAAAAACYGAGAAAAAAATCCAACCAGGAAGTGGGAAATCTGAGGTTTGTAGGTTTTCAACTCATCGCCTATCTAATACACAGTGGGATATGGGTCATTTTGCACTCCCTACGGCTTCCACTAGATGTCAACAGTCTTTAGGACCTTGTCTGATGCTTCTATTGTGAAGGGGGGGCGAATGAGAGGGGATTGAGTAAGGTCTACCATAACCTGAACATGCACGTTCATGTGAGAGCYAGCTCTGTTCCATCGCACTTCTGAAGACAAAGGAATTCTCCGGTTGGAACATTATTGAAAATTTATGTTAAAAACATCCTAAAGATTSATTCAATACATCGTTTGACATGTTTCTACTGACTGTTACGGAACTTTTTGACGATTCGTCTGCTTTTAGTGAACGCGCTTCGTGACTTTGGATTTGTTTACCAAACGCYCTAACAAAAGTAGCTATTTGGACATAAATGATGYACATTACCAAACAAATCAAACATTTATTGTGGAACTGGGATTCCTGGGAGTGCATTCTGATGAAGATCATCAAAGGTAAGTGAATATTTATAATGTTATTTCTGACTTCTGTTGACTGCACAATATGGCGGATATCTTTTTGTCTTGATTGGGCTCTGAGCGCCGACCTCAGATTATTGCATGGTTTTTGCTTTTCCGTAAAGCTTTTCTGAAATCTGACACAGCAGTTGCATTAAGAACAAGTGCATCTTTAATTCTATGTAAAACATGTATCTTTCATCAAAGTTTATGATGAGTATTTCTGTTATTTGATGTGGCTCTCTGCAATTTCTCTCGATATTTTGGAGGCATTTCTGAACATGACGCCAATGTAAACTGATGTTTTTGGATATAAATATGAACTTTATCGAACAAAACATATATGTATTGTGTAACATGAAGTCCTATGAGTGTCATCTGATGAAGATTATCAAAGGTTAGTGATCAATTTTATCTCTATTTCTGCTTTTTGTGACTCCTGTCTTTGGCTGGGAAAATGGCTGTGTTTTTCTGTGATTTGGCGGTGACCTAACATAATCTTTGTGGTGCTTTCTCTGTAAAGCCTTTTTGAAATCGGACACTGTGGTGGGATTAACAAGAAGTGTATCTTTAAAATGGTTTGAAATACTTGTATGCTTGAGYAATTTTAATTATGAGATTTCTGTTGTTTGAATTTGGCGCCCTGCACTTTCACTGGCTGTTGTCATATCGATCCCGTTAACGGGATTGCAGCCCTAAGAAGTTTTAAACCGCGGTAACCTTCAACTGCATAGCATATAATTGTTTTTGTTCAGGCAATGTGTCACGGGTGTGCGTACTGGTAGCAAAGTCAGGTGCAGGAGAGAAGAGAGTTGTGAACAGGCGCACACTTTATTTAGGCAGGAGCAAACAGCAGACGGACGCAACTGCGTCAAAACCTCCAGAAAAAATGGCAAAAGTGCAAAGCGCGAAAAACAGTCACAAAAGCTATAGTTACCAAATAAACATACTTCGTGAAAAAAACACGGAACATGGAAAACCAGCCTGGCACGTCACATAAAACACGTAACACAAAACAATTCAACACAAGGACATGGGGGGAAKAGAGCTATAGTTACCAAATYAACATACAATGTGATTAGGGAATGTAAACCAGGTGTGCGGGAAACAAGACAAAACAAATGGAARAATGAAAAATGGAGRGGCGATGGCTAGAAGGCCGGTGACGTCGACCGCCGAACGCCGCCCGAACAAGGAAAGGAGCCAACTTCGGTGGAAGTCGTGACACAATGTCGGAAGTGTAACTTTGTTGTAGCTGTCAAATCGGCAAGCAAGCGGCTCCCAGCAMTAAGCTGTTGATACACTAGACCTGTCAAACTCAACTATGGACCGCAAAGCCACTTCCACTGCATTTTTTCATAGTTGCCCTCTAATCAGGAACTGATTAAGATCTGGGACACCAGGTGGGTGCAATTAATTATCATGTAGAACAGAAACCCAGAAAGCTCTGGACCTCATAGGATAAGAGTTGAATACCCCTGCACTTCAAGGTGTGCCTTTCAAGAGGCTGTGCGTGAGAATGCTGTACCCCCACAGAATACGGTAATATYCTGTATTTTAGGAATTTGACAAACCTTGTCCTGAAACTCTGCAGTAACTTACTGGCCAATTYCTGCCAGTAATTTACTGTAATAAAGAACAAAGTACCAATAGCGCATTGTTGGAGTGCCCAAAAACTTCTGAACAGTGTATTGTTGTTTCTCACTCATTAACATATTTTGAGGTGTGTCTTCTAAGAGGCTATATTTGTTTCAGCTGTTAGTGAGTGTGCTGGACCAATTTATGTGATAACTATATAAGTATGTGGACACCCCTTCAAATTAGTGGATTCAGCTACTGTATTTCAGCCCCACCCGTTGCTGACAGGCATGCAATCTCCATATACAAACATTGGCAGAAGAAGAGCTCAGTGACTTTCACCATGGCACCGTTATAGGATGCCCCCTTTCCAACAAGTCAGTTCATCACATTTCTGCCCTGCTAGAGCTGCCCCGTTCAACAGTAAGTGCTCTTATTGTGAAGTGGAAACGTCTAGGAGCAACGAGGCCTCAGCCGTGAAGTGGTAGGTCACACAAACTCACAGAACTGTACTGCAGAGTGCTGCAGCGTATAAAAACCATCTGTCCTCAGTTGCAACACTCCCTACTGAATTCCAAACTGCCTCTGGAAGCAACATCAGCATAATAACTGTTCGTCAGGAGTTTCAGGAAATAGGTTTCCATGGCCGAGCAGCCGCACGCAAGCCTAAGATCACCATGCGCAATGCCAAAATACGTCTGGAGTGGTGTAATGTCGCCGCCATTGGACTCTGGAGCAGTGGAAACGTGGTCTTTGGAGTGATGAATCACGTTTCCCATCTGGCAGTCCGACGGAKGAATCTGGGTTTGGTGGATGCCAGGCGAACACTACCTGCCCCAATGCATAGTGCCAACTCTAAASTTTGGTGGCGGAGGAATAATGGTCTGGGGCTGTTTTTCATGGTTTGGGCTAGGCCCCTTAGTTTCAGTGTTGGAAAAGCAGGTGTCCACATACTTCTGGTAATGTAGTGTATGTGGTAGCATTTCCATAACAATTAAATGTATATTTGACAGGTCTAGTGAATCACCCACCAAAATTGGACCAGCAGCGTGAAAGGAGGGAACGCACTTTGTGGAGGAATGGACCCGGGAAAAGGATGAGTGGAGAACAACCTGGGAAGAGATAGACAGGTGGCGATCGATCAGAGAAAGTGCCGGAGCCCGCCTGGGATTCGCTGGAGCAGTGCGAGGAGGTTACTGGATAATGGAGTTGGAGAAAGGAGCACGACGGCGCGGTAGGAAGCCTCGAGGAAAAGCCAAAAGTTTATTGGTGAGGGCAGCATGGGGAGTGTGGCGAGTTCAGATAGGAGACCTGCGTCAACTTCCCATGCTTACCGTGAGGAGCGAAGAAGGAACCAGAGCCAGTCGGGCTGATATTGGAGGTGAGCAATGGAATGATACAGAGACTGTAAAGGATTTTAATGGGGAGTTTGAGGAGAGTGAAATGAGGGAGCTGCGTGTTGGTGCTTGAGGCACAACATCCACCCGACAGAGCGTTGCGGGATGTGATTTACCTGAGTCAGCTCTCCATACTCGTCCTGAGGTGCGTGCTAACGCTGGGAATGACAGTGCCAGTCCCACGAACCAGGCCTGAGATGCGTGTCCCCAGCCCGGTACCAACCAGTTCGGCACCACGCACCGGGCCTACTTGTGCGCCTCAGCCGGCGAGTCTGCCGTCTGCCCAGCGCGTCTGAGTCTGCCGTCTGCCCAGCGCCGTCTGCGCGTTCCGCCTGCCAGCGCCGTCTGAGCTACCCATCTGCCGCGCCGCCTGCGCTGCCCGGCTGCCAAGCGCCATCTGAGCTGTCCGTCTGCCCAGCGCCGTCTGAACCGCCCGTCTGTCCGGGCCGTCAAAGCCGCCCGTCTGTCCTGAGCCATCGAGCCGTACGTCAAGTCAGGAGCCGCTAGAGCCGTCCTAGTCAGGAGCCACCAGAGCCGCCCGCCAGTCGGAGCCGCCAGTGCCGCCGCCAGTCAGGACATGCAGAGCCGCCAGTCAGCCAGGAGCTGCCCAGAGCCGCCCAGTAGCCAGGAGCTGCCAGAACGCCGTCAGCCGGAGCTGCAGAGCCGAGTAGCAGGACTGCCAGAGCCGCCAGTCAGCAGGACCGCCAGAGCCGCCAGTACGCCAGCGACCTGCCAGAGCCGCCAGTCAGCCAGGACCTGCCAAGTCGTCAGTCAGAAGACCGCCAGAGTCGTCAGTCATCCAGGCCTGCCAGAGTCGTCAGTCACCAGGAACTGCGAGAGTCGTCAGTCAGCCAGGAACCTGCCGAGTCGTCAGTCAGCAGGACCTGCCAGAGTCGTCAGTCAGCCAGGACCTGCCAGAGTCGTCAGTCAGCCAGGACCTGCCAGAGTCGTCAGTCAGCCAGACCTGCCAGAGTCGCCAGTCAGCCAGGAGCTGCAGAGCCGCCAGTGCCGCCATCCAGTCAGGAGCTGCAGACTGCCCGCCAGTCATGAGCTCCCTGCCAGTCATGAGCTGCCCGAGTCATGAGCTGCCTTCCAGTCATGAAGCTGCCTTCCAGTCATGAGCTGCCTCAGTCATGAGCTGCCCTCCAGTCATGAGCTGCCCCTCAGTCCGGAGCTGCCCTCAGTCCGGAGCTATCCTCAGTCGGAGCTGCCCCTCAGTCCCCTCAGTCGGGAGCTGCCTTCAGTCCGGAGCTACCCCTCAGTCCGGAGTGGCCCCTCCGTCCAGTGGCGCCCTCTAGATAGTCTTCAGTCGGGACTCGCTGTAAGGGTCTCGCTCCAGAGGCGCCACCAATTGACTATGGTGGAGTGGGGTCCACGTCCCGCACCCGAGCCGCCGCCGTGAGAAGGCCCACCCGGACCCTCCCCTTCTGTGTCAGGTTTTGCGGTCGGAGTCCGCACCTTTTGGGGGGAGGGGGGTACTGTCACTCCCTGGCCTTAGTTATCTTTGTTTTCTTTCTTATTTTAGTTAGGTCAGGGTGTGACATGGAGGATGTATGTGTTTTGTATTGTCTAGGGTTTTTGTATGTTTATAGGGCAGGGTTCGGTCTAGGTGTTTGTATGTCTATGGTTGCCTAGATTGGTTCTCAATTAGAGACAACTGTCTATCGTTGTCTCTGATTGGGAGCCATATTTAGGCAGCCATAGTCATTAGGTAGTTTGTGGGTGATTGTCTATGTCTTTACGTTAGTTGCTTGTGTCTGCACTTTCGTTTTATAGCTTCACGGTCGTTTGTTGTTTTTGTATAGTTTGTCAGTGTTCGTTTTGTGTTCGTCTTTGTTAATAAAAGAAGATGTATTGTTATCACGCTGCGCCTTGGTCCTCCTCTCTTCCACAATACGACGATCGTGACAGTCCTGAGCACTCTGGAACACGTTTTCATCAAGATCTCTCTGTACTTTGCTCCATTCATCTTTCCTTCGATCCTGACTACTCTCCCAGTCCCTGCTGCTGAAACACATCCTCACAGCATGATGCTGCCACCACCATGCTTCACCGTAGGGATGGTAYCATGTTTCCTCCAGACATGACGCTTGGCATTCAGGCCAAAGATTTCAATCTTTGTTTCATCAGACAGGAGAATCTTGTTTCTCATGGTTTGCCTCGCCTGGTTCACCAACTACTTCTCCGAAATAGAGTTCAGTATGTCAAATAGGAGGGCCTGTTGTCCGGACCTCTGTCAGTCTCTATGGGTGGCCACAGGTTCAATTCTCGGGCGACTCTCTTCTCTGTATACATCAAGGATGTCGCCTCGCTGCTGGTGACTCTTTGATCCACCTCTACGCAGACGACACCATTCTGTATACCTCTGGCCCTTCTTTGGACACTGTGTTAACTAACCTCCAGATGAGCTTCAATGCCATACAACTCTCCTTCCATGGCCTCCAACTGCTCTTAAATGCAAGTAAAACTAAATGCATGCTCTTCAACCGATCGCTGCCCACCACCTGTCCGCCCGTACAGCATCACTACTCTGGACGTTCTGACTTAGAATATGTGGACAACTACAAATACCTAGGTGTCTGGTTAGACTGTAAACTCTCCTTCCAGACTCACATTAAACATGTCTAATCCAAAATTAAATCTAGAATTGGCTTCCTATTTTGCAACAAAGCATCCTTCACTCATGCTCCAAACATACCCTCGTAAAACTGACCATCTACCAATCCTCGACTTCGGCGATGTCATTTACAAAATAGCCTCCAACACTCTACTCAGCAAATTGGATGCAGTCTTCACAGTGCCATCCGTTTTGTCACCAAAGCCCCATATGCTACCCACCACTGCGACCTGTATGCTCTCGTTGGCTGGCCCTCGCTTCATACTCGTCGCCAAACCCACTGGCTCCAGGTCATCTACAAGTCTCTGCTAGGTAAAGCTCCGCGTTATCTCAGCTCACTGTCACCATAGCAGCACCCACCGTAGCATGCGCTCCAGCAGGTATATCTCACTGGTCACCCCCAAAGCCAATTCTTCCTTTGGGGCCTCTCCTTCCAGTTCTCTGCTGCCAATGACTGGAACGAACTGCAAAAATCTTTGAAACTGGAGACTCTTACCTCCCTCACTAGCTTTAAGCACCAGCTGTCAGAGCAGCTCACAGATCACTGCACCTGTACATAGCCCATCCAATCTACCTCATCCCCACACTGTATTATTTATTTATCTTGCTCCTTTGCACCCAGTATCTCTACTTGCACATTCATCTTCTGCACATCCTACCATTCCACTGTTTAATTGCTATATTGTAATTCCTTCGCCACCATGGCCAATTTATTGCCTTACTCTCTTATCCTAACTCATTTGCACATGCTGTATATAGATTTCTACTGTATTATTGATTGAATGTTTGTTTATTCCATGTGTAACTCTTGTTGTTGTATGTGTCGAACTGCTTTGCTTTATCTTGGCCAGGTCGCAGTTGCAAATGAGAACTTGTTCTCAACAAGTCTACCTGGTTAAATAAAGGTGAAATAAATGGTCTGAGAGTCTTTAGGGCCTTTTGGCAAACTCAAAGTGGGCTGTCGTGCCTTTTACTGAGGAGTGGCTTCTGCGTGGCCACTCTACCATAAAAGCCTGATTGGTGAGTGCTGAAAGAGAGGTTGTCCTTCTGGAATTCTCCCATCTCCACAGACGAACTCTAGAGCTCTGTCAGACTGACCATCGGGTTTTTGGTCACCTCCCTGACCAAGGCCCTTCTCCCCCGATTGCTCAGTTTGGCCGGGCGGCCAGCTCTAGAAGAGTCTTGTAGTTACAAACTTCTTCCATTTAAGAATGATGGAGCCACTGTGTTCTTGGGGATCTTCATTGCTGCAGAAATTTTGGTACCCTTCCGGATCTCTGCCGCGACACAATCCTGTCTCGGAGCTCTACGGACAGTCCTTCAACCTCATGGCTTGGCTTTTGCTCTGACATGCACTGTCAACTGTGGGACCTTATATAGACAGGTGTTTGCCTTTCCAAATCAATCAATTAATTTTCCACAGGTGGACTCCAATCAAGTTGTAGAAGCAGCTCAGGATGATCAATGCAAAGGGGATGCACCCAAGTTCAATTTTGAGTCTTATAGTAAAGGGTCTGAATACTTATGTAAATACATTATTTATGTTTTTATTGTTCATAAATTTGCAAACATTTCTAAAACAAACCATTTTTAGAATGAGGCTGTAACATAACAAAATGTGGAAAAAGGGAAGGGGTCTGAATACTTTCCTGAATGCACCATATACCTGCCCTGTAAACTGTGTACATGACAAATAAACTTTGATTTGATTTGATATCAATCCTTTTTATTTTGTTTCATGATTTTCAAGTTGAGCATCATTAGCCTATACTCTCTTTCTGAACTTTTAACGCTGGTCGGCCAGCTGTGGCATTGTGACAATGATAACAAGAGCAGCTGCATTCCGATTTGACAGGTCCAAAGCATTACACCTCTAACCTTGCCTAAACAAAAACAACTATATGCTATGCAGTGTGTTGTTTATCTCTGGCTCAAAATCAAAGGGTTGAATCTAAGCTTATGAGAATTTATGAATGGTTTTCTCCTTTGCCACATCCTGTCACGATCGTCGTAACTTTGAGGAAGAGTGGACCAAGGCGCAGCGTGAGAGAAATACATCTTCTTTTATTTTCAGAAGACGAAACACGAAAAACGAACACTTTTACAAAACAAACCAACAAACGACCGTGAAGCTACAAACGTTAGTGCATACACAAGCTACAAACGTTAAACATAGACAATTACCCACACCAGTCTAATGCCTATGGCTGCCTAAAATATGGCTCCCAATCAGAGACAATGAATGACAGCTGTCTCTGATTGAGAACCATTCAGGCAACCATAGACACACCTAGACACCTACACTCAACACAACCCCACACACTCTACCAAAACCCCCTAGAAACTACAACCACCCAAGACGAGACAAATACACACAAACATCCCCCCTGTCACACCCTGACCTAACCAAAATACAGAAAACAAAGAGAACTAAGGCCAGGGCGTGACACATCCTTTGTTTTCAGTAGTATTTTATTATATTCTGAAGGTGTTTATTTCTACTACCATGTGGTGGGAAACATTGTAGATCAGACGCAGATGTACACGACTGGTACAGTGTAGTCTGCCCATGTCATTTTCTTTGTCCTCATTCACCACTGAGATAAATAGAGAGCTTCACAGACGAGAAACGTCACCGACTAAAATGCACTTGTTCACACCTGTTCATATTCCTTCCAGTGCTGGGGGTATTGTGTTACAAAAGTAACGRATTACGTAATCACATTATTTTCATGAGTAACAGAGTAAAGTAATGCTTTTTCAAATTGGTAATATTATTACAGGTACTTTGTCAAACCACGCATGCGTTACTTTCAGAATAATATCTCTTCCAGGCGAGTGTTTACATGATGCAATCTTAATTTGTTTCCTCGTTTCGTTCTCGAGCGAATCAGAGAAAGGCTGTTTGGAGAAATGTCATGACAGCTTCTGTCCCTAGAAATGAGGGCTCACCTCTCATCCGTGCCATTGATCGCTTCTGTGATAGCAAAGCTCATAGAGGGCCTTCCCATCTAGTGGCAAGTGTGCCCTTTATACATCTCTACGGGTCCGTGTATGTGTGGTCTATAAGCAGAACTGGCGGCTTTGAGAGAAAGATTTTGAATGAAAAGATAGGAAATCTGTACAGATGTTTGGCTGACAGTATATATGGCTAATTTAGCAGCTTGTAGACTAGCACAAGAAAGCACCTAAGTTAGTAAGTAGCCTATCATTGGTAGAAGACGTACGGCTCGCCTTGCTCCCTCTGACAGTCAAACAAACTATGAGATAAAAACAAAATGTCTTTAAAGTAATGCAAAGTAATATAACTAGTAATATAACATGTTACTTATCACACATAGAAATATTGTAAAGTAACATGTTACTTTTTCAAGTAACTAATCCCAACACTTATTCCTTCTCATACTCAGTGTTATGCATGAGAAATTGGTGAGAAGGTCAATTTGAAGAACAGTCTTGACCACAGAAAAAAGTATAACTTTGTAATCGTGACAACTTCTTAAGGATCCGCTCTTTTTTTACATTTTTTCCTGAAATTACATACCCAAATCTAGATGCCTGTAGCTTAGGCCCTGAAGCAAGGATTTGCATATTCTTYGMACCATTTGAAAGAAAACACTTTGAAGTTTGTGGAAATGTGAAAGGAATGGAGGAGAATATAACACAGATGTGGTAAAAYATAATACAAAGAAAAAAAACAATGGTTCTTTTGTATTTTTTTGTACCATCATCTTTGAAATGCAAGAGAAAGGCCAAAATGTATTATTCCAGCCCATGTGCAATTTKGATTTTGGCCACTAGATGGCAGCAGTGTATGTGCAAAGTTTTAGACTGATCCAATGAACCATTGTATTTGTTCAAAATTGMGTATCAAGACTGCCCAAATGTGCCTAATTTGTTTATTAATAACTTTTCATGMTCAAAATTGTGCAATCTCCTCAAACAATAGCATGGTATTATTTCACTGTAAAAGCTACTGTAAATTGGACTTGCAGTTAGATTAACAAGAATTTAAGCTTTCTGCTCAGCTTCTTCCCAGGACATATTTATGTCCTGGGAAATTTTCTTGTTACTTTCAACCTCATGCTAATCACATCAGCCTACGTTATCTCAACTGTCCCATGGACGGGACACCGATCCCTCTTCTGAAGCATTTAAGGGTCCCCACCCACCCACTTACACACTCATCCACACACACCAGTAACATACTGCAGCATACCACAAGGTCGAATTTTGGCAGGTGAATTTTTATGGGGAAAAGAGCTAACAATCCTAAAATTCTTCACGTTGTCATGGAGCAAAGATAAATATTTTCCGATTTAGAGCTAATCTCGTGCTATTTTACAKATTTTGCCATGAAGCTGAGAGACAATTTTCCTCTTTTAAAAATGAATTTACTGCAATACTACACATATTGCCAAGGGGTAGAGAGAAAAATGTGCACTTTTATAACTAATTGTATGCTATTCTAAACATTTTGCAATGGGGCTAAGATAATTGTGCATTTTAAAMCAAATTTCCTGCTATTCAATACATTTTGCCATGAGAGAATGTTTCAGTTTTGCAGTTTTACAGCACATTTTGTGACGTAGCTTATTATGTGTTCATATTCTATCTGGGGAAGGGGTTGGGGGGGCGACTTCCAGTGCAAGGTGTGTTACGCCACACACACACACACACACACACACCACACACACACACACACACACACCACACACACACACACACACACCACACACACACACACACACACACACACACACACACACCACGCTCCCCACATTAAAATGTCAAAAAGACCTTGTTATCTCTTTTCTGCAATAATCCACACATCTCTTGAACCTCTGACTGATAAGGTAATCTCCCTGTTTCCCTCAGTTGGATCCAAACAGTTTTTAATTAATACAGCAACATGGATACAGCAGTTCTCTAGTTTCAAGGTATTCTGGCTAGAGCAAAATAACTACAGTTTGCTTTACTTTCAACAGGACGTTAGAGACATTTTTATCCAAAACAGGACAGTACATTCTGATTCATTCAGCCATTGTATTGATATACTGTGGTAAACAGTTGATTTTTATGACCAGAAATACAAAATCACAAAGTTAAGACGTCAACGAATATTGAGAAAACTAAAGTAGTTCAAGAAGAAAATCAACAGCATCAAAATGCAGTGCAGAACACAGCTCTACTTGAACACAATAAGAGGCCAGGGCACAGTATGAGAAATCCAATCAGACACTCCAATCTAGAGATGTATTAGTCCCCTGCCAAGATTCCCGGAACAATAGATAATTGAGGTCATCAAGAAATCTTTCCATTTGGAGGCTTGCAGGCAGGCAGGCAACACTGAGTGCTGTTTAGTGTTTAGCTAGCAGTCTAAGATTACAACTAAAGGATCCTTACTGGTGTCATTAGGTTGGCAATCATTTCACAGTGGATAGAATCGACTCCCCCATCATCCATGGGATGTCAATCTGTTTCTAACCTCTAAAGGTCTAAGCCTTTGGGGGGAATTTGAATTTTAAGACCCCTGGAGGTATCACCCCAAAGTAATATATTTGATATAATATTGAATTTGGCCAATACTGCTAAAGCCCATAGAAATTTAATAACACATTCATAAATGGCAAAACAGACAGTCCAAAAGTAAATCTGAAGGAATAAGGTTTTGAAGGTCTGGGATCTAGGAATATAAGAAAACTCAGGAAATATTTTTGTTTTTTYGACACATATTTAACCCCTTTTTCTTGTTGGCACAAAACTACCTCCATAKTTCCATAATTTATTAAAAACAGTACCAGGTTACCTTCAGATGAGTCCAGTGACACTTAGTAGGGTCATTTTAGTTTGTATCCCAAACGGTTTGGATGCTGCAGACATAAGTTGGCACATCGGTGGGACCAACTTCAGACGATTCCTGTGTGCAAAACATAGAATGCCATTGTGTTTGTGAGAGCCTCCAACTGCTTGGCCTCCGACCGCAAGGCACTACAGAGGGTCGTGCATACGGCCCAGTACATCACCAGGGCCAAGCTTCCTGCCATCCAGGACCTCTATACCAGGCGGTGTCAGAGGAAGGCCCTAAAAATTGTTAACCAGCCACCCTAGTCATAGACTGTTCTCTCTGTTACCGCACGGTAAGTGGTGCCGGAGCACCAAGTCTAGGACCAAAAGGCTCCTTAACAGCTTCTACCCCCAAGCCATAATACTCCTGAACAGCTAATCAAATGGCTACCCAGACTACTTGCATTGCCCCCCCTACGCTGCTGCTATTCTCTGTTATTATCTAATTACCTCGACACCAGTGCCCCAGCACATTTACTCATTGACTCTGTACCGGTACCCCCTGTATATAGCCCCGCTATTGWTATTTACTGCTGCTCTTTAATTATTATATAATTATTATTACATGTTTTTGGTATTTTCTTAAAACTGCATCTTTGGTTAAGGGCTTGTACATTTCACTGTAAGGTTGTATTCGGCGCCTGRGACAAATACATTAGATTTGATTTGATCAATGTATCAATTCTTAGTGCACTCTGAAAAATAATGGGTTGTTTGGWTGACCCAACTGCTATGTTGGAGGATTTTGGTCACTTAGTTGGGTTGTTTTCTTTCAAACTGCTGGGTTATTGATGCTGGGTGCTGGGTTATTGGTGCTTGGTTATTGAGATATGTGGGTCAGATCAGAAGACTGAAGGCTTTACATTTTAGGGGCATGGCTTTCAGATTTTTAGGCACCTTGATCGTACATTTCATTCTTGATGTTTAGGCCAAGGTATAATTCATTGTGTGCTCTAGGGCAACGGTGTCTTGATATCATTTGTTGTCCTGGCAACTGGACCTTTTTTGGAACACCATTACTTTTGCCTTACTGAGCTTCACTGTCAGCGCCCAAGTCTGACATAATCTGTGCAGAAGATTAAGGTGCTGCTGTAGGCCCTCCGTGGTTGGGAATAGAAGCACCACATGATCTGCAAACAGTATACATTTGATTTTTGAGTTCAGTAGGGTGAGGCCGCGTGCTGCAGATTGTTCTAGTGCCCTCGCCAATTCATTTATAAACACTGTGTGAGTATACAAAMCATCAAGAACACCTACTCTTTCCATGACATAGACTGACCAGGTGATTCTCCAATCACATTGAGCTGTTTTCTGAAATGTTGTTCCTTCTTTTTTTGTTTCTTTTTTTTGTACTGTTTTACTGTCTCTCTCTCCAGCATCCTGTCCACTGCCAACAGCAGAAACACTTTTAACAGCAGGGTAACACATTAAATGTACACTCTGACAATTGGTTTCTTTGTGGAACATTTCAACTCCTCTTCTTTGACCGCAAGTTTTTTTTTGCCAGCTTCCATGACATTCTGATTTCCCTCGGATGTCTCCGATAAAAATGTACCTCTTCATATTGTTTTCTCTCTCCGCCAAGGAAAGMAAGCCATACTGTTCACAACACTTCAAAACACCACATCCCAAATGGAACCCTATTCCCTGTATAGTGCACTACGTTTGACCAGGGGCACTATATAGAGAATAAGTTGCCACTGAAATGTAGACTCCCCGGAAGGAATTGTGTATCATAATCATTTAAAGACTTCTCA
Organism: Salvelinus sp. IW2-2015; assembly: GCF_002910315.2. Taxonomy (NCBI): domain Eukaryota; kingdom Metazoa; phylum Chordata; class Actinopteri; order Salmoniformes; family Salmonidae; genus Salvelinus; species Salvelinus sp. IW2-2015. The sequence continues at coordinate 27,187,143 of NC_036853.1, read as the reverse complement.
TACCGTCATTATCCCTACTTTCAGGATAAAAGCAGTAATTGCTAAAGACGCCGACAGCTTGTTTTGTGTGACTTTGAAATTATCTCTGTCAGTCGTCTTAATGTTTTCTGTGCTAGGGGATATGTTGAGGGACTTAAAGTGTGTGTGTGTGTGTGTGTTGTCGTGTGTTGTGTGTGTGTGTGTGTGTGTGTGTGTGTTGTGTGTGTGTGTTGTGTGTGATGTGTGGGCTGTGTTGTGTGTGTGTGTGTGTGTGTGTGTGTGTGTGTGTGTGTAAGTGGCCTTGTCCTTCAGACGCTCTCGCTTATCTCCTCACTCCACACCTTAAACACTTAACACGGATGTTAGTGTAAGTGATCGATCCACATAGCTGTCCATTCCAAGGCTTTGAATTTCTTCCTCTGAACTTCTGTGTTTTACCCACATGCAATGGTTCATATCCTATCCTATAGGCAAAACCTTGGTTGGATTAGTGTGTTTCTTAATCAGAAAAAGGTTATGATGGTTATGGTTATGATGTTCTACTACACCTAATGCTGACAAAAAAAACATTCTGTTTTTATGTCTTTCGTTAATTGTAAATATACAGTAAATGAATAAGGAATTTAGAGTTTAGACAAAGCACCTCTAGTTCCACAAAAGCATAGTTTTGTTTCAAGCAGTTTACAAGGTCATGAAAAATCTATAGCKATTTTTCTTTACAGAACATCAACGTGAGGAAGAACTGTGCAAAACTAAATATTTTTTATACGAAAAGTTCTGGTAAAGTTTGTCAAAAAGAACTAGTTTGATGATTAAAGTTTTATGCTTTTAGCAGTTGAGTGGTTGAGCACAGATCTCTCTCACCACTCACCAATCTCAGTCCGGGATCTGCATGACAAACATGTCATTATGCTCATTGGCAAAATAAGCAAATCCCTCCTCCTCAAATCAAATGTTATTTGTCACATGCACCGAATACAACATGCACCAAATACAACCTTATCATGAAATGCTTACTTACAAGCCCTTAACCAACAATGCAGTTCAAGATATAGAGTTAATAAAATATTTACTAAATAAACTAATGTAAAAAAATATCAAACAAAAGTAACAGGAGATTTACAACAACAATGAGGCTATATACAGGAGGTACCGGTACCGAATCAATGCACAGGCGTACAGTTTAGTTGAGGTAATTTGTAAAGTGACTATGCATAGATAATCAACAGCGAGTAGCAGCAGAGTAAAACAATAGGAGGGTTCAATGTAAATAGTCCAGGTGGCCATTTTATTTTATTATTTATTTTATCAGCAGGCTTGGGGGTAGAAGCTGTTAAGGAGCCTTTTGGTCCTAGACTTGGCGCTCCGGCACCACTTGCCGTGCGGTAGCAGAGAGAACAGCCTATGACTTGGGTGACTGGAGTCTTCGAGAACTGTTTGGGCCTGTCTCTGACACCGCCTATTATATAGGTCCTGGATGTCCGGAAGCTTGGCCTCAGTAATGTACAGTGCCATACACACTACACTCTGTAGTGCCTTACGGTCAGATGCCGAGCAGTTGCCATGCCAAGGAGTGATGGAACCGGTCAGGATGCTCTCGATGGTGTAGCTGTAGAAGTTTTTGAGGATCTGGGGACCCTCACCAAATCTTTTCAGTCTTCTGAGGGGGAAAAGGTGTTTTCGTGCCCTCTTCATAGCTATCTTGGTGTGTTTGGACCGTGATAGTTTGTTGGTGATGTGGACACCAATAAACTTGAAACTCTCGACCCGCTCCACTTCAGTTACTGAGGGCCTGTTCGGCCCTCCTTCTCCTATAGTCTGCGATCAGATCCTTTGTCTTGTTTTCACATTGAGAGAGAGGTTGTTGTCCTGGCACCACACTGCCAGGTATCTGACCTATAGGCTGTCTCATCATTGTCGGTGATCAGGCCTACCACCGTTGTGTCGTCAGCAAACTTAATGATGGTGTTGGAGTCATGCTAAGCCACGCAGTCGTGGGTGAACAGGGAGTACAGGAGGAGACTAAGCATACACCCCTGAGGGGCCCCAGTATTGAGGATCAGTGTGGCAGATGTGTTGTTGCCTACCCTTACCACCTGGGGGTGGCCCTTCAGGAAGTCCAGGATCCAGTTGCAAAGGGAGGTGTTTAGTCCCAGGGTCCTTAGCTTAGTGATGCGCTTTGTGGGCACTATGGTGTTGAACTCTGAGCTGTAGTCAATGAACAGCATTCTCACATAGGTGTTCCTTTTGTCCAGGTGGGAAAGGGAAGTGTGGAGTGTGATTGAGATTGCGTCATCTGTGGATCTGTTGCGGCGGTAAGCGAATTGGAGTGGGTCTAGGGTTTCTGGCATTATGGTGCTGATGTGAGCAATGGCCAGCCTTTCAAAGCACTTCATCACTACCAACTGTTACGGGGCGGTAATCATCATTTAGGCAGGTTACCTTCACTTTCTTGGGCACAGGGACTATGGTGGTCTGTTTAATCCATGGCATCTGMTTGGGAAATGTACGTACGGTCACTGTGGGAACGATGTCGTCGCTGCACTTATTGATGAATCCTGAAACATATTGGTTCCTCCTTTAAAAGTTGRGTCACGCTGTSGCACACCMTGCGTGCTGCTGCAGCATTCTGTGGCACGTCATTTAATTTTCAGACATTTTTTCTGTTACTGCTAGTTTGACCACCAGAGGGCATCTTTGAGAAGCATTTGATAGAAGCATTTGTATTCCGTATTGGCATTACCAGAGAAATTAAAACCTTTTTTGTAATAACATAGTATATGGGATTGATTTCAAGAAATTTGGCTGAAGTAATTTGATTCATATTATGGTGTTTCTATTCAGAGAACAACGAAARRCTCAGGGTTTCCGCTGTACAACGCGACGGTCGGGYGTAGGCTACAGGATTGGAAGATTCTAAATTGTTTGCCTTCATTAGACAACTTTGTTCCAATATTTCTGTATCAGTGACATTTATTCCCATAYTAATTGGTTATGGATCCATAACTAAATCAATATCTGCATTTTGAAAGAGTATTTTTTGATCATTCTTWTATTAACGAAATGCGTTTATTTGTTTATTAGGCTACTGTGCAGTCTAGAATACATACTGTTGTAAATATGGGAAAGTGCCTAATTCCTTACATAAGGGASAGCAGTCCATGTCTGTACTACAGAATGCTGGGTACGCGAGAGACCGGTGTTATTTCATAGTTGGGATGTCTTCACTATTATTGTACAATGTTGAAAWTAGTAAAAATAAAGGAAAATCCTGGAATGAGTAGGTGTGTCCAAACTTTTGACTGGTACTTGCTTAATTAATTTGATTAACATTATGGTTCTATTCCATGAAAAATGAAAAACCCTCTGGGTTTCCAGAGGAAGGACTGTGTGATGATGGCATCTCAGGTAAGCAGCACTGGGCGTTCTTCCGTCCAACTTTTACATAGCTACTGTAGTAGTTAGCTCCTACAATTCAGTATCGGTTCATAACATTCTAATATATTACATARATACATACCATAGAATGATAAATCATATGCAATTATTATTCTCAAGCTAACCAAAAGCATTTAGCTACGAACACCTGTTCTCGCCATTTTCAGTTGACTTAATCTAACTTTCTTTCATGGCTACTCATAAGCAGGCCATGTCATTTGTTTCATAGTCGATATATAATCATATTTCATGACAGTGTAACAGTTAGCTTTTTTTACATAAGGATGAAAGAACAGAATGTGTCTGTCAGGGAATGCTATTCRGATATGTCAGATGAAGAGTTAGACCAGAAAGTCAGTMRGATTAAGGCAAGGATGCCCCATGCMGGCTTTAGAATGGTRAYAGGAAGTCTCAGAGCAATGGGACATCATGTACAATGGCAAAGAGTTAGGGAGTCTTTGCAGTGTGTAGATGGTGCAGGTATCATTGCATATTTCCTATCACCTAATGAACAACCACAATACCGGTCTGGTGTTAAGCTTTCTGTGCTGTATTGACGTATCCTGAAAATGACATCTGCTGCTTTAGATTGAACGGTCATATCTCAGTTATTGTTTTCATATCTACAAAAAATAAGCTATTTTCTTTACTTTCAGAYAGCGAGCTGATCAAGGGGTCGAAAATGTAGATATTACCAGATGTTCACTGTTCGAGGAACAGGCCGTGGAAGCTTTATTYCTGGCAAAAGTGTCCATAACCAGAGGTAATTAAACTGTTCTGTGTTCATTTTCTCTCTTCCTCTCCGCCTGTCTTGTTGTACATGGAACCTGTCTCACATGCATTAATTWAAAAAAAACTTAAAATGTCAGCTGCTAAATTTCAGATTTACACCACATAAACACAGCCATTTTCACTGGACTATCTGTTGCTATCTGTTGCTGCCAAGTCATGATTTCCCTGGGGGTTAGCCTTGCAAAATCCAAGTGGTGAGACACATAGCCCTCTATATTTAAATGTTTCAGATACACTCTGATACGTGTCTGCGTCACATACAGTATCTTCTATTYACATTATCTTCTATTGTTTGTKCTCATGTGTCTGTTTTACTCTGTKGACACTTAGTGTGGACACCAGGTGAGACCACACACACACTATAACAGTCTCTCTCCTTCACTTCATCCCTCTCCCCCTTCTCCCTAAATCCTCTAGGTTATATCAGCTGTTTTGGTGAACCCCTCCCGCATCTGAACTGGCTGACACAGAGGGCACAGCATGATCATAGGTGAGAGGTCACTTTGTCGGGTCAACAGGAAGTATGATTAAAGAGATGCTTTACATTTAAATACAGATAGAGATGTAGTAGTCCCAGAGTTAATGATCCACGGTCAGTTTTGCATTTCACGTCCTGATGATTATGATGACTGACCGTGTTAGAATTTTTAAAAACAAAGCTTAATCATGCTCTCTCTCTCTATCCATCTGTCTCTCGTCTGCAGGTATGTTTTGATGTGAGAGAGGAGCCAGTCCCGTCTTCGCCATCTCACCCACTCTTAATTAAGATAGCCTTCGGGCCAACTGGGGGCCCAAGGCTGGTTAGGAAACACCGCTAGAGAGACTTTAATTGTGATGAACTGAGAGAATATTAGGGTAGCACTGTWATTCATTAATCATATGCTGTCTGCCTCTGTTCTCACCTCTTTCCGTTTCTGTCTTCTACACCTTGTCTTTCCTCCTTGTTTTATAATGCACAACATATGTGCATTAAAGTACAGATTGAACTTGTATTTATAATATAATATTACAATTATCATAATTATAATGKATGTATTATGTATTTATAACACCCGGATAATGAAATTCTTTCAATAAAGGGTTTCATATTCTCCACTGGTTGAAATTAAGTATCTCAATAAAATASTATCRTGTGTCCTCAGATTAATGCAGATGAAGGGKGTTAGATATGCATAGTTKTTTTCTGTATATATGAATTACAAATCAGCCTTTACTTAAATCATGTTTCTGTAGCTATGCAATAGACTAATGTGTAATCATTGATGTCCCAGGAGCAGGAGTGGTAAACACTGTTGAAGTGTACTGTATAATTGTAATACAGTACACATCGTAATTGTAATGCAGACACATCATCATTCAAAGAATGGAGTTTGATACGACTGAAAAACAATGTCTCAGAGATTCATTCCTGAACCGCACCTTTATTTGCCAAGGAAGAGTACCCTATCAGTGAATATATTCAATGTACAGGCTACAATGTGGGGATCTCATACGTAGTAATAACTACAGTACATGTATATAGGACTTGCATCCTTGGCACAATAAAGTTATCATATTCTACTCTATCCATAGGCTACATTAATGTCATTCAGACTTGAAGTTGATACAACTATGACAGGTGAGGTTCATAGATAGGTTCTGAACTAATATTCATACCAAATGTTTTAGGGTCCATACACAGATCGGCTACATACTGTAGCTAGCTACACATCTCATAGGCATACAGTTATTTTTATCCTCCACTCACACATAACCAAGTATAGTTAGCTAGCTATGTTACTTCAGCTGCATTGCAAGGCAAGCTTACACAATTGTACATTCAATTTGCAGTAAATGCTTTAGCTAGCTAGATTCTTTACTCCACTGTTTCACAAGAACAACAGCCTGGTTTGCTGGTTTCTCAGGAGTCCCTAAAACATTAAACAAAAACGAATTACAATTAATTTCATGTCATACACTAGCTAGCTAGCTGGCTAATTTTAGCTAGTCAGATAACCTGTTGATGATAGAGGGCGCTATTTCACTTTGGGCGAAAATCGTGCCCATTTAAACGGCCTCGTACTCAATTCTTGCTCGTACAATATGCATATTATTATACTATTGGATAGAAACACCTCTCTAGTTTCTAAAACCGTTTGAATTTTGTCTGTGAGTAAAAGAGACTCATTTGGCAGCACACTTTCTGACCAGGAAGTGGAAAGTCTGAAATCGATGCTGTGTTCAAGGCCTGCCTATAAATGGGCATGATACGTATGAATATACTTGCACGTCATACACCTTCCCCTAGATGTCAAGAGGAAGTGAGAGGAGAAATGGGTGATTATCTTGGTCTGAGATGGAATGAATCCTCTTGGAATGACGTGTCCACATTTTCGGTTTTCTGGAAGGCGCGTGGAGGGACCTGTAATTGCCTTCTGAAAAGCTGTCGTTATAGGCGAAACTATCTCCGGCTTTGATTTTATTTGATACATGTCACAATATCATCGTAAAGTATGTTTTTTCAATATAGTTTTATTAGATTATTGAAATTTTTTCGGGACGTTAGGCGTGTTGCTTTGTCTGCATATGTTCAGGAGGATAGCTTCGCGCAACTTGGCCAGTGTGCTTGCTAATTCAAGAGGGAAAAACGACGTTCTAATACACAACAGACGGTTCTGGACAAAGGACCCCTTGTACAACATTCTGATGGAAGATCACACAAAGTAGGACCATTTTTGTGATGCTATTACATATATCTGTCGAACTGTGTACTAGTATGTTTTGCGCCCAGGTTTTGGGCATCTCTCGCATAAGTAAGCCTTATGTCGTAATGAAGATATTTTTGAATTCTAAACTGCGATTGCATTAAGAACTAATGAATCTATCGTTTCCTATACAACATGTATTTTTTTGTAATGTTTATGAATAGCTATTTGTCAGAATAGGTGAGAGTCTAATAGAAATATCCGCACATTCTGGGAAAAAGGCGCTACGTAGCATAATGGATAACCACTGATTTCAGCTCTAAATATGCACATTTTCGAACAAAACATAAGTGTATGTATAACCTGATGTTATAGGACTGTCATCTGAGGAAGGTTTTGTGAAAATTAATATCTTTTGCTGGTTTATTCGCTAACGCTAACGTGCCTATTGCTATCGCTAACGTGCCTTGATGAATGAATGTGGTTGTGTGGTAGGCTATTGTAGTAAGCTAATATAGCGTATATTGTGTTTTCGCTGTAAAAACACTTAAAAAATTGAAATATTGGCTGTGATTCACAAGATGTTTGTCTTTAATTTGTCTGTACACCATCGATTTTTCAGAAATGTTTTATGATGAGTATTTAGGATTTCACGTGGTCTCTATAATTACTCTGGCTGCTTCGGTGCTCTTTCTGACGGTAGCTGTGAAGGTAGCAGCAATGTAAAACTGATTTATACCTCAATATGCACATTTTTTCGAACAAACATCGATTTATTTGGTCACGTTCCTGCCTATTTCTGTTAGTTTGTTGTTATGTGTTAGTGGTCCAGGACGTGAGTGGGTGGGCATTCTATGTTGTCTGTTTCTATGTTGGTTTAAGGGTTGCCTGGTATGGGTCACCCCTCAATTTAGAGGCAGTGTTTGGGTTCCTCTAATTGAGAGATGATTTAGGTAGGTTGTTTTCACGTGTTCCGTTGTGGTGGTGTTGTGCTCCTGTGTCTGTGTCGATGTTACACCATATCGGGATGTTTGCGGTTTGTTCGTTTCATGTAGGTCGATTCCTGTATTTGCGTTCGTTACGTTATATGTAAGTTCGGTCGTTTCAGGTCTGTCTACATCTCTGTTGGTTTTTAATTAGTTATCAAGTATAGTTTCGTTTTCGTCTGTTTTGTTTGTTTAATAAATCATCGTCATTTACATAGCTGCGCCTTGGTTCTGATCACTACTTCTCCTTCGGATGAAGAGGAGGAGGACTGCCGTTTAACATTTATTTGTGTAACATGTTATAGGACTGTCGATCTGGATGAGTTGTTTCTTGGTTAGTTTGTTGGTTCTTGGTTAGTTTGGTGGGTTTCCGTGGCATGCTACTGTGCTGTGAAAAATGTCTGTCTGTTTTTTGTATTTGGTTGGTGATAACATAAATTATTGTGGTGTTTTTTTCCTGTAAAAGTTTTTAAAATCGGAATGTGATGGATTCACAAGATGTGTTATCTTTCAATTTCCTCTATTGGAATTGTTAATGTGTGAAAGTTAAATATTTCTAAAACTACTTTTTTGAATTCCGCGCTCTGCCTTTTCAGTGGATGTGGGGAGAGTTCCGCTAGCGGAACGCCGAGGTGTAAAGGTATACTTGCTAAATAGCGATTTTTGAAAAATTAACTTAGTGACAAAAAATATGCACAAATTTTGTCTCTACATTAACTAACATATTCTCTCAATTGTACATGTTTTGCTTGACTGTTATGATTTTATAACTACTTACATTTGGTTCCGCCGTAATGTTTTGACAGCCATCTTCACCCAGGGATGGGTGGCTTGCATCAAATTTGTCATTGATATGATTGGTCTATAAAAACCTTGGGACCCAAATGCATATGAGTGCTCTAACTCCCCCTTGTGGTGGTCTGGAGCAATGAAGCCGTGACGCTGGGGTCTTAAGTCCCACGGTGAAAGCTCAACTTTTAAAGGAGGAACCACTCCAGGTATTACAGACTCAGCCATTTAGAGGTTGAAATGTCAGTGAAGACACTTGCCAGTTGGTCAACGCATGTTTTGAGTACACGTCCTGTTAATCCATCTGGCACTGCGGCTTTGTGAGTGTTGACATTTTTAAAGGTCTTACTAGCATTGGCTATGGAGAATGTGATCACACAGTCGTCGAAACAGCTGGTACTTCTATACATGCTTCAGTGTTGCTTGCCTCGAAGCAAGTATAAAAGGCATTTAGCTCCTCTGGTAGGCTCGCTCACTGGGAAGCTCGCGGCTGGGTTTCCCTATGTAGTAGTAATAGTTTTCAAGCCGGTGTAGTAGGATTCAATCTTAGTCCTGTATTGACTTTGCCTGTTTGATTGTTTCATGAGGGCACCGCGGGATTTCTTATAAGCGTCCAGATTAGTATCCTGCTCCTTGAAAACGACAGCGCAAGCCTTTAGCTCGGTGCAGATGTTGCCTGTAATCCATGGCTTCTGGTTGGGAAATGTACGTACGGTCACTGWGGGAACGACGTCATCGATGCACTTTTTGATGAATCCTGGAACATATTCCAGTCTGTGCTAGCAAAACAGTCCTGTATTGTAGCTTCCGCGTCATCTGACCACTTCCGTATTGAGCGAGTCACTGGTACTCAAGTATATAAAAACTTRTACCATCACTATCACCCTTTCCAATCCAAACCCACTTCATGAGGACACAACACAATGGCCACCACATTAATCAGCTAACCGAGGCTAATTTTGTCGGAGCATGGAACAGGGATTTACATTTGGAAGAGAAATAAAAGAGAGGTTGCCAGCTTGGTTAACAAACTGTGTGATTAGAGGGAACTGGGCATCTCAGTCAATTAATGCGAAGGCTGTTTGGCCCACTGAGACATAGGCTTCTCTCTCCTCCCAGTCAGTCAGTCAGTTACTGTCTGTGGCCCAAATGGCACCCCATTCCCTACATAGTGAACTACTTTTGACCAGAGCCATATAAGCCCTGGTCAATGTAGTGCACTATATAAGGAATAGGGTGCCATTTGGGACGCAMKCCGAGTCGGTCTCACTCTGTAGGACTTCTACATATCAAAACTGGCTTGGAATGAAGTACTTCTACCCCATAGCATTGTRAGCTAACCTTCAGGAGAGCATAGGGATTATTAGAAATTATAGAAAAATGGGCTATTCAGTCAGTGTACGAAGAGTCTATTCAACAACTTCATTTGAGTAATCTGTTGTAGATGAACCATTGTTTGCTAAAATGCATGAGTACACTGAGGAGCTGAGTCACAACTTAATATTCTCCTTTCCTTCATATCAATACATTTCCAAAGTAGCAACGTGCCCGCAAAACTAACCTGCCCGCAAAACTAACCTGCCCATGGGTTGCACAAACTTTCACTTATTATATTTTTGTGAAGAATTTGAGGTACAGTTTTGCTGTTATTTGTTGTTTAATCATACATTGTTGGCAGTTTACCTGAATCAATTTTTACAAAACCATAGTCATAGATCGAAACGCATATTGAGAGGGAACACTAGGAGGATTTATTGGGAGGGATGTCTCCATCCTTTTTTAGCTTCTGCCCAGCACCACTACAGCAAGAACAAACAGGGCCCTCTGCCTCACCTCTCAGCACCACACAGCCATGTKTTTCCCTCAGATCCATCACAGAAAGAGAGAGGAGAGAAAGAGAGAAGCAGCCATACAAACACAATCACAACAACAAACTGCAGGGTGCAATGAAGAAAGAGACGCTTGAAGTGCAGGTGGCAGAGATTGAGATGCTCCATCTCCCTCCCTGAGCAGTGGAATGCACCCAGAGGACAATCTGAGAAAGGTGCAGGATGGAGTGTGACCAGATGAAARGTCTGGCCTCCCTGTTGGAGTCATGAGATTGGATTCCCTGCTCGCCCTCCTGCATGCTACAAGCCCACAGAATAACACTGGCATTTGTAGAGTCGCGGGGACAAGGCGACAGAGGCCAGGTAGCGCACGATACAAAACATTGGAGGACAGATTAAAAAGGCACAGAGGGAAAAGTGGAGAGTAGAAGAGAAGAAAAGTGAAGAGAAGAGGGAGAAGAGAATAAAGAGTCGAGTGGAAAATAAAAGAGAAGAAAGGAGATGAAGCACTGTGAATCCATTTCACTGTGTCTGTGGAGGCAGAGCAGAGCCAACCTGGAATGGGATGAGGTATTACTTTGTGGATGAGAGCTCTGTAATGATGCTACACTGTGGTTTAAAGGCTCACTTGGCCAGGCCTCACTTTGTTCTCCTGTTCTGAGAGGAAGCCATTGCTAAACACTGTCTGTGTCCCAAATTGCAACCTATTCATTATTCAGTGCACTACTTTTGTCAAAAGTAGTGCACTATATAGGGAATAACGTGCCATTTGGGATGTAGTTGTAGCTAAATGTAGCTTTGCTTCATAACATTTCTCAGTTGTCTTCCAATGTTTAGAACTTCAAGGATAAGTAAAAGACAGTAGTTACTATTGGGAATGAATATTGAGATGAATATCAAAGCAAGTGAGCTTAGAAMCATATAAATCAGAAAGCTCAAACATTAGGCATTACGCTGTACAATAAAATAAGAATGTTATTACATAAGCGAGCGAAGTGAGGGAGAGACCCTCAAACTCTAACCCTGACAAATTTCACTGGCTCTTTATTCCCTCTCTGAGGGAGCAAAACTCTCAGCTCTTAGCTACACATTTTAGAGGATACAGTAGAAGAGACTTCAGAGATAATATGASTGRGTCCAAAATGGCATCCTATTTGCTACCTAGTGCACTACTTCTTACCAGAGCCCTATACTCCCTGGTCAAAAGGTAGTGCACTATGTAGAAAATAGGGTGCCATTTGGGARACACCCTATGATGCATTAGCCCCAGGGAAAACAACCTGCTGTATATTGAATTTGGCCTTTACTGCTGTAGCCCATAGAAACACATTGAATAACACYTTCATAAATGGAAAAAAAGACAGTSAAAAATGTATCATAAGTATTAGGGGTTTGAAATGTCCYTATTAAACATATTCAACTCCCTTTTATGGGGGCACAAAACTACTTCCAWTCATTTTTTAATCCGGTACCGGGTTACCTATGACAGTTGTGGGGGTTGTAGAACAAAATGGAGAACACCATCGTGTTRGTGAGAGTCTCCATTTTCCATAGAGGGGTTATATTAATTAGCCCAAACGGTTCGGACGCTACAGAAAGAAGTTGGCACATTGGCGGTTCCGACTTCACATAAGTCTCGTTGGGTTGTGGGGGTTGTCGAGAACACCATCATGTTTGTGAGAGCGTAGGGTTCTATTTGGGATGTGGTGGATTGAGGAGCAGCACATACAAAATATTTCTAGCTMAAACAGACAGATTTTGATGTTAAAAAAAAATAAATGTTAATTGATTCTAGAGGGTTAAAATTGTCCAAAATAAACAAAAATAGCTTRTTAGCGTGGGGCAAATTCTCAAGCAAGAATTTTGCTATGACTTTCTGAGAGTGGTCTTAGTGGGGAGTGGAAAATGTGCTATTATTGGCAGAGTGGTTTTGAACTCTCATTCTTATTAGTCTTATTGGTGTAATTTACCGCATGGTGTGTATSCTATGCTTGTAATCGTTAAAGACTGGGGAGTGTTTCAGTATAAAAAGAAACGGAATGGAGCTCAGCACAGGCAAATCCTAGAGGAAAATTTGGTTCAGTCTGCTTTCCACCAGACACTGGGAGATGAATTCACCTTTCAGCAGGACAATAACCTAAAACACAAGGCAGAATCTACACTTGAATATCTTACCAAGAAGACAAGGAATGGTCCTGAGTGCTTGAAAATATATGGCGTAACCTGAAAATGGTTGTCTAGCAATGATCAACAACCAATTGTATGGAGCTTGAAGAATTTTGAAAATAATAATATGCAAATGTTGCATAATCCAGGTGTGGAAAGCTCCTAGAGACTGACCCAAAAAGACTCTGTAATCACTGCCAAAGGTGATTCTAACATGTATTGACTTACAGGGTTAAATACTTATCAAACAAGATACACTGAGTGTACAAAACATTAATTAAGGACACCTGCTCTTTCCATGACAGACTGACCAGGAGAATCTAGGTGAAAGCTATGATCCGTTATTGATGTCACTTGCTAAATCCAGTTCAATCAGTGTTGGTGAAGGGGAGGAGACGGGTTAAAGAAGGATTTTAAAGCCTTAAGACATTGATTGTGTATGAGTGTCATTCAGAGGGGGAATGGGCAAGACACAATATTTAAGTGCCTTTGAACTGGGTATGGTAGTAGCTGCCAGTTTGTGTCAAGAACTCCAACACTGCTGGGTTTTTCACACTCAATAATGTTCTGTGTGTATCAAGAAGGTCCACCACCCAAAGGACATCCAGACAATTTAACACAACTGTGGGAAGCATTAGTAGTCAACATGGGCCAGCATCCCTGTGGAARGCTTTCGATACCTTGGGGGATGCTACTCAATATTAGAAAGGTGCCCTTAATGTTTTGTACACTCAATGTATATTAGTGTTTTATTTTTCAAAYAAAGAAGACAAGTAGGTGGCCAGTACATTGCAATAAACTTTAGTGAACTATTAACAGAAAATACACTTAGCAAAAATATCAACGCAACATGTAAAGTGTCGGTCTCATGTTTCATGAGCTGAATTAAAAAGTCGCCACAATTTTCCATACACACAAAAATCTAATTTATTTAATATTTTGTGGACAAATGTGTTTATATTCCTCTTAGTGAGCATGTCTCCTTTGCCAAGATATTCCCTCCACCTGACAGGTGTGGCATATCAAGAAGCTGATTAAAACTTCATAGGGATAGGGGGCAGTGTTTCCACTTTGAACAAATTGCGTGCCCAAACGAAATTTCCTCCTACTCTGTCCCAGAAGGTAATACATGCATATTATTATTACTATTGTATAGAAAACACTCTGAAGTTTCTAAAACTGTTTGAATTATTTCTGTAAGTATAACAGAACTAATTTGGCAGACAAAAACCTGAGGTCAAAACAGGAAATGAGAAGTCGATTTTCAAAACAGTGTCAAATGGTACCCCGTCTAGATATGACCGAACAAACACTGCCTAGGGCTTCCACTAGATGTCGTCGTCTTTAGATTTTAGTCTTATTATTCTACTATAAAGGAGGGGCTCATAGGAGCTGTTCTAGTGAGTGGTRGTCAGAATTCTCAGTCAGGATTTGCGCGCGAGGGAGAGAGAGAGCTCTCGTTCCAATGCTCTTTCTTCAGACAATGAAATTCTCCGGTTGGATCCTTATTGATGATTAATGTAAAACACATACTAAATATGGATTGCAAACATCATTTGACCTGTTTCTACGACCTGTAACGGAACTTTTTGAGTTTTTGTCTGGATGGATTGTTCGTGCGTCATGAAATGGATTCCTGGGATGAACATGCTAACAACAAGTGGCTAAATGATGGGCTTTATGGAACTTTTCAGTCATTTATTGTCGATCTGGGAATCCTGGGAGTGCCTTCTGATGAAGTTATTCGAAGGTAAGTGCATATTTATAGTGTTTTTGTAGCTTTTGTTGACACCAAAATGGCGATTATTTCTTTGGCTGGATTGTGCTCTAAACGCCGTACTCAGATTAATATTTTTCCGTAAAGTTTATTTTGAAATCTGACACAGCGGTTGCATAGAGGATAAGTTTATCTTTAATTATGTGAATAACACTTGCATCTTTTATCAATGTTTATTATGAGTATTTCTGCAAAATCACCAGATGTTTTGGAATCAAAACATTACTGCATGTAACGCGCCAATGTAAACTGAGATTTTTAAATATATATATATGCACATTATCGAACAAAACATAAATGTATTGTGTAACATTATGTTATATGACTCATCTGATGAAGAATTTCAAAGGTTAGTGATTAATTCTATCTCTATTTGGGGGTTTTGTGCAAGCTACCTGTGCTGTGAAAGAAATGTCTGTGCTTTTTTGTATTTGGTGGTGAGCTAACATAAATATACGTGGTGTTTTCGCTGTAAAACATTTAAAAAATCAAACATGTTGGCTGGATTCACAAGATGTTTATCTTTCATTTGCTGTATTGGACTTGTTAATGTGTGAAAGTTAAATATTTCAAAAAAATATTTTTGAATTTCGCGCGCTGCCTTTTCAGTGGAATGTGGGGGGGGTTCCGCTAGCGGAACCCCGGGGCTAGACAGGTTAAACAGCATGATCATTACACAGGTGCACCTTATGCTGGGGATAATAAAAGGCCACTTTAAAATATGCAGTTATGTCGCACAACACAATGCCACAGATGTCTCAAGTTCTGAGGGAGCATGCTGACTGGCATGTTGACTGCAGGAATGTCCACTAAATCTGATGCCAGAGAGTTTTATGTTCATTTCTCTACCACAAGCTGCCTCCAACGTTGTTTTAGAGAATTTGGCAGTACATCCAACCGGCCTCACAATCACAGACCACGCGTAACCACTCCTGTCCAGGACCTCCACATCCGGGTTCTTCAAATGTTGGATTGGGGGGGGGGTGCTGAGGAGTATTTATGTCATTTCAATTGACTGATTTCCTTATATGAACTGTAACTCAGTCAAATCTTTGAAATTGTTGCATTCATATTTTTTTCAGTATATTTACCAAAGAATGCATATCGGAGCAATCAGCATAGTGCAGCAGGACGCACAACTGCAAAGCCTTTCGTCTTCCTCAGGCAGTGTTCTCTGTTTCATTTTTTTATACATCTTTTACAAATTGTATAACTTTTCTTCCACTTTGACATTACAGATTATTTTGTGTAGTTCATTGACAAAAAAATAACAATTACATCCATTTGAATCCCACTTTGTAACACAACAAGATGTGTCACGACTTCCGCCGAGGTCGGTCCCMCTCCTTGTTCAGGCGGCGTTCGGCGGTCAACGTCACCGGCCTTCTAGCCAACGCTGATCCACTTTTCATTTTCCATTTGTTTTGTCTTTGTTGTCTACACACCTGGTTTCAATTCCCTCCATTACATGTTCATTATTTAACCCCCATGTTTGTGTGCGTGTTTGTTCTATTTGTTCAGGCAGTTACTGACGGCTGGTATTTTGTTGTCGGGTTTTGTTATTATGCCCGTTTATTTTCGTGGTACCGGTATTGTTCCCTTACCGCAGTATTGTATTTATACTAGTGTTTTCTTGTATTAAATACCTTGTCCACGCATCTCAGCTCTCCTGCGCCTGACTCCATTCACCAGGTACCCCCAGCCTTGACAGAAACACGCACCCCTTGGAATGGAGTCAGCAGGAGCAGGTGCCCCTGCAGTAGGGGTTGAGGAGCGAGTCCAGCAGCACGCTGCTATGCTACAGCATCTCGGCAGCGCCATGGATCGCGTTCTACAAACCATGGAGCGCTGGGAGAGAAGAGGAGTTCCTCCAGCGTTTCCACCAGTACCACCAGTCTCACCATCACTCACCTCTCCTTCACCCGGGCCCAGTGGGATTAGGCTCGCCCTCCCGAGGGAGTATGATGGAACGGCAGCGGGTTGTCAGGGGTTCTTGCTCCAGCTAGAGCTCTACTTGGCAACTGTCCACCCGGCTCCTTCGGGCCGTGAGAGCGTGGCCGCCCTCGTCTCCTGCCTCTCAGGGAAAGCCCTGGAGTGGGCCAACGCCGTATGGTGGGAAGAAGTAGTGGTGTTGGACSACTTCGAGGATTTCACCCGCCCCTTCCGCTTCCACCTGAAGCAGGGGACGAGGAGCGCACAGGAGTTCGCGTTGGAATTCCGGACCCTGGCTGCCGGCGTGGGATGGAACAACAGGGCCCTGATCGATCACTACCGGTGCAGTCTGCGCGAGGACGTCTGTTGGGAGTTGGCCTGCAGGGACACCACTCTCACATTCAACCAGCTGGTGGACCTGTCCATCTGGCTGGATAACCTGCTGGCTACCCGCGGATGTCCAGATCGGGGTCTGTCGGTTCCATCCCCCAGCACCACCGCTCCGACGCCCATAGAGCTGGGAGGTGCTGCACTTAGGGAGACCGGAGGAGGGGCCGTTCCATGCACCATCTGTGGCCGCAGAGGGATAACCTGCTGGCTACCCGCGGACGTCCAGATCGGGGTCTGTTGGTTCCATCCCCCAGAGGAACCTCCCCAGCTCCTACCGGCACAGATGGTGCATGGAACGGCCCCTCCTCCGGTCTCCCTAAGTGCAGCACCTCCCAGCTCCATGGGCGTCGGAGCGGTGGTGCTGCACTTAGGGAGACCGGAGGAGGGGCCGTTCCATGCACCATCTGTGCCGGTAGGAGCTGGGGAGGTTCCTCTGGGAGTCGAGGCAGCAGGCAGGGCACTCTCTTATCACCCCAGGTGAGTCGGCACCAGGCTCACCCAGAGCACCCTATTGCTCACATGTTTTTGTTRATTAATTTTCCTGAGTTTTCCCCGCATTCCCAGCATAAGGTGCTCGCAGATTCAGGCGCAGCTGGGAATTTTATTGACAGATCATTTGTCCATTGTTTAGGGATCCCCATTGTTCCTGTGGATATGCCCTTCCCTGTGCACGCCCTAGATAGTCGACCCTTAGGGTCAGGGCTAATTAGGGAGGCCACCACTCCACTGGGCATGGTTACGCAGGAGGGTCACAAGGAGAGTATCAGTCTCTTCCTTTTTGATTCTCCTGTGTTTCCCGTGGTGCTGGGCCTACCCTGCTTGGCCTGTCATGACCCCACTATTTCGTGGCAACAGAGGGCTCTCACGGGGTGGTCACGAAAGTGCTCAGGGAGTTTTTAGGCGTTTCCGTCGGTGCTACTACGGTGGAAAGTCCAGACCAGGTCTCCACCGTGCGCATCCCCTGTGAATATGKCGATTTGGCTCTCACCTTGTGTAAAAAGAAGGCGACTCAATTACCACCCCATCGACGGGGGGATTGTATGATACATCTCCTGGTAGACGCAGGACTTCCCAGGAGTCACGTGTATCCCCTGTCGCAAGAGGAGACGGCGGCTATGGAATCATATGTTGCCGAATCTCTGGGGCAGGGGTACATTCGGCCCTTCACTTCACCTGCCTCCTCGAGTTCCTTTTTTGTGAAGAAGTAGGATGGAGGTCTGCACCCGTGCATTGACTATCGAGGCATCAACCAAATCACTGTGAGYTACAGTTACCCGCTACCTCTCACAGCCTGTGCGATCGAGTCAATGCACGTGGCGCGCTTCTTCACAAAATTGGATCTCAGGAGCGCTTACAACCTGGTGCGTATCCGGGAGAGGAACGAGTGGAAGACGGCATTTAGCACCACCTCAGGGCACTATGAGTACCTCGTCATGCCGTACGGGTTGATGAATGCTCCATCAGTCTTCCAGGCCTTTGTAGACGAGATTTTCCGGGATCTGCACGGGCAGGGTGTAGTGGTGTAAATCGACGACATTCTGATATTCTCCGCTACACGCGCCTGAGCATGTGTCCCTGGTGCGCAGGGTGCTTGGTCGGCTGTTGGAGCATGACCTGTACGTCAACGCTGAGAAATGTCTGTTTTGGTCAGGTAGCGGCTCCCATTGCCTCACTGCTGAAGGGGGGACCGGTGCGTTTGCAGTGGTCAGCTGAGGCGGACAGGGATTTTGGTCAGCTGAGCGCTCTGTTTACCTCGGCTCCGTGCTGGCTCATCCGGATCCCTCTTTGGCGTTCATAGTGGAGGTGGACGCGTCCGAGGCTGGGATAGGAGCCGTGCTCTCTCAGCGCTCGGGTACGCCACCAAAGCTCCGCCCCTGTGCCTTATTTTTGAAGAAGCTCAGCCCGGCGGAGCAAAACTATGATGTGGGGGACCGGGAGCTGTTGGCTGTCGTTAAGGCCTTGAAGGCATGGAGACTTGGCTTGAGGGGGCTAAACACCCTTTTCTCATCTGGACGGACCACCGCAATCTGGAGTATATCCGGGCAGCGAGGAGACTGAATCCTCGTCAGGCAAGGTGGGCCATGTTCCTTACCCATTTTGTTTTCACCCCGTCCTACAGACCAGGTTCCCAGAACGCGAAGGCAGACGCACTGTCCCGAATGTATGACACAGAGGAGCGGTCCATGGATCCCACTCCCATACTCCCGGCCTCTTGCCTGGTGGCACCGGTAGTGTGGGAGCTGGACGCGGACATCGAGCGGGCGTTACGTTACGTACACTATCCAGTGTCCAGATGGGTGTCTGTACCTTCCGTCTGCTATCCGCGACCGTTTGATCTATTGGGCCCACACGTCACCCTCCTCTGGTCATCCGGGCATTGGTCGGACAGTGCGCTGTCTTAGTGGGAAGTACTGGTGATCCACCTTGGCTAAGGACGTGAGCGTTTACGTTTCCTCCTGCTCGGTGTGCGCTCAGTGTAAGGCCCCTAGGCACCTACCCAGAGGGAAATTACAASCCTTACCCGTTCCACAATGGCCGTGGTCACACCTGTCGGTGGACTTCCTGATGGATCTTCCTCCCTCACAGGGTAACACCACGATCCTGGTTGTTGTGGATCGGTTTTCTAAGMCCTGCTGTCTCCTCCCTTTGCCCGGTCTCCCTARGGCCCTACAGACTGTGGAGGCCCTGTTCACACACGTCTTTCGGCACTACGGGGTGCCTGAGGACATAGTATCTGATCGAGGTCCCCAGTTCACGTCATGGGTCTGGAGGGCGTTCATGGAACGTCTGGGGGTCTCGGTCAGCCTTACCTCAGGTTTTCACCCCGAGAGTACCCTCAGGTGGAGAGAGTAAACCAGGATGTGGGTAGGTTTCTGAGGTCTTATTGCCAGGACCGGCCGGGGGAGTGGGCGGCGTTCGTGCCCTGGGCAGAGATGGCCCAGAACTCGCTCCGCCACTCCTCCACTAACCTCTCCCCCTTCCATTGTGTACTGGGGTACCAGCCGGTTCTGGCGCCTTGGCATCAGAGCCAAATCGAGGCTTCTGTGGTGTATGATTGGTTTAAGCTCGCTGAGGATGACATGGGAACGCCGCTCATGTAGCTCAAAAAAGCTAGTAGCGCCAGTCCCACCTACTTTCCGGCGCCGACCGAGATGGCCACCTCGCTTCGCGTTCCTTGGAAAATATGCAGTATTTTGTTTTTTTATGTGTTATTCCTTCCATTGGTACCCCAGGTAATCTTAGGTTCATTACATACAGTCGGGAGGAACTACTGAAATAAGAGCAACGTCAACTCACCACCGTTACAACCAGGAATATGCCGTTCCCGAAACGGATCCAGTGTTTTGCCTTCCACCCAATACAATGGATCTGATCCCAGCCGGCGACCCTTTGCGACGCCGTAAAAGTGGCAACGTAGCGGTCTCCTGGTCAGGCTTCGGAGACGGGCACATCGCGCTCCACTCCCTAGCATACTACTCGCCATGTCCAGTCTCTTGACAATAAGGTTGATGAAATCCCGAGCAAGGGTAACATTCCAGAGAGACATCAGAGATTGTAACGTTCTCTGCTTCACGGAAACATGGCTAACTCAAAGAGACGCTACGGAGTCGGTGCAGCCAGCTGGTTTCTTCACGCATCGCGCCGACAGAAACATACATCTTTCTGGTAAGAAGAGGGCGGGGGTGTATGCCTTATGATTAACGAGACGTGGTGTGATCATAACAAACATACAGGAACTCAAGTCATTCTGTTCACCTGATCTAGAATTCCTCACAATACAAATGTCGACCGCATTATCTACCAAGGGAATTCTCTTCGATTATAATCACAGCCGTATATATCCCCCCAAGCAGACACATCGATGGCCCTGAACGAACTTTATCTGACTCTTTGTAAACTGGAAACCACACACCCTGAGGCTGCATTCATCGTAGCTGGGGATTTTAACAAGGCTAATCTGAAAACAAAACTCCCTAAATTCTATCAGCATATCGATTGTGCTACCAGGGCTGGTAAAACCTTGGATCATTGTTATACTATCTTCCGCGACGCATATAATGCCCCTCCCCGCCTCCTTTCGGAAAAGCTGACCACGACTCCATTCTGTTGCTTCCAGCCTACAAACGAAACTAAAACAACAAGCTCCCTCGCTCAGGTCTGTTCAACGCTGGTCGCCAATCTGATTCCACGCTTCAAGACT